>NC_133461.1:52688125-53031250 GCF_048565385.1 Saimiri boliviensis
GGTAGGCAAACCTAAATTAGACATTGTTCTGAAAAGAGCTACCACCTCTAGGGGTGTTAGGAAGGCTCTCAAGAGAAGAATTTACCATCAAAAACATCTTCATGAATGAGTAGGAATTGTTAGGCGAAGGAAAGGAAAGTGAGCAAAAACAAGAGTGAAATGACACACCGTTGAAGGGAACAATAAGTGTTTTCCTTAACAACAACACTGGGGTTGGCTCTCCTGGCAGAGTCAAGCCAAAACATCCACATCAAGGTTTGCAGTGAGAGAAAGAAAGACATTTATTTGCAGGCACCAAGAAGATTGGGCGGTTAATATTAAGTCCTGACCCCTCTGATGACTTGCAAGAAAGGGTTTTTTTGTTTGTTTCTTTTTGGTTTTTTGTTTTTTTTGAGACGGAGTTTCGCTCTTGTTACCCAGGCTGGAGTGCAATGGCGCGATCTCGGCTCACCGCAACCTCCACCTCCTGGGTTCAGGCAATTCTCCTGCCTCAGCCTCCTGAGTAGCTGGGATTACAGGCACGCGCCACCATGCCCAGCTAATTTTTGTATTTTTAGTAGAGACGGGGTTTCACTATGTTGACCAGGATGGTCTCGATCTCTTGACCTCGTGATCCACCCACCTCAGCCTCCCAAAGTGCTGAGATTACAGGCGTGAGCCACCGTGCCTGGCTGCAAGAAAGGGTTTTTAAAGGCAGGGGGATATTTCAGGAAAGCAGACATTAGAGGAAAAATCATCAGTCGATACGTGGAGGTTATAACAGTGGGATACCTTGAAGTCGGGTTTACAGGTCATAGGTAGATTCAAAGATTTGCTAACTTGCAATTGGTTAAGGAAGAGAAGCTTTGTTTAAAAATGTGGGCTGGGCACAATGGCTCACACCTGTAATCCCAGCACTTTGGGAGGCCAAGGTGGGTGGATTACATGAGGTGAGGAGTTTGAGAACAGCCTGGCCAACATGGCAAAACCCTGTCTCTACTAAAAATACAAAAATTAGTCGGGCGTGGTGGCGCACTCCTGTTATCCCAGCTACTCAGGAGACTGTCACAAGAGAATTGCTTGAATCCATGAGGTAGAGGTTGCAGTGAACTGAGATTGTGCCACTGTACTGCAGCTTGGGCAAAAGAGCAAGACTGTCTCAAAAATATAAATATAAATATAAAAATGTGGGATCATTAGAAAAGAATGTTAGCTCTGGGTCCTTACTGTGACTGCCTCCAGAATCCTCAGGAAGAAATTTTAAACAAAGAACGCCTGTCAGAGTTCAGTCCTTGGTTTCTCCTTATCTGAGGTCTACAGATTCATTTGATGGGGATCTGGGTTTCTGAAAAACAGTTCAGGGTCATATGTGAAGATGTTACCTTCAGTTTCTATAGAGGGACCAAGAGTGTCCTGACTCTAACTTTCTTAGCTATTGCTGTGGTCTACTATTACGTTCTGGCTTAGCAATTTGCTTATTTACTTCTCAGGGCTAGCTAGGTGCCTGGAATTTCCCCTGGAGGAACTCAAGATCTTCCTTTATTTCCATACTTGGGGACCCTCACCCTCTTAGAGGGGCTCCTTGTTTCTCTAATTTCTGGTGACTGGGACCACAGATGACTGTGAGAGCAAGCAAGTTGGGACCTGAGTTTTTGAAGTGTCCATTCAACAAACTCTGCTAACCAGCAGGTATTGCATCATAAATATTAATGAGAACTCCGTAAGCGATCTGAGAAGTAGTCACTGAGAACAGAGCCAACTCATGCTTTGCTTTCAAAAAGAATACTTCAGATTCTTCATAACATCCCACGCAGAAAGCTCTTCTACAGCTTTAACCTCTCACTGACACTCCCACAATAGGAGACCAGGAAAAAGAAGTGCAAAATGGGAACCGTGGGACCCTATGCGTATTTCTCCTTCAGATCCTTTCTTCTCTTGACACATCATTTAGCCTCTCTGAATCTCAATGTATTCATTTATATGACGAATTTGAGTAGTTATTGATCTGGGTCCCCTAAATGAGTTTTACAGCCTTTGTGAACACCCTGAAACGTATGAAACCTTAGTGTCGGTATGAGTGTACATCTTCATACAAGAAGGTCCACAATTTTCACGAGCTTTTCAAAGACTCAGTGACCTCAGTAAAACTAAAGGTAACTGAATTAAGTTGTCTTTACTGTCAACTCAAAAATTCTCTAGTTCTGTAAGTCTGTGTTTAACATAAACCCTTCATTACAGACTGCCATATTGTCAACTTTTATAAAGCTCATGGACTAGTCATTTTTAAAATAGTGCCACAGCATATGTGTGTCTACCAATCATTTGTGTGATAACAGGATCCTAAACCAAGTCACTTGCTGAAGGTCACACAAAGGATAAGGTGACCTTTTCACTTGCAAAAGAGAGTGCAAGTGGGTCCCATCTGGACGGGACCCCAGGGGAACGTGCTTAAACCAGCACTGTTCTAGGCAACCCCAATTGTATGGTCTTCCCATACAACGATCCAGTACTCCTGGGAACAAAGTGAACACCAATTCTACTCAAAATTTGAGTCAGTTCTGGAGCTTCATGTAACTGCTTCCATATTGACGAGGTTTATGTGGGCCATAGTGCTCCTCAAGACTGATAGGTTTAAAAAATTTATTCTATTTGGGAACAATCAAAATTAAGGACCATTAACAGAAGGATTCGATTGTTATTGAAGGTGGTAGACAGGAGACGGCAGGAATGTCTCCTAGAGAAGTCTAGTGAGTCACCAGGTAGGTTGCACAGGGCGATAGCTCTTTGGTGTGATCACCAGCAGGGATTTGCTGGTGGAGACAGAAGTGATTAGCCTCAAAGGCAAAGAATATAAAGTAATGATTCACAGAAGAAACTCAAAGGGCCAGTGAAGATTATCGAAAAAATTACTCTCACTAGTAACCTGGAAAATGCAAATTAAAGCAACAAGGTGATATCACTTCTTATTAACAAGATAGGCAAAATTTAAAAGTATAAGCAATAGCTAATGCTGGAAAGCTTAATATTTTATATCTACACACCTCTGTAATTTAAAATGTGTTATATTCATGCAGTGTGTCATTTGGAAAAGTTAATTAAGAAAAAAAATAGAACAAAACAAAAGTGAAGCACAGAGGAGAGCAAAGAGATAAAATGGAGGAAGAATTCAAGAACAGAAATCAGGGACCAGTGAAGGATGGGGTCTTTGAGAGAACGAGAGTAGAGAGGAATTGCCAGCCACCGAGTAGCTATGGTCTCTTTGAGAAGAACGTGAATATATAAAATCGAACTTTAAATGTTTCTAAGTCTATGATATCAAACCCTCTCCTTCATCTCAAAACTTGAGTAAAGTCTGTCAGTCACAAAGTTTCTATGTAGCTGTTCTTAGAATGCTGGGAAGCAAGGGGAAGAAAAGTCCCAGTCTGGAGACACAAGTAGAATCAGGAACTCCAGAGCGGCAGGAACTCAGAGGTAGAGTGACCACAAGAATTCCAGCTCCTGGGATTTCACAGAAATCTTGGGAAAGCACTGCAATCTCCAAAGAACTGAGAGAGGGCATATGTGGCAATTTTAGCTAAATCTCGAAAACCTAGATGACCCCAGCTAATAATATTGGAGTAACAAATAGTTACATAAGAATTTCAGCAGGCCCTGTTCCACCTTGGCCTGGGAGACACTGTCTTTTTCAGACAGTCTTGTCCATTTCTTCTTTAATCTGTTATACATTGAAGTTTTGCTTTAATTCTCAGAGGGCGATCTTAATTCCAAGCCCTGGGGTTCTACCTTCCTATTGTTCCCTGGTACCAACCCAGGATCAGAAAGTGCAAATGTATGCCCTAATTAACAATGTTTATTTTCTGCTGTCTGTATAACTAAAATACTTGGCGAATCAACAGAATCACTTCAGGCACAAATCTCAAAGTGATTCTGTTAATTCGCCAAATTCGGATCTTCACACTTTGCAAATGGAAACAATAGGCTGGTGTTAATATAGCATCTTGAGGGCCAGACATGGTAGCTCATGCCTATAATCCTAGTACTTCGGAAGACTGAGGTGGGTGGATCACTTCAGTTTAGGAATTTGAGACCAGCCTGGGCAACATATTAAGATCTCATCTCTGCAAAAAAAAAATAATAATGATAATAAAATAAGCCAGGCATGGTGATAAGCCTGTAGTCTTGGCTACTCGGGAGGCTTATGTAGGAGCGTCGCTTGAGCTTAGGAGGTCGAGGTTATTCACAGGGAGCCCTAATTGCACCACTGCACTACAGCCTGGACAACACAGCAAGACCCTGTCTCAAAAAAAAAGTGTGTATATATATATATATAGCATCTCATAGAAGGAAATTAGCCATGCACTTCAACATTGAAATCTGGCATATTTCTAAGTTGATATGTAGCAAGATGATATTGCAGGTACAGGGCAGGATACTAGGGATATAGGAAGAATGCAGAACTATGCCAGCTTTCAAGCAGCTGACAATCCGTAGTGGGAGGCGATGTACAGCTCCAGGGGGTGATGGAGCACAGCAGAAGCTCCAAGAACCCAAAGACACAGTAAGAGGGGCAGGTCTGAGACAGGCTGGGCTGTCTTATCCTCTTTGAGTCAGACACCCTCCATTGGCCTCATCTGCCCTGCTCCACTCTCCACCCTTCGCTGTGACCTTGAGATGGAGACTATGGACTCTATCACCCAGGCCCATGTGCTCCATGGCTCCTGGTTGGCTTCCTAAGGGAGGCACGCTTCTGAGCACCTCTGGGTGTTTCTTCCCTGCTGCCTCCTTCCTTTGACACCAGGATTTCAGCAGAATAAGTGTTTCTTCTCCAGGTTTCTCCTCCATGGCTCAAGCTGCCCCTAGGGCTCCAATCACATTTCCTTCAGACCTAGAGGTGGTCAGGGCTTCTCCATCTCTTGTCTCTGGGTATCTCAAAACCTCTTGTTGAGTTACTCAGCCTGCTCACACTTGTTAGTGAAGCCTACACTAATGCCTCTTCAGTTGAACCATTTGAATAGAAATCCAGTGGACACGCATTGAAACAAAGGTTGATCTCTCATCTGTGCTGTATGTCCATCATGCGTTAGCAGGCGGCTCTGCTCAGGGTCTAAGGCTGACGGATGCCCCAACATCTCAGCATGAGGCTTCCTCAGCTGTCACAGCAGGAGAGAGAACTGGAGGGCTCTCTGTTCTTTGGCCAGGAAGTGATGCATATCATTTCTTTGCACAGTCTATTGGCCCCTGAAAATCATGTTCCAGCCACACTTGATTGTATGGGGCTGAGAAATGTAGAAGAGGAGAGGAGTATTTGGTGAGCAATAAATGCCTCTCTCCTCCATCCACCACCATCTAAAAAGGGATGTGGCCAATTTTACTCTGGAAAGGGCACAGTAGTGGTAGAAAGTCTTCAAGGATTTAGAGAAATATGGTTCAGAAATCCTTGCTACTTGTAAACATGTTTGTGAGCATATTTCCATGTGTTCATGTAACATATAACTCTGGTTGTGATGTGCCAATAGTTGGTAATGGTAGCTTTTACAAAACCGTTTTCAGAGCTATGGCTGCTGTGGATTCTGAATTTTTGAAGATAATACTAAGAACTTACTTAATATTGCTGGGAGGCTTTACATCTTAAAAATAAACATCCCTAACTTCATAATTTTGTCTGGGAATAGCCCTGATTATAGCCTTATAGTTATTATTCTCACCAACCACTACAACTCTTTAGGGAGTGATAATCCTGGGTAGAGACAGGTACAGTAGGCCTGAGATGACTTTATGTAATAGAGAAACTATCCCCACAGACTCATCTCTTCTCTACCCCCAAGGAACCACTGAAAGGAAAAGAATCAAGTTCACTCTGTTTTCTCGAAAACAAGAGTTTTTAGTTCAGCATAACAATTATAATTATGGAATTGCAGCTGTTCATGCAATTATTCAGCAAATATTTATTGAGCCCCTATTAAGTGTCAAATACCAGACACAGCTTTACACACTGAAAATACAGCAGTAAATGAGCAGGCATAGCCCTCCCCTCCTTGCCCTCCCAAGGATGATGGGAATTAAATAATGAATCACACAGTCATCTTTTTGGGTTACAGGTATGACAAAAGTGACAAGAAGAAATACAAAATGAGATATGAAAAATAGGAGGGTGGTCCCAAGACACAGAGGTCAGGGAGGCGGCGGAATGGGATGCTTGGTTGACTTCTATCCTGGAATGACCCTAGATTTTCAGAGAGGCTAGGACGAGGCAGAAGGGGCTAAGGCTTGAGACAGTCTTACTGCTCCAGGATATTTACATGGAGAAAAACATGCACCCACATGCTATAAAGCCTAAGCCCTATTAATTAGTTTCTAGAGTTTCCCAAATCCAAAAAAGGAATTCTAGCAATATCATGGCCAAAGTCTAGACCTCCTAACGAACGTGGGAAACTCTTTGGTTTGAACTGAGCTCTGTCCATCTCTGCTTGGGCAGGACCAGGCATGTAGGATTGGCCAGCAGGGCAGCTCTCCAGAAACTGACTTGCCTATAAAACCAGGCCACTAGCCTTCTGCAAAGACTTCTTCATGGAAGAGAGGGTCAGACAGATCGGTTTTTTTTTCTTCCTGTTAGTAAATCTTCCAGCATTGGAAGAGAAAGGTGAGAACTTAGAGAAAAGAAAGAAATGTAAACAAAAACTAAAATGTTGATTTTAATTTTTACCAAAAACACCTCTCCATCAGGGCTCTGGCAGAGCACTGTACAAAAAGAGAAAGAGGCATCCTGCCTTTTAAAGTGGGAGAGGCCACAGCACACTATGGCATAGGGAGGGCCCGTAGGGCAGTGCCTTCCAGCCATAGCACAGTCCCACGATGCCAGGGCCCTGTTGGGGCCACTCTGCTACCAAAGTCATCGACAAGGAAGGTCCATCCTCCTTCATAGGAAGCAGAAGTCCCGGCAGCAGATTATCAGTGAAGGGAGCTGGAGCAGATAAGAAAAATAACTGATGGAGACCACCTGGTAGATAGTCGCTATTCATGTGGAGTGAAACCTCCTCAGGGCTCCCAAAAATAATGGAGGGGATCTTGTGAGGTATTGAGTAACCTGCAATATTAAGTAAGGAAAATGTCTGAAAAACGCAGGAAATTGGGAACTAAGAACGTGGATAATAAGTTCGCTGATAACCTCACCAAGCTCCTTTGGGTCAGAATTGTGCAGTGATGGGGTTTTGGCTATCAAGATACCCTGCTGAAAAGACGAATTGGCAGGCCAAGATTCTCAAATCAGAGTGTGGAGAACATTAGTACATTTTCTACTATGCAAGTCAGAAAAAAAGCCAAATGACCAGAAATGACCTAAAAATGGAGGGGAGAGGGAGAGGGAGAGGGAGAGGGAGAGGGAGAGGGAGAGGGAGAGGGAGAGGGAGAGGGAGAGGGAGAGGGAGAGGGAGAGGGAGAGGGAGAGGGAGAGGGAGAGGGAGAGGGAGAGGGAGAGGGAGAGGGAGAGGGAGAGGGAGAGGGAGAGGGAGAGGGAGAGGGAGAGGGAGAGGGAGAGGGAGAGGGAGAGGGAGAGGGAGAGGGAGAGGGAGAGGGAGAGGGAGAGGGAGAGGGAGAGGGAGAGGGAGAGGGAGAGGGAGAGGGAGAGGGAGAGGGAGAGGGAGAGGGAGAGGGAGAGGGAGAGGGAGAGGGAGAGGGAGAGGGAGAGGGAGAGGGAGAGGGAGAGGGAGAGGGAGAGGGAGAGGGAGAGGGAGAGGGAGAGGGAGAGGGAGAGGGAGAGGGAGAGGGAGAGGGAGAGGGAGAGGGAGAGGGAGAGGGAGAGGGAGAGGGAGAGGGAGAGGGAGAGGGAGAGGGAGAGGGAGAGGGAGAGGGAGAGGGAGAGGGAGAGGGAGAGGGAGAGGGAGAGGGAGAGGGAGAGGGAGAGGGAGAGGGAGAGGGAGAGGGAGAGGGAGAGGGAGAGGGAGAGGGAGAGGGAGAGGGAGAGGGAGAGGGAGAGGGAGAGGGAGAGGGAGAGGGAGAGAGAGGGAGAGGGAGGCTGCAGAAGCAAACCTAAGAAAGGTCAGACCCCTGAATTTAAGGAAAGGAGAGAAGTCAGCAAACACAGACAATGATCTTTAGAAGATGCATTTTTAACCAGCTCGTGGGCCTAGCAGGAAGACCAAAAATGGGAAGAAAGGCTGAAAGACAAAGAGATCAGAGGAGCTGGACGCTCTTCAAGCAAACAGACCTGCAGGCACCGGGACAAGCCATACCAAGGTGTGAAGGGACCAAAAGACAGTAAGATGCCAAGTTGGCTCTGCACGGATCCCTGCAGAGACCTCGGAGGCAAATACGGCCAGATTGCTACAGAGGAGCTTAAAGAAATAGTGTGATTATATAGGGACAAGGGAGACCCATTTAAAAGAAAACTTGCCCAGAAATAAAACCTTTCCCCAGAAACACTCAGCTGAGCCTCTTTCAAATGTGACTGAGCCTGAGGCCGCATGGTAGGGGGGGTCTGAACCCCATTCCCACCCACCCCAGCCCCCTGGAAATAGGGTAGGATGTGCCGCTCTGGAGATGGGGAGCGAGTCCTTGCACTGGCTTGTCTGCACTTGTCTGGGTGCTCAGCTCACCACTTGGGCACAAGCTACTCATTTCCTTTCTGAATGTCAGGGTTCTTAACCGTAAGCAACAGAAACCAACACTGACTGAGTTAATCACAAAGTTTTGTTCTTAAAACATTGATTAGTTCACAGACAAACTAGGATGCCTGGAGCACCACATTTGGGGGATTATGTCCAAAATCTCAACACAGAACTCTTGCAGAGAGAAAATTCCTGCAGCCACCAAGCCCAGATACTACAGCCGGTACCACCAAGCCCCTAAAGCTGCTAGCCACCGTGGCTCCGGGAACGCTACCGTCCTGCAACCAGAATAAGGGGTTCTTCAAGGACCCTGACTCCGGAATGGACAGCGTCCACGTCCTAGCAGGGAAACTGGGAAGGCAAGCTGTTGGCATTTTCAACTTCAATTGTAGAAGGCAGCTCTGCGTCCCATGAGAATCTATACAGTGGTGGCTCCCCAAACAGAGGACAGGCTTTCAGACACAGAGGGGCCAAAAAGAATGACAAGCGTTCCACTGCAGTGACACCCGGCCTCATTTGTGACAGGAAAGGTCACATCCATCTTGTCATTTACCGGCAGATCCTGGCTCTGCACACCTCCTCCCACCTATTCACCTCCCTGGTACTTAGCGCTTTTCTTAACCATCACACAGTTTGGAGTGAGGCCTTAGTGGCAGCTGAGCAATTCTCCCTCAGTCGCCAGGAGGATGTGGGGGAGGGCCAGGGAGGGAGCGAGGGAGGGAAGCTGTCTCTCCTCTGTGCCCAGGAGGGCCCATGGCTTCTGCCCTCCCTAGCTTGAAGGGGAGGAGACAGGCTCCGTGAACATTCCCCAAAGTACAACTGTCCATCTGTTACACTTGGATGTAATGGGGGTGTTCTATTTTTTCTTTAATCATTTTGCTACATTTTACTGGTAGCTTCCATGCTGTTTAAGCAGGTAATCATCTAGTCCTTAAAAACCCTGGCACGATTTATCAGAGAGTCTGCTTGGCTTTCTAATGAGTGATCATAATAGCTGTGCTTGCTGGTAGCTTCTTTTTTTCATTTTCAGATTTATCAAGGTCTGATTTAATTGCCATAAACAAGGAAAAACAAGATCAAATTAACAGATGAAATCATAGGGTTTGGCGCTGATACATATTAATGAGCTCTTACATTTGCGATCTGGCTAATAATGACCCCAGACCTTGATAAAATTAGCTGAAAGGAAAACAAACATATCAGGGCACTGCAGTGCTCCAGTGTTTCTAGGCTGAGAGGCCACCAGATGCAAACAGAGACTCCATCGGGGCGGGGGGGGGGTGGTCAAGGGTGGAAAAGGGGTCTGTAGGACAGCCTCAGTCGCCCCCATGCTTGAACCCGTGTCCCCTTCAGGCTAGACAGTGCCTGCCAGTGCTGTTAGTGGCCCAGCCATGCCAGCTCTCCATGCCCCAAAGACACCCACACAGCCTGGTGGTGCTTCGATCTGAGAAATCAGACACAATATAAGGCACTCCTTGGTGGAATTCTCTTCAGTCCTTTTAACAGGCTTGAAGTATTTTACATCCCTAGGAAAACCACCTTTGAATTAGTGGTTTTGTTCTCTGAATTGGGCTTTGTATTTGCTCTAATCAAATTCCCTCTCACCCAGATAAGCATTAAATGTGGATCACATCATAGGCAGACACTTGCAACTCCCTGCCCACTCTTCTCAGGGAGGGGAACTTGCCTTTGTTATGGAAATGATTCTCCATGGTGAGCCCACTCTGGGAAACCAGGCCCCAGCCACAACACACCCTTTCCGCCCCTAGGTTTGCAAGGCTTCTAGATCATGCAACTTGAGCGAGGAGTCTGATATGGGATGAGAGTTACGTTCCTACAGAAACACATCATCAGATTTTTAAACAAGCACCTCGGAGGCAGTATTGGGAGGCGGTTAAGGATGCCAGCTGGGCATCTGAGAAACAGTCTGCATCCCCGTCCACCTCCAGCTGGGTCACCTCAGGCAAGTCCTTTAACCTGTTCAACCTCACTTTCTCCATCTGTACAATCAATGGAGGTAATAAAAATACCTGCTCCCAAGGGTCATCGACAATTGAATGAGATAATGTATATAAAGTGTACAACACAGTTCCTAACCCATAATATGTACTTGAAAATTTCTTTACTGCACATACTTTTCTCCCCATTTTATAATAAAATCTCTAAGTAAATATTCTTAAAATAGGCCTCCACATTCCCGTTGATGGTGGTTCTCCAGTGAGGTCTTCAGACTAGCAGCATCAGCACCTTTCTGGAGAAACTTGGAAGAGCAAATTCTCCAGTTTCGCCCCAGACCTCCTGAATCAGAGGGTGAGGCTTGGCCACCTGCATTTTAAGAAACCTGTCAAGTCATTCCGGGGTATGCCAAAGTTTGAGAACCATTGGTATGAGGAAAATATGGGAGGCAAATGTTGCCTATAAATTCCACCCGCCCGAATCTCTGCTCCTAAATCTGTTGGATGCCAGATATGGTGGCTCATGTATTTGTCATCTAAGCACTTTGGGAGGCTGAAGCAGGAGGATTACTTGAGCCCAGGAGGTTGAGGCTACAGTGATCCATGATTGCATCACTGCACTCCAGCCCAGGAGAGAAAGTGAGACCTTACCTCTTTAAAAAAAAATCTTGGCTATTTTATATCTGTATCTATATTTATCTATATATTATTTATTTCTATTAAATATCTATATTTACATAGATTTATTTATATCTATATTCATTGGGTTGACGTTTAGAAAAGTGACCTCAACACTGTATCAATATCTATATAGCTAGACATAGACTTTATATTTATATTCATTGGGTTGACGTTTACAAAAATGGCTTCAACACCTAGTTGGTGTATTGTGAATATGATATGAAACCCAGCAGGCATGAAAATGAAATGAGCCACAGTCTGCTTCTCTTCCTCAGGGCTTATTCAAAAGCAAGTTTCAGAGAATGTTAAAACTTCACGTCAGCCCCCTCAATACCAGAGAAAAGAATCACTGAATCACAGCTCCAATAGAAGAGGGGTATCTTTGGATACATCAGAAAGTCAGGAAGCTACCTCACCATGACTCTGTTGGGATTGTGGGCAGATAAAAGTGAAAAACTTAGGGAAAACGCAAATCTTTTTACCCGAAATGTTCCAGCCAATAGCAATGACAAACATGGGGGAATGTGCAATTTTTATAAAAAGCACATTCTAAGGTTACAATCCTTTTGCGGGGTTTATCTGCACAAAAGATGGATTTTATAAATGGATCAAACTGGTCAATCAGGACCTCAAATGTAAAATTTTATTTTTCATATATGTTCCTGGAATATTTGTAGGTTCTGCAGGAAAAGATTTGCAACCTAAAGAACCAGAAATTTGCTCTAGGCCATGATTTTGTTTGTAGTATTTTCTGATTGTAAGAATCTTTTGTTTCAGGGGTTGTGTTATTATTGTTCTTAATGTAATAAATGAATATTTATCTTAATAATTAGTCAAAAGGAATGCTTTTTTTTTTTCTTTTTAATTCCCAGAAAATGCTGTGGAGCCTGAGGCAGACAATGCCACTCTGGGGCTATCTGCAGATTTTACATCTTGAATTACTTGTTCCCAACACTTGCAGCAAAAGTTCCTTTCAGGAAGGTTTGGCAATGGTTATATTCCCTCACCAGAGTCTGACATCTGTCAATTCGATTACACTGTATAAGCTGTGACTGCTTTAGAGAGGAGAATTTTGGCTAGTGGAATGGGTCCCATGACTGCATAGTTATATCTCTTGGATTTAAAATCCTTTAAAGATTAGAATTTCTCTGGATTGCAGAACAATGTGCATAAAACTCATTCTTCTCTCTTGATGTTAGCTGAAAACTTTTTTTTCTTACTGGTGATTTTAGTCTGTTACAGGACTGTTTCAGCTTAACTTCCCTTTTATAGTTTAGAATTTCTTTTGATTTCATTTTTAGTATTACAACTGCATTAGCATAATTAGGGTCAAAAGACAACATCCTGAGAATATAAATTAATATATGGCTAGGTTTTTATTAATTTGGCAATCCTGGAAATTCCGTTGATGTTCGGGGTTCAATGTTTAAAAAAAAAGAAAAATTAGGAAGTGGTGGTACACAGTTATTAGCCACTGGAGAGCTAGATTCTCTCCAGTTTCTAAGACCCTGGTGGATAAGAATTAGGCTCAAGAAGACACATAGAATAGATCCCTGAGACCCATTTAGGCCTAGACTAGGGACCCAGTTAGTGAATAGTACCGGAAATCAAAGAATAGTATAACAGGCAATGAGTGGTTAACAAGAAACACAAGAATATGAGGTACAGCTATAGATTATGTACTTAGAAAGGGCTGATTTAAGATGGAGAAAGGGAAAATGTGAATTCCCTGACAACCTCTGCCATCTACTTTCCTTTCCTTTGTTCAGCTTAAGGCAGAAAAATGCAGTGGTTGAGTCTGGGGGTTGTGGGATCCTATGGACACAGATTGAAATCTTGTTTTATTCCGTTATTTACCAACTATGCTTCACTGGGCAAGTGACTTAACTCCTCCAGGTTTCCATTTTGTCATCCGTAAACCTAAGAGAGTAATAGCACCTACCTCTTGTGGGAACGAAGGAAGTAATGGCTTGGCACAGAATAAGCACTCAATTAGCGCTATTATTCTATTTCCACGAAGTCCTGCTTTCACTTACGTTATGAATGAAGTACACAGAGTGAGCCAGAAAGCGACAAAGCAAGGGGATTGAGACAGCTTCCTGGTAGAAATGCTCAGCAAAGATTTGCTGGCTGCTTCTTTGTTTTTCATCACAACCTTGTCATGTGATTTTCTGAGTTTGTATCCTCTTCTTTCCTGTATCATAATGGTAGGCAGAATAACGGCCCTCCGAAGATGGCTGTGTCCTGATACCCAGAGCCTGTCAGTATGCTACCTGATGAGCAAGAAGGACTTTGAAGACGGGATTAAATAACCGGTTTTGAGATTGGAGATTATCCTGGATTATCAGAGTGTGCCAGTAAAATCCCAAGGTCCTCATAATAGGGAAATGTGAGGACCAGAGTCAAAGGAGACATGGCAACGGAGGCAGAGTCAGCGATTTGAAGATGCTGTGCTGCCGGCTTTGAAGATGGAGGTAGGGGCCATGAACCAATGTGTGTGGCAACCTCTCAAAGCTGCAAAGGGCTTTTAAACAAGGAGGAAAGACTTTTTAAAGAGGGAAAGAAATAGATTCTCCATTAGAACCTCCAGAAGGAAGCACAGCCCTACCAGTCTTAGCCCAGTGAAACCCATGGCAGACCTTTGACCTCCAGAACTGGAAGATAACAAATTTGTGTTATTTGGAGACACCAGGTTTGTAGCAATTTGTTATAGCAGCAATAGGAAACTAATCCCAGGGGACATTCATGTCGACGCTACACTCCAGGGGAGAACTAAAAAGCAAATTGACTCTTGGCTCATTATAACCAACAGGCTAATTTGTTTATTCTAGAAGTTCTGTAGACTGCTCCATTTTGACCTTCAAAGAATAGATAGTAAAGGTGAATTTTTATTTTAAAGTGAGCATGATTCACTCAGCAGAAATAAGTATGTTTCAAAGGAAGGAAATGCCTGGGTTTCATTTTAAAGATGGTAGAGGAAGGGGGTTGGAGGAGGGTCAGTATTAAATCTTTGTTTTTATATCATTTGCAATGAATAGACAGTGATGTTCAAAAGAGGAAGTTACCAGAATATAGTCAACCCCTGTCTGTCATGCAGCCTTTGCATACACAGTAGGTCAGAATGGGTTGAAAACCTCTAACAGAGCAAACTAAGGAACATCATCCTGATTTGAGACTATGCCTCAGTCCCCTGGGCTGACAGTCATGGTGCAATTGCCCAGTTGCCCTGTGTTATGGCTCAGTTTCACTTTCATGATTCTTTTGTCTCACTTTGAACACATCTTTACTCTCTCCTGCCTGGATCAGAGTCATCTGACTTCCATACATTTCATGACTACTCATGTTTTTCATATTAAACTCTTTTTGTTGGGAAAAAAAAAAGCTTTGCCAAAGATGTAATCTAGGACCTTTAGGTGAGATCTAAAGAGTATACTAAATTGATGGCTTGAAAATTGAGGTCCAAGAAATAGAATGAATCCTCAAATCACAGACCATATTCAGTTTTTACAAAAAAGGAAAAAAAAAATCCATGAAACACAGGGTGAGTGATCAATTTGCCCTGTTAGATACCACACACTAGCAATTTGTACCCGATAAGAATAAAAATAAATTGTATCAATTATACATTATCCAGTAAATAAATAAAAACAGTCTGAAAGAAAATTAACAAATACATAAATTATCCTACCTACTAGTGGTTGGTGGGCCCTCCAACAAAATGTGGTTGTCTTTTTAGAAAATCCTTTTCAGAAGGCAATGACTAACAATTTTGACAAAACAGGCAGTCGTCCACCAGAAAACATCAAAGAATGTGGTGATAGTAGACTCATTTATTTAACAAAGACATAGTAAGCACCTATTGTATGCTGTGTGGGGTCACTCTGGGGACCAAGTCACATCCTGAGACTCTCTGCCTCTTCCCTCCTCTGTGTGCTCATTCTTCAATTCCCAAATGGTAAGCAACCTTCCTCACAGTTCCCTGCTTCTGCAAGTCTCTCTGTGGGTGCCACAGTTTCTTCCCAGTCATTTGCGATGATGTTGGAAGTTCAAGGAAACTCAACTCACAGAGAGAAGAGGGCAGAGAGGGCCTCCTAACCATAATGAGAGTGTGACGCAGCTGGGAGGTCCTTCCTCAAGACACCCAGCACAGCACAGGCCCGACCCCATCTGTAGGTCTCTGCTGCTACCCCTGACATAGGATTCCAAAGAAAGATCCAGATGGTGGTCACGTCCAGATTCGCCTGGGCCTAGAAAAGGTTCTGGGCAAGTGGAAGACAGCCTGGTTTTAGAAATATCCTCCAGAACGTATCTATTAGGGTTTTCACATCAAGAAGCAAGGGGAGAAAGGCAAAGAGAAAAATAGGTTGGGGAAGGTGGGGACTGGATGGGATTTGTTCAAGACTAGATTTAAAACATTCTGCTCTTTTTTGAAACAACTCACTTTGTAATCATTGCCTTGGCGTCCAGCCCTCTCTCATTTAACCTCATCTGCCTGACTTTAAATTCATGGAACAGATTTTCACTGCCTTGGACTCCAAGCAGTTGGCTGGTGGAGTGTTCTTGGATGTTACCAAAAAAAGGCATTTGATACCATTAATCATATTGCCATATGTAATAAATTGGCTGCCTATGGTACATCGCCTAAAATTGTCACATGGTTCCAATCAGAGTTCTGCCAACTGAAAGTGGTTACTGGAAACTTTGACTCTCCCTTTCAGGCACGCCTTCCTTGTGTTCCACGGGCCAGTCCTGTTTGCGCTGCACATTAATAACCTGCTGGCTCAACATCTGCACAAAGGCCAGTCCTTTCGAGGATGCACATGTTTGGGGGTGCTGCTCTGTAAGCAATAACCTGCTTGGTATCAACGTCACATCTTTACAGCCAGCCTTTGACAGCCAAGGCAGGGACTCAAAGGCTAACCTGATGCATCACTTAATTTACGGTTTCACATCTGCCTCCACACTGATTCTTTTTTAACCTTCTCCTTGCCTGCAAGTACATGTATATGGAATTTAGGAGAGCAGTGTCCATGTCCTCTGAGGAGAATTCCCTGCAGCCTGGATTCATCTCAGCCCAGGTGAGAGGTATCTGCTATATTGCAGAAAGGACGCCCCAAATCCATTTAAAAACCATTGAATCCATCCGGTGAGGAAGAGAGGTGGACAAACCCCACAGTTGTTGGCAGTATCAGGCCATCACTGCTCCTGGCTTTCATAGGTTTCATATACATGTTGTTAGATTTGAGTTTCTTTATTTCTCTTCGTCTTTTTTTTCTCTAGCATGATCATGCCAATCTGGATATAATTGTAATGAACTCACCCGTTTCCTCCAAATCAGTTGTTGTTGGGTTTGGCTTTGAAACTTTGAAAAACCATTATGAAAATGTTTTGGAATTTGACTCCATTTTATTCAAAGTGGAAAGTACCATCTGTGTGTTTTAAGTAAATTTTTGTGAGTACCTACATGTACCATGCCCTTTTCTAGGTATTCGTGTGGGTATGAATGTGTGTGCACATGTCTCTTCTTTGTGCACATCTGTATGTCCAGATTCCAGCTGGGGCCAGGTACTGAAATCCTGAAATACAGTTTTTGTCTCATTTCCAGCAGTTCTAAAACAGGAAGTACAGGAAATCTTAGCCATCTCTCCCCCATCGTGGAAAAAAGTTCTACTCTCATGAAATTTGCAGCCTGATATTTGCAGGCCCAGGAGGTTCAGGCAGTTTGGGTAAGGTTCATATAAACATCCCTGCCACCATCTGAAACCCATAAATAAGGCTTTGAGAGAGGGGGGGAAAAAAAGGTCCCTCCTTTCTTCACACATCTACGTCTTTTGTCTTCGGTAAGACCTTGTGCAATGGAGCAAGAGAGCATTTGGAGTGAGTTTGAGCAAAAATTAATAGATGGCTTTAAAAATAAGAGCTCTGAGTGAAAAACTGAGCTAGTGGTGTACTCAGACTCACAGAGACCCAACAAAAGTTCCAGAGTCCCCATGAGGAAGGAAGGTCTGGTATCCCCGCTGCTTTGGCCAAGTGCCGAAAAGATGATGATCCAGGGCTCTGTTGATTGTAGCCGTTCCCATATAGGTGGTATGGTGCAAATATAACAAGTCTGACCTTCAGTTCCCAGAAAAACAAACAATAAAAGTGAACTAAATGGCAAGTTCTGAAAAGAGTTAGGGGTTACTTGCATATCCCCCGAATTGGCAATGCTCTGGAGACCCATAAAAATTCAGTATTACACCCCACTGTGCAAAGGATTCTCCCTCACTGTCTATAGTGAAAAGTTCAAGTCTAAATATTCATCACTTGTATATTCAGGCACTTTGTTCCAGAACTCTGGTTCAAGGATGCAAAATGACTGTATATCTTTATTAATTGGTTTGTGTCTTGGACTGACAAATAGGTTGTCCTCACAGAGCCTCAGACACACCTCATTTAATCAGTCTTTATTGAGCATATGTTGAAATTAGCAATGGGGAACAGAGAAAAAAAATCTCTGCCCTGGAAGGTCATATAGTTTAGTTCAAACACACAAATTATGGTGGTCTGCCCCATAGACTCAGAATTTCTCAGTGGAGATTGGAAGAGGAAAGAAGGAGCCCCTATGCCTCAATAGTGTCATGAAAATCTACCCGCTTTCTGTAGGATAATCTGCAGATGAATATTTAAGAGTTGCTTGTCACTAAATTCGCCTATCAAAAAAAAATAATAATAATCTTAAGTGGTATTGTTTTGTTTTGTTTTGTTTTTACTTTTCACAAAACTGTTTTAAACAAATTTTAATTCTACTGTATTATAGGACGTATAGGCTTTTTCTGACAAGTTGGTGAGTGCCTGGTTGAAATCATTTGTATCTATGGCCAGGGAGCTATAATTGTTGCTAAAGGTTGAACACTTGTTGAGAGCAAACAAGTGTGTGCACTGTTAAGAAGGAAACAACAAAGTATAAACAAAAACTGATGAGATGAAAAAGCAATCTGGGAAAACTTCTAAGTGGGCAGAACCCTCATGGGGGACATTAGTGTCACATGTGGTCTTTTCTCCTTTGATTGTATAGCAAAGGGTTACCAGGAAACCAAAGAGAATGGCACAACCTGTTTGCTGATAAAGCAGGCAAGTTCAGAGGGTCATGTGAAGTAGACTACAGCCCAAGCTGGGTGTGCCAACCATTTATTCCTGGGGTGCAGCAAAACCACTAGCAGCTGAGGAAGATCATTTTGGCAGGCCTGTGCCAAGGGGTCATATAATTACACAAGGGGAAACCTTATTCCAAGACAAAGCTCAGGAAGAGTTTAAAGGAATACCTTAATCAGGCAGAGGTCAGCAAATGTTTTCCGTAAAGGGCAAAATAAATATTTTAGGGTTTGTGGCCACATAAGATCTGTCACATTAATCTCTCTCTCTCTCTCTCTCTCTCTGTGTGTGTGTGTGTGTGTGTGTGTGTGTGTGTGTGTGTATGTACAGTCCCTTAAAAATGCGTAAAACATTCTCAGCCTGAGAGCCTTACAAAAACTAAACACAGGTTGGATTTAGTCCAAAGGCTAGATTTGTCCTGCAGGTGGTAGTTTGCCAACCCTGTAAACTTCCATTTAACAAACATTTGTTGTGCACCTATTATGTGTTAGGCATTGTGCCAAGAGTGGAGCTATCTAGACACATGGTCTGTCCCTGTCATCAAGCAGCCTCTAATTTAATATGCTCTTGCAATTCAACAGGGAACAGATTAAGCTGTAACTGAAAATACTAAGAGTTATTGTGTAAGATACCAAATGGCACCTCCATACAATTAGCTTCTCATTTTCATTACGGCTTAATCATATTGGTATCTCTGTCACCTAACACATAGAATAGTCTCAAAAACTGTGTGGTAAAAATATACCAATATTTAGCTGAGATTTTATTTTCTTTAAACACTTCCTATGTAAACTCCTTAACTATAATACTTGGCAATATTGTTAACAATGCTTTTTTTTAAATTGAGGGATTTACTAAAGCATTTTCTTTTCTAAATTGTACTTTTCACTATGTAAATCCTTTACTTATCCCAAATCTTGCCACTAGAATACATTTACATCTACAATGTGCATATGCAGTTATAGGTAAGATTCATAGCTTTTCTAAATTGCAAATTCAGTATTTTTGTACCAGTTCTAAACTTTCTATTCACTATTTCCAAGCCTATAAGAAACCAAAACTTGACTTCCTGCTGGCAAGAATTGGGAAAAAAAAATCAAAACTATTGTATGAGATTTTTAAAACCATACTGCAAGAGTGCAAGAGTACATACTCTTTCCTTAAAACTGAGTCATCATTCACAGATGTGGATATGCATTTATGCTATGATGAGACAAATGTGATTCTAATCACCTGGGGACAGGTGCTTTTATTTATCCCTTCTCTAACACTCTTTTCTAGACAGACCCGTGCTTCTGACCTATATTATTTTCTGTCTCCTAAAGAACTTTTTTTAACACTTCCTGCAGGACAGGTCTGTTAGTGATAAATTCTCTCAGTTTTTGTTTGTTTGAGGTCTTTATTTCTCCTTCACTTTTGAAGGATAATTTTGCTGGATATAGAATTCTAGGTTGGTGGTCTGTTTCTTTCAACACATTAAATATTCCATTCTCTACTCTTCTTGCATTCATGGTTCATAATGAGAAGTTTGTTGTATTTCTTATCTTTCTTCTTCTATAAAGTGTTTTTCCCACTTCTTGGTTCTTTCAAGATTTTCTCTTTGTCTTTGGTTTTCTATGGTATGAATATGATAGATCTTGGTGTGGATTTTTTTTTTTTTTAATCCTGGATAGTGTTCTCTGACTTTCCTGGATTCCATGGTTTGATATCTGTGATTAACTTTGGAAAATTATCAGCCATTATTACTTCAAGTATTTTTTCAGCTCTGTTCTCTCATTCTTCCCCTTAGTGTTTTATACCTTTTAAACTTGTCTCACAGTTCTTGGATGGTCTCTTTTGTTTTTTTAATTCCCTTTTCTGTTTGCATTTCATTATCTTCAAGCCCACTGATTCTGTAACCAGTCTGTGCTGAGTCTACTGAAGGTCTCATTGAAGGCATTCAATTTTCTTACAGTTTTTTAAATATCTAAAATGTCCTTTTAATTTTTTCTAACAATTTCTATCTCTTTGCTTATATTACCCATCTTTTCTTACATATTGTTTACTGTTTTCCATTAGAGCCCCTAACACAGTTATTTAAATTCCCTGCCAGATAATTCTAACATCTGTGTCATATCTGAATCTAGTTCTGATGATTACTTTGTCTTTTCAAACTGTGTTTTCATTTGCTTTTTGGCATGCTTTGCAGGTTTTTGTTAAAAGCAAGACATGTTGTATTGGGTAAAATGAACCCAGATAAACAGGCCTTTAGTGTTGAGGATTTGTGTTAATCTGTCTGGGAGCTGGGCTATGTTTAATGTTCTCAGTAGCCATTAGCTCCAGAGATTCAAATTCCTGTAGTGTCATTTTCGTCTTTCCTCTTGACCTTGGGCTTCCCTAAGTACTCCTCCTCAGGGAGAGCCTGTGTCCTGCAGCTCTTTCAGCTGTCATCCACTGTTACTATGCTGGAGCCCTGTTGATATAGTGGTAAAGTGTCCAAAAGGAAGTGTTCTATAATCTCTCAATTAAATCTCAATCTTTTAGTGGGTTTGTATTTGGGGCCTGTGACCTTCATAAGTGTTTCTCCCATAGTATTGCTTTTTTCTTATCTGATCTCTATTCCTTTCTCTGGATGCAGTGTTCACAGTCTACTTCTTTGAAAACATGACCTCTGTTGACTATGTTCTTCATCTCCCACACAGCCCCTCAGGTGAGACGGGAAAGCTAGAGGGTGCTGGAATGGGATGAACGGCCTTCCTCAACTGGGATGAGGCTCTATCTAGTAAAGTCTTCTTTCCTAAGGAGTAGGCCTTTGTTATAGAGAAGTCTCCTTGTGCCTGCCTGCCTGCCTGCCTGCCTGCCTGCCTGCCTGCCTTCCTTCCTTCCTTCCTTCCTTCCTTCCTTCCTTCCTTCCTTCCCTCCCTCCCTTCTCTCTCTCTCTTTCCCTCCCTCTCTCTTTCCCTCCTTCCCTCCCTTCTTTTCTTCCTTCCTTCCTTCCTTCCTTCCTTCGAGACAGGGTCTCACTCTGTCACCCAGGATGGAGTACAGTGGTGAGATCACAGCTCACTACAGCCTCGATCTCCCAGGGCCAAGTGATCCTCTTACCTCAGCCTCCTAAGTAGCTGCAACCACAGGTACATATCATCATGCCTGGCTAATTTTAAAATTTTTTGTAGAGATGGCACCTCCCTATCTTGCCTCTTTGTGTATTTCACAATAATTACCCTTCTTGTATTTTGTCCAGAACCATGAGGGAATCTTTCCCAGATCTTAGCTGTGAGAATCTGGTAGGGTCACTGGAGATAAAGTCCATGAAAGTAAGAGCTTCCCCCAAGATTGCATCCCCCAGGAGTTTCTCCCCCTCTAGCTAGTCCACATTCAGCTTCTAGGAATTCATCAAAAATGAGTATTTGAGTGTTCTGACAGCTTACAGCTCCAGCAGCTTTACTCCAGGAAAGCAGATCTCAGCTGTGCCTCTCTAGATATATCTGTCTCTCCAGATTTCAGGGTTGAGGTTTACCCTGCAAACTCAGTTCTCTGATGAGTACAAGAAATGTCATTGGTTTTCCATTTGTACAGTGTTTTCTTGTTGTAAGGATGGAAGTGATAACATCCAAGTACTTTGCACATCAGAACTTAAGGAAGACAGAACTTGCTGGGCCTCCCCACTCAGTTGAATAATGTTATATCATACCTTTTGTTCGATCATATTTCCACACAGCTGTCCTGTCCATCCTTTGTTGAACCTAAGCATTAAAAAGGGCAATTTTTCCTATGTCTTTGGGTCCTGATTCTGAAGGCTGCCTTGTACATGTCAAATAAATTTGTATTGATTTGTTTTAATAACAAAATACTTTAATGAATATGAGCAGATAAACAAAACAGAAAATATAGCCTTGAGTCAGTCTCGAAGTTGAACTTTTCTTTGAAGACTACAGACCAGGACCGAAGTATCAATGCCGACTAATTG
Organism: Saimiri boliviensis; assembly: GCF_048565385.1. NCBI lineage: Eukaryota > Metazoa > Chordata > Mammalia > Primates > Cebidae > Saimiri > Saimiri boliviensis. The sequence continues at coordinate 52,710,427 of NC_133461.1, forward strand.
CAGAAAACTATCTAAGAAGCAAGTAACTACATGGCCCACATGACAGAGTAATAACAAATGTTTTATACATTTTTGTATAAAATTATACCTTCACATATAAGAGACTATGATTGTGTTATGGTGCGATTTCAATTCCAAATCCACTTAGTCATAAGATTTTATGCCCAGAAAGCACATCACTCTCCTCATCAAGCAGTTATCAAGCACCTACTATGTGCTAGAATTATTGGGTATTCATAAAGGATGTAATTGATGAGCCTGAGGGACTAGAATACTAGCTAGAGACAAATTAAAAGATTAAACAACAAAGGGCACATAAAAATACAAATTTTCATATATTGCTAGAGGGTGGAAATGGATTCAACATTATGTTCATTGGAGCCTGTGGAAAGCTTTCTCTTGACCCTCTGGAGATTTGCTGAAAAATCAACCCACAAAAGACAAATTAATTAGGGAAAAGGCATAAACATTTATTTAACGTGTCCATGGAAGCCTTCAGAATAAAGACACAAAGACACAGGGGAAATTGTCCATTTTTATGCTTGTTCAACAAAGTGTGGAAAGCTATGTAGAAATATGATTGAACCAAAAGGGTCTGATCTAATAATATGCTGAGTGGAGAGACCCATCAAGGCCTGTCTGTCTGGATTCTCCTTGGCCTCTCTGAACAAGCATTCCTTCCTTTTGGGTATGGGGCAAGATGTCCTCTGGAATGGAAGTTTTATGACCTACAGTCAAACAAGGTAGGCCAGATTATTTCTTTATAGACAGTTTTTACACAGAAAGGTGGAGGGAAAGTTAGCATTGTATTTTTAGGTTTTATGGCCAGCTTTGGAAAAAAGGGGTTCTGGTTTCCATAACCCACCTTGGGGTTTCTATGGCTAGCCTTGGGGGAGGATGGGACTGAGAGTCAGGAGGGCAGGAGAGGGTCACAGAGAAACTTTTGCTTCTGAGGTTGCTCCTCACGCCTTCATTTTGGGGCATTGTTTTCTGAGTCCCCAAAATGTAATTTTTAAGTACTTATATGGATAGTCTATTCATGTATTGCTTTGTAATTAGATATTAATTAAAATAACAACTCAGAGCAATATGTATTAGGTACCAAATGAGTGTTAGAGACAGTAATCGCCACTGATGAGAGAAGTAGTTTACAGCAGTCAGCTGGGTACTCATCGGCACCTCCTGATTGTAGCCTCGCAAACATAGTCCTATAATATTAAATGACATGATTTAATCTCAGTTTTAGCTGAGCTTCTCCACCAAATATATACCCAGAAAGTACATTACCTTCCTCATCAAGTAGTTACCAAGTACCTACTATGTGCTAGAAGTACTGGGTATTTACAAAGGATGTGATGAGTGAGCCTGAACACTACTAGAACACTAACTAGCTATGTTCCCCATCAAATGTATATGCCATGACAAAATGAGGCCTGAAACCACCCAGTAAGACTTGTAAAAGAAAGTTTAAAACCGTTTTGTGAGTCTTTGATGATTGCCCACTTTAGCCGAGAAAAACAAGTTGAAGAGACTGAAAAAAGACTTTGAGGATGAAAAGAATGCGGAATGTTTTGCTTTCTCACCAAAAGGAAGATGTGCTTCCTTCTTTTTACTTTTTCTTCCTGCTGTTTAATAGGATCCCAGCACCCCTGCAGAAACTTAATATATCCATCCAAAGAGCGAGGGGAACTATTGGGATAATATCTAACTGATGGCTGGAAAATCTAAGGACAGAGACTGGCAGGCTCGTGTGCTGTCAGCATGAGATCATTAGAGTCTGCCCAGGAGGGCTGCTGGGAAGGTGGCAGTGATACCAGAGAGAGAGTGAGATGTGGGATTCCTGGGGCTTAAGGAAAGAGCCATAAGCAACCTAGAAGAGATGTGTTCTCTATATCAAGGGAACTGGGAGAAACTCTCCAAAGCACTCAAAATGCCCTGCAAGAGAAAGGCCAGCTTGAAACACTACCAAGCCTGGAGATGGCCTATGTCGCCTCGTAGCAGCTCAAGTCCTACCTCAAAGCCTCTGCACCTGCAGCCCCCTCTGCCTGGGTGCTTCTCCTGCAGGCGTCTGTTAGCTACCATGCTCACCGTTTTCAGATCTCTAATCAAAAGACAGCCAGTCATGGAGAGGAGGCTATTTTGTCCTAAAAGTGCTGACATTGTATGTCTCCTGTCCTGTATTATTTTCACCCTTACTGTGTTTCTATAGCTAACATACTAAGTGTTATACTTTTTTTTTTTTTGAGACAGTCTTACTGTGTCACCCAGGCTGGAGTACAGTGGCATGATCTTGGTTCATGTGATTCTCCTGCCTCAGCCTCCCGAGTAGCTGGGATTACAGGTATATATGCCACCATGCCCGGCTAATTTTTGCAGTTTTAGTAGAGATAGGATTTCACCATGTTGGCCTGGTTGGTATCGAACTCCTGACCTCAGGTGATCCACTTTTCTTGGCCTCCCAAAGTGCTGGGATTACAGGCATGAGCCACTGCTCCTGGCCAGTGTTGTACTTTTATATCTTGTTTTGTTGTTCTTTTCCTCCACTGAATTGTAAACTCCACAAGTGCAATCGTTTGTATTTTGTTTAGGTACCAAATGAGTGGTAGAGACAGTATTTTCAAATAATGTGTGGACATTGTAACTATTCAACAAACATCTATTTAGTGAATGAATTAATAAATAAATGGGCAGAGGAGTGAACACATTGGCAAGGTCTGTGAGATGCAAAGGTAAATAACTTTTTGGTTATATTCCATGAGACTTCGTTATTCAATGTGCCAATGTGCCACTAGTTTCTGATACCCAACAGTGCTTACAATGCTAAACTGCATCACACATGAACATATAGAAAATGGAGATGGTCAGGAATAATTATTATAGAAGTTGGAATTTAAGCTGGGTCTTAAAGGATAGGATGTAGAGATGCCCAAAAGGCCCTATTACAAAAGTGAAGAGCCAAGAATGTTCGTGAGGTACCCACTGGATATGAATAGGTTTGTTTGCCTAAAACAGAGGATTTTGTAGCAGAAATAAGCCTTGGGAGGGATGTAGAGGGCATACGGTCACTATAAAAGTGGGCCCTGGCACTGTCCTAAAACCTGTGCATGGACCCAGCTTTCACACATACCTGTGAGTAGGCTTCAAGTTAGCAGAATAAATCAGAGATAAGTGGGTCAAGGCTAAGGGATGGATTTTTTTTTTTAATTGAGATTGAGTTTCACTCTTGTCACCCAGGCTGGAGTGCAATGGTGCAATGTCTGGTCACTGCAACCTCCACCTCCTGGGTTCAAGCGATTCTCCAGCCTCAGCCTCCCAAGTAGCTGAGATTACAGGCACCTGTCACCATGCCCTGCTAGTTTTTTTGTGTTTTTCTAGTGGAGTCGGGGTTTTGCCATGTTGGCCAGCTAGTCAAACTCTTGACCTCAGGTGATCCACTTGCCTCAGCCTCTCAAAGTGCTGACATTACAAGCATGAGCCAACGTGCCCAGCCAGGGCTGGATTTTTAAGGACCAGAGAAATTAAGATCTCCAGTCGGAGCCCTATCAGTGTGGGTTTATCTGGTGACCAAGGAAGAAATCCTGAGGTCCATGGTGAAATCAGATGGGGTGTTAGAATAGATGCACACTGTAGTCCCTGTGTCACCAAAATTTTATGACTCTAGGGTTTTATTCTCTGGCAGAATGCTCCAGGGCTTGGAAAAGGGTGTTGTCCAGCAGATGTTGAACCTCTCAGCTGCTGACTGGCCAAGCCATAGCAGGAAGAATGTGAGAGATAGCTTTGCCTCAACGGCACATTGTGTTTGCATCTGCTCCTGTGGCTTTTGCTTGCACCTGAGCTTCACTGTTGACCAACAAATCCCTTTACTCCCCACCTTAGACCAGAAGCATTAAATTCTGCTCGTATTGGGTTATGCTCACATTGGTTAGTTCACCCCGACTGAACAGTCCTGGACTCTTAAAACCAATTTGACACTGCATTTATTTTCAACCCTTCCTAAACTAGTGCACAAATGTATTTTTAGTCTTCGCCTTTAATTGACCACCATTCATAGTTAGGTTTGTCATTATTCCTGATGAGTCCAAATCAGTGTGAGACTTTCTGATTGTTAAGTAAACCCCACCATCCTGTTTTCTAACCCTTTCTGCCAACATTTAAATTACCAGCCTCCTGTATTCTCTTTTTTTGTAATTCTCTTTTAGAGGCCTTATCTCAGTGTGTAGGTGTTCATTACAATATATATTTATTTATCTGTATGTTTTACATCTGGGGCCACTGATGAGTCGGTAAGTAACAAGAGGTCATAAGACTTTCTGCTTTGTTCACCACTGTCTCTCCAGCACCTGAAGAGCGTGTGTACCCTGCAACTATTTAACAAAAACTCATTGTTGAATTTAGTTGCCATCAGGATAAATGATAGCAACTAAATTCAATCCCTTTTGACCTTCCTTATCTAAGTAGGTGATTTATTACATGGTGCCCTTCCAGCCTGGCATATTCAACCCCTTCCCATGGTCTGCAGGCCTATTCCTGACCCATTATGAAACTTACATTTTCAACCTTCATTTATACAATACTGTTTTGAAAATTTTGGCTTCAGCACAAAAGGTAAATACTTTGCAGCACAAATTATAATGAAATATGTTTCTTAATGGAAAAGGAAAAGATTAGAAAGAGGATCATTTTCAACCACCATAGTAACTTCCTACCTTCCCAAATACAGCCCAAGAGAAGGGCCCAGAACTTTCCTTGAATGGTGTTCCGAGGATCACTGGGCTTGGTTGGTGATGGATGGAAAGCAGTGAGGACGTTCCCAAATCTAAGTTCCCTCAGTAAATAGGTACAGCCTGCTGACAGCGTTTCCCACTGAAATATTCCGACCAGCACAAATGAGGACTCTCCTGCTCCTCTCTGCCTGAAGCTGGGACTTGTTTGTGGGTGTCTTTGGTGTCTGAGGAATTGAGCCTTCACTTTGGGTCACATATCCTAGCACATGGTTCATATGGAAATTCATTTCTCCTGGAGTCACATGAATTACTTCAAGGGCCTTGGAGTCATCAACTTGGAGTCACTGGTCATCTTCTCAACCCCCACTTTCCTGCTTTATCAGGCTCAATGTGCTCAACTTCACCACTACTGAACAGTCCTCAACTCTTTTTTTTTTTTTTTTTTTTTTTTTTTTTGAGACGGAGTTTCGCTCTTGTTACCCAGGCTGGAGTGCAATGGCGCAATCTCGGCTCACCGCAACCTCCGCCTCCTGGGTTCAGGCAATTCTCCTGCCTCAGCCTCCTGAGTAGCTGGGATTACAGGCACGTGCCACCATGCCCAGCTGATTTTTTGTATTTTTAGTAGAGACGGGGTTTCACCATGTTGACCAGGATGGTCTCGATCTCTCGACCTTGTGATCCACCCGCCTCGGCCTCCCAAAGTGCTGGGATTACAGGCTTGAGCCACCGCGCCCGGCCAACTCTTAAAACTAGTAACATTCTTGCCTGCCTGGGCACTAATATCACATAAGCTCCAACCCAACGCTCCCCAAACCAAGACCAGGCCTCCTAGGCTAAGTGAGACTAACTACTTCTCATGCCTTGAGAGTGTGTCTGATTTTGACTGGTAAAGAGGGTATTTTAGATACAGCAGCTGTATTCCTCTTTTCTGAGTACGCTATTTGAGACTAACGTGCATAATTGTGGCTTTTTTATGTAAAATTGTCTATATTTTTAAGTGTCATTCAATCCTTTTCATTTCTTTGTTGCATATATACTCCAACTTTTGTAAATTTCTTAAACAAACTCTAAGGAGAATTCCTTCCTCAGACTAGTGGGTGGCCAAGCTGATTTCTGATTCAGCTGGCCCTTGGTGGAGTCCAAGCATCAGAACTATTTTCAAACTGTCTAGGTGATTCTAATCCTCCAGGTGATTCTAATGAGGTTGAGATCCATTGATCTGGAGAAGGACTTCTCAAATTTTAAGGTGTATGCGAATCACCTGGGAACCTTATTAAACTGCAGATTCAGTAGTTCATGGGTGGATCTTGAGATTCTATGTCTCTAATAGTAGGTATTATTCTGTTATATAATAATAAAATTATTTAAAATAATATAATTAGTGTTATTTAAAATCACAGAATTATTATTATCTCAGAATTCCCAATCCTTGACTACACTTCAAGTAAGGTTATTGAAATGACATAAGGCTATTTAAATATGAAGTTGTTTTTCAACTTTGTAAAGCAAAACTAAGTAAAAGTGAAAACATTCTAATTTTCAGTCCTGCTAGCTACATTGTACATTCCTGCTAGTTACAGAAAAGCCCAGCAACCACATGTGACTAGTGACTACTGACTTGAACAGGGCAGGTACAGAAACATTTCCAGCACAGAGAGTTCTAGTGGGCAGTGCCATGTTAGATTCTTTATTTCCTGTATTTCAATTTGCAAGAAACTACATTCACCAAGCCTGCAGCTAATGCATTTCTACAGTACCCATAGGGCTTAATAACATATATATTTTGTCTGCATTCTTGCTTTGGACTCTTAAAGGTGGTACACATACCAGAAACCTTTGACTTCAGGACCAAACCTTTGACTTCAGAAACCTTTGACTTCAGCCAAATAGCTAATGTACAGTATTATTGTTTCGGTTGCTGCTGTTTTAGTTAAAGCAACCTTTATTGAAGGTTGTGTTGAGTTCATGCATACTCTCCGGTTATTTTTAAACTTCTTTTTAGGAAGGACTGGCCAGTTTCTCTTGCCAACAATCTATTTTACTGGCATTGCCTGAAAAACAACTGTGTCATAGTATTTGTTTACCTTCTCTCCACTCAGGTCTACCCACCTACTTCCCCCTTCCTTTAATTCATTCAACAACATCAATGTAGAGTACTCCTAGTCCAGCACTCTGTGGCTGCTATGGGAGTTAAGGAAGAAATAGCAAATGGTACTTCCCCCTCACCGAGTTTATAATTGAATAGAGGACCTGTGATGAGACAAGTAAAACTCAAAATCTCATTAAGTTGCTAGCAGAGGCTAGCGAGTGGTAACACATTAAAACATTAAAACAGATTAGTTTCTCATATTAGCCAGCTATCACTGAGCAAAGGGCAGCTTCCAATAAAATGGTACACGGGAGAGGTAGGATTTAATGGAGGGGGAGGGGAGGCTAAGGTAAGAGCAGGCAAGGGCTAAGATATGGAAGGACCACAGTGAAAGTAGGGTACAGCTCTACAGATGAAAGAACTTGGGGAAGGCAGGCAGAGTCAGACGAAGAGAGCACAGAGGGGTAGGAGGCATGAAAGAGGAAACGTGAGGCGAAATAGGAGGTCCACGGAAGTGACTGACAAAGTTCTCTGGTTTCTCATATTGACTGTGCCTTCCTCAGGGTAACTGTGCCCTCTGATGGACAGGATGCAAATACAAGGGAGGGAGTGGAGAGAGGGACGAATCCACGGAAGGAATCCGATTTGTCCTGCTGCCTCCTGGGCCCACTATAAAAGCAGATCTGCACAAAAAGGGATGGTGAGAAAGAGCTTAAGTATCCAAAACACAGTGAAAATAGCGCTGGTCTGGGAGTATGGGACGGCCAAGTTCTATTCCCAGCAAAGCCTGGTGAGCTTAAGACTCTCGGTCTTCTCTGGGCTCATTTCCCAACTGTGCCATGAGAGAATGAAATGATCTTTCACCAAGAAACTTCTGCAGTCTCTGATCCTATGCTCTAGGGCAGTTGTTTGCAAGCTGGGATGGGGAGGAGGGTGGACGGGGCCTGGCACCCTCCCTGCGCCTGCCTCACACAGAGCAGCTCCATTTTAAACCACTGATGAAGACACTGGATTTTCTAGAATTGACTGAGCCATTGCCTCCGAGCTTCTCTTTGGCTCTTCAATCCTTATATACATCTTAGAAATGTAAACGTGGCTTCAGAGAGGAAGAGGAGTGGGAATAAGGAAAGACAGAGACAGAGAGAGAGCATAGGCAGTATGCCTCATCTGGGGCAGAAGAGACTGGACATCTCCAATAAACCAAGCTACAGAGAGTCCTTTCTCGTAACTAATACTTGTTAATGAGACAAGGTCGTAAAGATCACCCACCTCACTACATACAGGAAGTTTATAAAGACAGTTAACAGACTGTTTAACAAATATGCCAAAAATTATGTATCCACATTAGTTATTATTTTGGAAAACTGTATACATACTTGAATGACATTGCCTTTATTCAACCACTTCAGGTCCTTACAATTCCTCCTCTGAAGCTCGATTCGTTTCCAGGCATACCTTTCCTAAACCTTTGTGAACTTGATAGACTACCTTTCATTTTCTGAGCAATCGGAGCTTTGTAGCATACACCTCTGGAGTGAACACCTTGTTGTGGAAAGAGGTGAGGTATGTTGATTGGAAAGGCAGGTGGGGGCCAATCCATGATGCTCCTGTTCATGTGCCCGGGGTCACCACCTTCGGGAAAGGCTAGTCCTCCTGACATATGCCCTTGGCCAGAAGGTCACCACAGAAAACTCTCCTCTCTGAAAACAGAGACTTCCAGCCGAGAAAAAGAACCCAACCATGATTTACTGAGAAGCCTATTTCTCCTTTCAAATTTTCCAACTTGACATGTTGCTGTAGTGCACTTCACATCTGATTACATTAGTCACGTTGCATTATCCCATATCAGATGTGACATGATGCAATGGGATTGTGAGCTGTGTATAAAGATGTAGTGGCGGCCAATAACTTCAACCCATTCCTGATGTGAGAGCTGAGCCACCTACCTTCCCGGTAGCCCTTTGCTAATTCACATAAACCATCTGATTGTCTTGTCAAAGAGGAAGCCCAGTAAGTACTTACCTGTGTAGTCAGCTAGAAAACAGATAATTCTTGATCCCTTCTTTAAATCGGAGCTGCTTTTACTATTCCAGGAAAGCAACGTTCCCAACAGCAATGCCTTCCACGTGTCCCGCACGTTGTAATTTGCAAGGTACTTTCAAATCCATCATCTAACTCACATTCTACATTCTTAGAAGCCAAATCTTTGCAGAGATTTTGTCGCATTTGGTTTGGCGATTCAAAAGATTCCACAGTATCTTTCTGTCCCCAGGATTTTGGGGGTGAAGAGGATGTTGGATATGTACCTTGGAAAATGCATGATAGTAAATGTCTGTCCAGGTTACTAGTTGGCATGAAGCAGGGGGTGGAGAAAGAGATGGCCAACCCTGAAAACAGAGTGCACCAATCCATTCAGAGGATAGGATAACTATCTTTTTTTTTTTTTTTTTTTTTTTTTTTTTTTTTTTTTTTTTGAGACGGAGTTTCGCTCTTGTTACCCAGGCTGGAGTGCAATGGCACGATCTCGGCTCACCACAACCTCCGCCTCCTGGTTTCAGGCAATTCTCCTGCCTCAGCCTCCTGAGTAGCTGGGATTACAGGCATGTGCCACCATGCCCAGCTGATTTTTTGTATTTTTAGTAGAGACGGGGTTTCACCATGTTGACCAGGTTGGTCTCGATCTCTCGACCTTGTGATCCACCCGCCTCGGCCTCCCAAAGTGCTGGGATTACAGGCTTGAGCCACCGCGCCCGGCCAGGATAACTATCTTAAGCTCTATCTCTGTCACAGAGAAAAATCAGCTGGCCACGGCCACTGTGTGTGGCACACACTGTGCGGCCACATGTGTTCATGATGGGTTGCTTTACATTTGATGATTAACTTGACTCAGTTTTGTTTTAATCTAAGTACTGATTAAAAGAAAGCTACTGAAGACACATATTGCAACTATGGTACACTAACTTCAACATGAAAATTATAATATTTTTCTGGTTTCCCACACAGGGAGGAACAACAAAAAAAAAATGATACCATTCCAGGACCACTATTCCTACCCTAAAATACTTCCCTCAAATGCATGGGCCAGGATTATGCCACATAATTTTTTAAACCAATTTTTGGCCAGAAGAAGAAGACTATTCCCTCTGTTATAGAAGCAAGCATGTAGGATCACCACTCAGACAGGAGAAATGGGAACTAGCCACAGAATTGTGAGGATAAGATCCAGCTGGGAAAATGCTCTTGGTGCCATTCAGCCTTGATTTATACTTCATCACGAGGTGGGAAGGATCAAGAAGGAGGCGTCCACCACGTGGTAATCCCACACCATCACCCAGGAGTAGGCTTTTTCGGCTGGGTCTGAAGGAGCACTAGGCTCAACTTCAAGGAACAGTGTACCCACTCCCCCCAGGGCAGATCATCATCAATTCTTGTTTGCACAATATGGACATATTCTGCCTTTCACACGTCAGAAAGGTATACATATTTGAAAATAGCTGCTGTGACCTTCCTGCAATGCTTCTTCTCTAGGCTAAATACCCCATTTCTAAAAATATTCCTACAGTTCCAAAGTTTAACTTCCTCTTGGCTCACTACCTACCACCCAGGGTTATACCCTGGAGTTTACTGGCTTAACTTCCCAAAATTGTTATCAGCATTTTGGTATGAATTGATTTCATCAAATAAAATTTCCCCTCGAGTGTCTGAGGGAGAACTAGGAGGAAATGGAGAAGAGATAACTAGAGAAGTCCAAAAGAAAAAATAAAAAGCCTGGAGAGAAAAATGAAGAACTGAGGACACATCCTGCCAACACTACCAATTTACCTGTGATGTGTGATATCTTGGTGCTGCGTCCCAGCTCATGGTACAGCAAGACGACCTGTGAAAAATGGAGTGAGCTGAGATCTAGAAACCTCTGAGATGATGGACCCTGCCAGAACATACTGGAAGGAAGTCCTGGCTGGCAGGCAGAATGAATTTATTTATTTGACCGAATTCATTTATTAATTGAATGCCTACTATGAACTAGGCACTCTGTGAGACATCGGACATGTGCTTTGGAAAGTGTATGATAATAAACGTCTGTCCAGGCTGCTAGTTGGCATGAAGTAGACGGAGGTAAGAGATGGCCAGCCCCAGGGAGCAGAGGATATCCCAATCCATTCAATGGATAATAATGAAGATTCTAGAAGCCAGTAATATCTAGTTCAGCAGGAGTTAAGAGATGGGGAAGACTGTAGACCTTTAGATTTTGGGTAAAGAACTGGCAACAAAGACAATTCTAAATGGACTAGGGCATTAGACAGATTAGCCACAAGGGACAGGACAGGGACACAGATACCAGGATGAGGATACAAAGTGGAGACCAGATTATTCTGCTCAAGAGATGAGCCCTTTTATGAAAACTGGAGTGAAAGGTCAAGGCCACAGCTGGATGAGTAGCAAGACTGACTTCGTGCTGATCAGGATTGGGACTGGAGCCTAGAGCAGAGCTGACCTATTTCTCAGAGTCATGTGGGTCTAGAGGTTATAATTTCCATTCACAGGCCACCCCCCTCTTTCAGCTACCCCTCTTCCTTGACATGCCAATCCTCATTTCTTCAATTTGGGAGCTGCTGTGGCCCATTAGATCAGCAGAGTGTAGCAATCTACTCCCCCTTGAGGCTACTTCTAAGGAATAACAAGTTGAGCTTGAACAAGACATTTTGCTTTTCTACATTACAGGAATTACTAACCAAGAAGAAGAGACAGAAGTACTGTAACCTAGAATTTAAGATGCATACGTAATGCCTAAACTGACTTTGAACCACTGAAATCTAAACAGAGTTCAGATACTCGTAAAATTTAGCTAGATTTACCTCTAAAACTAGTAAAGCCATACTCACCCTAAGTATACCATGTTTGATAACAAAATGCTTTCTTCTTTTATCACCAGAATGTTCTCCCCTTATAAGCATGTTAACAGTTGCAAACTTCAGGCAATTGGTAATTTTCCAGCAATACAAAATTCTAGAGTGTTACATAAATGCTTAATACTCATCAATTTTAATTAACAGCCTTGGCTGATTTGATTATTAGATTCTTGGAATTTCCCACTCAAATACCAGCTCTTCATTTTTAAGATGGAAGGGTATGGCTTCTCTCCTCTAACCAGAGCAAATTGCTCCACAGTATACAAATAAATTCTCTACTTCCCAGAACCGATGGCAAATTTGCAAAGCTCCATAAAACTCATGCATGACTTGCTGCTGCAACTGCATAATTAAAAGAAAACTAATATATTGACTAGTTCTCTTCAGAACAGCACTCATAAGTCTCTGCTGCTTGAGGGAAGCTTGTTGCTAAAAGGATTATGGCCAATATCATTTTTATGATTAAAGAGAAAGAATAGTTCTGATTTGCCTTGTCCAATCCTCTCACGGATATCCAAAATGCTCCACTGGCTGATGTTTTTTACATCCCGAACTATCATGACAACCATAAGGAAACAGTTATCTAACGTACAGATTTACCACCAGAGCTATTGCTTTATCCTTGTTACATCGGCCCTCTGTCTCCCAAACCCAATCCATAGAAGGCTTATTTTTAGCAGTGACTAAAGGACTCCATGCTCTAATTTATGCACACATATAAAATCAATAATTACTTAGTCGACCTTTTCATTCGTCTAAATTTGGCCTGGCATAATGGAAGCTGCCCACACAGTTCCCATTGAGAATGATAAATAGGAGACAGGAGTGCATCTCTATCTTCTCTCTCAGGGTCAGATGAAATCAGAGGCAGCTCGATTCTCAGCCAGCCCTTGAACTGAGCCACATGAACTTCTCTTTGAGGCAGATTCCATTCTGATGAGCATCACCCCTCCTTCAAAAAACACTGACTCTGACTATGCCCCACCCTGGAGGCCTGAGTCCTGCAGGAAACCAGTCCTGCCTCCTTGTTCGTGAGAGCGGTTCTTGCTATGAGTGGCAGTGGCAGTAAAGAGTACAGTTCCCAAAATGGGCACGAGGCAAAGAGGGCTTGGACCACAAGTTGGCTTCCCCGTGCAAGGTGTGGGAAGACAGACTTCGAGAAACATTTCTTCATGCCTAACCCCTCCCAACAGCGTCTTTCAATTTTAGAGGCTTTCCTGCCATTGTCCAACACCTCTAGAAGGCTGACTTCCCACTGAATGAGCAGTATTTAACCCCTACTCTGTTTTTTTTTATTTGATTTTTTAAAAAACATTAGAATTATTTTTAATTGAGACGGAGTCTTGCTCCGTCACCCAGGCTGGAGTACAGTGGCACAATCATAGCTCACAACATCCTTGAACTCCTGGGCTCAGGAGAATCTCCCACCTCAGCCTCCTGAATGGCTGGGACTACAGGTACATGCCATCATACTTGGGTAATTTTTAACATTTATTGTGGAGATGAGATCTCGTTATATTGCCCAGGCTGGTCTTGAACTCCAGGCCTCAGGCGATCTTCTCACCTCAACTACCCCAAGTGCTGAGATTATAGGTATGAGGCAACACATACATCTGGGCCTTTTTTTTTTCTTTTTTTTTTTAAGACTGAATTTCTGGCTTTGAGAATGGCCCTTTTATTTTTCCTGAACTCGCTCACAGCAGGAAGGTATTGGATGACTTTAGGCACAGATAGCAAGGCTGTATTTTCCTCTGTGCCTCAGGATTACTTACACTTACCAGCAAGCCTATCTTCCAGCTTTAATTCCCTATTATCAGGGCAGAAGGAAGACCTCCATGTTAGCCACACTCTGAATCTTGAATTCTCCGCCACTGTTTTCAGGGAGTGAGGTAATCCCAGCATCTTGGTCAAATGGCATAACCAGTCAAAGCAAGGGCCCCTCCCACCAGGAACTGTGTCACACTGAGACCTCGAAGGTGGACCAGAACTTGAATTTGTTCTCTATGTCTACAACTTGATGAGCCATTCTAGATTACTGATGTAATGAAGTTACACATAGGAGCTGGTAAATTGTCGCGGTGCCTAACAATAAAAATGATATTATTACTACAATTTTAACTACCTTTTCTTGAGCCCTTATTATGCATTTACAACAGGCTAGACATTTTTAAATATAAATTCACTAAATCTTTCTCACAAGCCTTGTGTGAGAACTATTATTACAGTGTATTTCTATTTGCTGATGAAACATCTGAGGATAAGTAACCTTGTCCAAGGTCACCAGCCAGTGAGTGGTAGAACTGGGATTAAAACCTAAGCGGTCAATTTGAGAATTTTACGTACAGTATTTGAATGAAGCCTCAGGACAGGCACTGTCCTCCGACCCCTCTATTCCATCCAATATGCTGAGTGGCTCTTTAGATTTTCTGCCTGGTAATATATGGCACTTCTTCAGAAGGTTTGAACAAAGCCTCAGCCAAGAGGACCTATTAAGTATGAGACGTCCTGTGACACCAGTCCCTGTGTTTATCAACCACTTTTTAGGAAAGTTCAGCATTCCTCAGCACTGCTGCCTGGCATGTAAAACACACAGACCGTATCCAGTGAATACTGACACAGGGGAGTGGTGAGGGAAAGATCACACGGCCTAGAAGCCAGGAGGGGAGGGAAAAGAAGGCAGAGAAGAGGCTTTGGAACACAAAAGCCCCAGACTCTCAGGGGTTTGGTGGCCAGCTGCTCACATCTTTGCATAAAACATGGGCACAGGGCTGTCGGGGGACGCAGTGAGGACGGCTCCTGGGGGCAGCCGGCAAATTGGAGGATGTGCCTTGGCGAGGAGGGGGACTCAGGAAAAAAAAGGAAAAGGAGGCTTTTCTCTTGCATGTGCCTAAGAAATGCATATTGCACGGAGCTGATGGGAAATCAGAACAATTCAAGTGCTAAGACGCTGTGTATGTTGCTTTAAATTCTCCTGGCAACATCTAACGTAGTCACTAACACAGAGGGGACTCTAGCCACCTGTCAACCCCAAGACACACTACCGACTGTTCAGGGAGATATTCTAGACAGGAAGGAGCCTGCCACAATAATTACAGCACACTGCGATGGCCTTAAACAGTACCATACTCAGTGCATTATCTAAGGCTTTTTGTCAGCCCCTCTGAAAGCCGTCAGTGAACCCGGCGTGCTTTGCTGGCTAAAGAAACTGATGTTTGGCTTTGGGTGATTTGTGAAATCGGAATTCTCATTATTCTGAAAGTATTATCGTTCCCAATTGAAAACCTCCAAGGAAGGAATGCCAGGTGCCAGAAATGACAGAGAAATCTAGGGACACTAAGATTGTTTAATTACACACACAGGATTTTTAACGAATTCATTCCACTTGAGGAATGCAAAAGTATTTTAAATTTTTAAATTAAGAATAAAACCTTAAATACTATTATTCAATAAAAGAAGAAAGATTAAGAACTTGAAAATCATTTACAATATAATTAAAATAGAAAATTATTTACAATATAATTAAAATAGAACCCATAGTAATGAAAAGTCTACAAATATATAGAATGAATATTCCAGATCTGAGGGCTATGACTGGGGAAGATGGGATATCAGTCCTATTCTTCAGGAAAACATGACAGGAGAAAGACATCCAGTCCTGGCCTTCTTCATGCAGAAACAGGACAAGCTCTTGCAACTAGAATGATTGGGAAGTTCAAGGGGTCGATTTATGGGGGGTACATTAAAATAATTAAAAGTATATAGTCTAGTTAAATGATGACTGACAGGTGACATAACAAATGTCTACTAAACTTTAAAGGTGTAAACACTAAGAATATAAGGAATTGTTTATCCTAATTTAGGAGGATTTTTAGAAATAAAGAAATCCAAATATTGAAAATTGTCTGGAAATTGAGGAATTCTTTGTGACGGAGAAGTCCAGCTAATGCATAATTAATCTCCCAGTGGGATATGGTAAAAGATATGTCAGTAGAAACTCTTAAATGAAGCTCTTCAGGATGCTCTAAGGTCAGAGCAATCAGGGCCTAATGTTACCTGGAAAGGTCAGATGCATTAGTGAGTCCAAATCCTCCTTGCACATCAGAATAAAGATGGACACTGTCTTGGTCCATTTTGTGTTGTTATAAAGAAAAATCTGAGGCTGGGTAATTTGTAATGAAAAAAGATGTATTTGGCTCATGATTCTGGGGGCTGGAGAGTTTGAGATTGGCATCTGTATGTGACGCTCAGGCTACTTCCACCCACAGCAGAGGGGAATGGGAGCTGCTGTGTACTGAGATCACATGGCAAGAGAGGAAGCAAGAGAGAGAGAAAGGAGGTGCCAGGCTTTTTTTTTTTAACAACCAGCTCTTGAGGAACCAAATAGAATGACAACTCACTTACCCCACATGGAGGGCATTAATCTATTCATGAAAGTTCGGGTCGCATGACCCAAATACCTCCCACTAGGCCCCACCTCCAATGCGGGGAATCAAATTTCAACCTGAGGTTTAAAGGGGACAAACATCCAAACCACAGCAGCCACTTTCTAGGACCACTCTGGAGATTCTGAATTAGTAAGTTTTGGTAGAATATTAAAAATCTACATATTCAAAAAGTTCCTCAGGATTACAGCAATAACAAAGTAACAAGTATCACACCTACCTACTATAGTCAACTATAAAACTGGACAAAATATATGAAGTAACTGTTTTCAGAAGTGTTTTACAATAGACAGAGAATGAGAAAAACAAAAAACCAAGCTCCATGTTCACCTCAGCTTTCTGTTTGGGGACACTTTATAAACGAGTACGGAAAATCAAGCCAGTCACAGGTCTTATTGAGGGGAGTGTCAATTAAGTAAGATAACGTGCAGAAAGCAGTCAACACAGTGACTAACTAATACTAAGATTTCAATTGTAGTTATTATTAGAATTCATCTGCAAAATAATGATATTCCTAGAAAGGATACCGCCATCTTGCAGATTTCAGGAAAACTATTATTAAAGAGAAAGAATTAACAGCTGAATTTTTATAACTATAGAGATATAATTCATCTTTAAATTACAATGTTGCCTTTTATTTAAGGTATCTTTTATTTCTAAGTTCAGTTAGAATTCAGAGTTGCAGAGACAATTGGAATTTGTGATGTGAACACCAGGGAGCAGGTAACTGCATATAGATGGACTCCCAGAAATCTACATTAGGGATCCCTTAAATTATTGATCAAATATTAACTTACATAATTACACAGTTAGACTCTGTGAGAGCTAGCAGACAACAGCTACTAAGGCATTGGAACAGAATGGACATCTTGAAGATGCTCAGGATTGGGAGATGCTGAAATTCTGATCAACCACAGTGTAAAGAATGCTCTGAAAACTCCACGCATCCTGTTAAGACCCAAAAAAGACCAGACCTTAGTTATAGGGTTACTCTAGACCTCTCTAACAGAGCCTGAAGCCAAGCCTCAACAGGGTCAAGCTGTTTTACCACTAAGAGCTTTCCAACAGCACAAAATTCAACTTTCCTTGTAGAAATGGATTGGGGGGGTGGGTAGAGGATGTTTGCAATGATGTAATATCCAAAATGTCTAACACATAATAAAAATTATTAGACATGCATAAAAGCAAGAAAGTGTGCCTCATAACTAAGAGAAAGCCCAGCAATATAAATAGACCCAGATGTAACACAGTTAATTACTGGAATTAGCAGACAATTATTTTAAAACAGCTATTATAAATATATTCAGTAATTAATGGAAAAGGTAGATGTATAAGTAGATAATGACTCTCAGGAAAGGAACAGAAACTGTTTATAAAGAACCAAATGGAAATTTTAGAATTAGTATAATATCTGAAATTAAAAATTCAATGATAAGCTTGACAACACATTAGAGACTGCAGAAAAGATGATCAGCATACTTAGGTGATCAGAAACTCTCCAAACTGAAATACTAAAATAAAAATACTGGGGGCTGGGTGGGGAATGAACAGAGAGAGCCTCAGTGACCTAGCAAACAATATCAAATGGCTAACACATGTGTAATTGGAGTACCAGAATAAAAGGAGAGAGAGGTTCAGGCAGATTAGAAAGAACCTGAGGCAGAGAAAAAAATGTATTACAAGACATAATGACCAAATATATTTCAAATTTGTTATCAATCCACAGATACAAGAAGCTTCAACAGACCCCAAGATGAGTAGGTAAAGAGAAAACTCTAAGCATATTATAGTGATATTACTGAATACTAAATATAATGAGAAAATCTTAAAAATATCCAAAGATAAAGATACATTACAGTTAGGACAACAATGATAAGAATGGAAGGTGATTTCTCTCCAGAAATAATGCAAGACAAAAGCCGATGAGATAGGATCTTTTAACTGCCAAAAGAAAAATAGGTTATCACCCTAGAATTCTATATCTAGCTAAAATTACCTTTCAAATATGACAGGAAATATAGTTTTAGATAAACATTAGCTGGGAGAATTTATCAACAACAGACTCACACTACAAAAAATATTAAAGGAATTTCTTCAGGCTGAAGGGAAATGATATCAGACCTCAGTCCTACATACACAAGTGAAACTTGCTAAAAACAATAAATATGTGGGCCAACAAAAATACTTTGGCCTGTTTTTAAAATTTCCTTATTAGATAGCTGATATTTAAAGCAAAATATTAACAATGTATTTCATAATTTATAGCTGTATTAGTCCATTTCACACTGCTACAAAGAACTACCTGAGACTGGGTAATTTACAAAGAAAAGAGATTTAATTGACTCATTTCCATGGGCTTAACAGGAAGCAGGACTGGGAGGCCTCAGGAAACTTAGTCATGGCAGAAGGTGAAGGGGGAGCGAAGACCTTCTCACATCATAGCAGGAGAGAGGGAGGAAAGGGGGAAGTGCCACACATTTTTAAATCATCAGCCCTCATGAGAACTCATTCACTCTCACAAGAACAGCAAGGGAGAAATCATCCACCATGATCCAGTCACCTTTCACCAGGCCCTTCTTCCAATTTGACATGAAATTTGGGTGGGGACACAACTTCAAACGATATCAATAACATGCATAACAGAAAGTATGCCTACAATAGGAGCAAGTGGAAGTATACATTTTTAAATTCTGTATATGGGAAGTGGCATAATGGGAATTCAAGGTAGACTGATAAATTAGGGATGCACCTTGTAATCCAGAGCAACAATTTAAAAAATAAAACAAAGGTCTGTGGCTTATAAACTAACAGTAGAGATCAAATGCAATACTGAAAATAATCCACAAGCAGGCAGAAAAGGAGAGGGAAAAAAGGGAGGCAAACAACAGATAAAACAAATAGAAAACAAAGAGCAAGATGATAAACTTAAATCTAACCACATTAATAATTGCATTATATCTAAATGGATTAATCATTGCAATTAAAATGCAGAGATTATCAAACTACATGAAAAGACCCAAATGCATACTGTTTAAAAGAGAAGAAGTTTTAAACATAAAGGCACATATTGGCTAAAAGTAAGAAGGTAGAAAGAATGTACTATGCAAACACTAATCAGGAGGAAGCTGGGGTAGCTATAAAGGTATCAGACAAAGTATGCCTCAAGACAAGACAGAGATAAATGAGACATTTCATAATGACAAAAGGTTCAATTCAAGTAAAAATCTGAAATGGGTATACACCTAATAATGAAGTTCCAAAATGCGTGAAGCAAAAACTATCAGAAGTGAAAAGCAATTAGACAAATCCACAGTTAAGAGTTGGAGATTCTGACATTCAGTAATTGACCCCCCAAAAAGTAGATAAGAAATCAACAAATGTAGAGATTTTGATTACACTATAAAAACCTCCTCAGGTGAATCAAATGCTGCCCATTCTTGGACTCGTGTTTGAAAACTATTACTTCATCTCTAACCTTCAGCAGAATCACAGTAAAATCATCCAACCGGACAAATCACGAGTTTATTTTTTTAATTAGGATAACAAATCCAGAACCTCTGTTTTAAGTATTATATCTCATATCTAACCTGGAAGTTCTTACTTCTTTATAATCTGAAGCTGCATGATTCTGTTGAAATTCATTCTCTTCCCTGTGGAGTTATATAGAACAGGCTTTTAGAATTGAAGAGGTTTTAAACATCACATAGTTCAAATGCTCCATTTTACAGAAGAGATTTTACTGATTCTTTGTGGTCCAGTTCAATCGCCACGTCCACATTTAAAGATGAGAAAACAGTGCCTCAGGAAGGATAAGTAGCTTGACCAAGATCACACAGCCAGTAAATTATAGCGCCTGGATTCTAACCTACGTAGTCTAATTCTAAAGCTGCTATCCTCATAAGAGACTTTGCAAATGCCTACTGACTTAGGGTAACAATGAAAAGGAATCGAGATACCATGAGTTCCTAAGATGTAACTACTTTGATACAGGTGGCTATGAATGGAGCCAGTGGACCCCAGATCTTCTGAGCCTAACACCTTCCACGTCACCACACTGTCTGGGAGAAGGCAAACTAAAATAAAAAATGAAAATTTCAATCTAACATATTTCAATCTAATCTCTAATTTTGCAGTCTAATCTCTTGCAACTGAAGTTGTGAATCAGATCAATCCATCCTGAAGAATGAGAAATGTGCTTCCTAATTGTCTATTTTAATCTGATTGTACCTAAAATCTAACCAGTGACTTGGAATGACCAAGGGAATTATTCTAGCCAAAGAATAACATTCACTGTGGCTTTTCAACAGCAATCAAATACAATTTATGACTGAACGGTCTGAACTGCATTTAGATACAACCGTTTTATTGTTCTCAAATTGCTGTCTTCACCTTGATGTCAAATCTCTATTTCCAACCTCAAATATCCCAGCAAAACTCACAGCTTTCCAGGCATTTTCAGCAATTAAATCAGGCGTCCCCAAACTATGGCCTGTGGGCCGCATGCAGCCCCCTGGAGCCATTTATCCAGCCCCCCACCGCACTTCAGGAAGGGGCACCTCTTTCATTGGTGGTCAGTGAGAGGAGCACAGTATGTGATGGCCCTCCAACGGTCTGAGGGACAGTGAACTGGCCCCCTGTGTAAAAAGTTTGGGGATGCCTGAATTAAATACTCATGCCAGTACAGTCCAACATTGTGATCTCTTCTCCAAATTGATATTTAATTTTCCCACTTACTAAGAGGCAGTGAGACTTTAGCCCAAGAGGACAGTTACATCGCCTTCTCAATTCTCTCCCTCCCCAAACATAGGGTTGGAGTGGAGATCTAGTCTGTTTGGGGGATATCTCACATTTCCTCTTCTGTCTGGATCTCTAGCCTATCCCATGTGCTGAAGTCAGGAAGAAGGATGGAAGAGATAGCAGATATTTTCTCATGTTATTGGCTGACTTCTGGGAGTGGTCTTCCTCTGGCTTGGTTTGGGGTCATCTTTTGTGTGATGCTCTCCCATGTGTAAATGGTGTCCATGGCTTTCTGGGGACAGTTCCCAACACTGAGAAGGACCCCTTCAGAGAGGGTAGGCAGTCACACCTTTCTTTGGTCCCTGCCACTGTTCAGTGCTCCCAAAGCTTCTCTCTGGAAGGGGTGGGAGGCTAACTCTTGTTAATCACCTGAATATTTTATGATTGATGTCTCCTTTTTAATCCCTATGGTTCTTCTTTTGAGTTCTTGAGACCAAAGATGACTTGCCATGCCCTCCAAGGGATGCAGGGAATTGGCATTTGGAAGGTATCCCCATCTTCTTCCAGTCTCTTCCTGCTATTTATCCCAGCAAGCTTCATGCCTTTGGAGATTAAAGGGAAACCAAAATGGGCTCTGGTCACTAGGTCATGGGGACCTCCAACCTTCAAGGAAAGTATCTGACCTTCTCAAGAGCTTTCTCTCCATGTGTGACTCCTCTCCACCAGAAAGCACCAGAGCAGACTGCAAGCACCAAGACAGGGCTGGGATGACAGTCACCACTCCTTACAGGCACATCCAGTCCTTACCATTCTCTTGGTATTTCCCTCATGTGGCTTGTAGGTAAAAAAGGTCAGCACCCCCACAGGAAAGGAAGAGGAAATCTCTTTATCATGAATATTGCACTCCAGTTGACCAACTCCCAGCACCACCCTCACTTACCTACCCAGTAATTTTCCCCTACATATGTGAGGGGTAGAAGAATTGTGAGGATAGCACAAAAGGTATGGTCACTTTTTAAGAAGCCCCAAGGAGCTATCCAGATATACTTGCCATTGGATCCTGTTATGGACTGAATGGTGTCTCCTCAAAATTCACATGTTGAAGTCCTAACCCCTGGTACCTCAGAATGTAACTGTATTTGGAAATTGGGCCTTTACAGAGGTAATTAAGGTTAAATGAGGTCATTGAGTGGGCCCTAATTTGATATGACTGGTGTCCTTCTAGGAAGAGGTGAGAAGGACATAGACACACAGAGAGGGAAGACCATGTAAAGACAGTGAGAACGTGGCTGTCTGAAAGCCAAGGAGAGCAACCTCACAAGAAACTAACCCTGCTGCCACCTTGATCTTGAACTTCTAGCCTCCAGAACTGAGAGAAAATAAATGTCTCTTGTTTAAGCTGCCCCAATCTGTGGTACTTTGTCATGGAGCTGGAGCAGATGAACAGAGATCCCTTTAGAAGATGAAGACCATTAATGCATACCTGTTCTCTGGTTTACGTTCTAGCTCCCAGACTACAAGAAAACTCCCAATCAATATCCTGTTGCATTAATCAGGTATTAAAAAATAAAAGTATATGTCGATACTGGAGAATGCAAGAATGAAGATGGAGATAGTAGCAAAAAAGTAATGAGCTGAAAAAGGAATAACAGATGGGGAAAAAGACAGGGCAGAGAAGATTACAACAGTGAGACAATGATAACATGGTTGTAAATGAACCACATACTTATCACGGAGCCAAAGGGCACCAAGTGAGACCACTGGTGGAGAACCAGGCTAGGTCAGAACACAGCTGTCCAGATAAGTTCTAGGGTGGATAAATACAGCCTGAGTTAAGAAGGCAAATGTGTAAATCTACATGAAATCCCAGAGTCACAGAAAGCAGGGCAAAATGTCACCTACTGAAACAGAAATTATACAAAATCAGCCATATGTTTTTGGTCATGACCTGGTCCTTTTCAAAACTGGACCTGTGAGTGAAGACAGAGGAGGCAGCCTGCCAAGTGGAAGGATTTGAGAGACCCCCTGCCTTCTGAGTCTGAGGTTGGTCTAATCAGAAAGATCTCCCCTGTCACCTGTCTCAAACTGAAAACTTCACCCAACGCAATGTTATATGTGAATACATGAATTTTAACTGGGCTTAAGAAATTACGTAACCTTGCAGGGATGATAGTAGAAAGGGTTAGTTGGGCATAGCCCTTAAAGTCAGAGACACTTTATTCCAGTTCTGACTCTACTTGCTGTGTGCTGTTAGGCAACTGGGGACCTCAGTGTTCTCATCAGTAAAATAGAGATAAGTCACATATGTAACTGTGGTTCAAATGCAAGGACAACGTATCTTCTTAAACAAGGGCTGATGACCATGGAAGGTCGGTACATGTTAGTTCCCTATTCCCTTTCTACTATCAAGGCGGTAAGATCAGGACTTTTAAAGGACCAGGACAATGGCTAGCTAGATTTTGAAGATGAGACAAAAGGAGAGAAAGCAACCAAGAGAAATGGAGACGTGGCAGAAGGAGGGAGACTGGGGGACTGGTGAGGCCCAGGAGAGGACCACCAAAATCAACGTTACAAGTGTTGTGTGTTTCACAATCTTCCTTAGAAAAAGGGCCTGTTTGCAGAAGAGTGTCTCTTCTCTAATCCTTAGCCGAGCACTGCTAATCATCAGATTGGCGATGGATCTGAAGAGACGAAAGCTGTTTCTGCTGATCAGTCTGGCTAGACAGGCAGCCCTTCATGCTCGGCATGCCATGGGCAGACTAGCTCCAAATCTGCACCTTGCTCTGAGAGTACGCCTTTCCCAAGTAAAGAAAAGCTGCTTTCCTGCCAGTCACAGAAAAAAAAAATATCTGCCCTTCTCAACTAGAAATTCCTCCAAGTCCATTTGTCCTGACCTTGATCAAAGTTTCACTGCTGTGGATTGGGATATTGTGTACAGTGTCTGAAAGAAAGAATTTACTCTACAGAGAAAAATTCTCAGGGTAGCCACCTCGAGGACACTGATTATAAAGTCCTCATGTGACAGAGCCAGCAATTCCCGCATCCAGATGTCAAAAGCTGGTTAATTAAGATTAAGACATAGTTGCTTGAGCAAGTCCAGTCAATCCAATTCCGCGATGGTTCTTTTCCCATTGTTCATTTCTACAGAAATATCTTCGTCTCTGCAGAGCAGCTGTAAGTAGCAGAAATAACCAGAATTTCACAACACTGTTTCTCTGGCAACAGTGAAGAACAGCTTACTTATTTCCAAAGAGAAGGGGACATTTTTAGGGAGAAATTAAAATGTCTTGTCTTCAAGCTATCATTTTTAAAGAAAAAGTATAGGCTACAACTTCCAACTGTACAAAAGGCGAAGCTGAATATTGCCATTGACCAACTGACGCAATGAAGAACGAAAGCTCACGGCTGAATCTCTCTCACAACACTTCACCAGCC
Source organism: Saimiri boliviensis (assembly GCF_048565385.1). Lineage (NCBI taxonomy): Eukaryota > Metazoa > Chordata > Mammalia > Primates > Cebidae > Saimiri > Saimiri boliviensis. Next base: position 52,734,764 of record NC_133461.1, read on the forward strand.
CACTTGGGTAATTTGCTCCATCTTGACTCAAAAAGAAACGTTTCCCCACTGAGTCCATCACAAATGCTGCTGCTGACATTTCCATTTCCTCCTTTGCTTTACTATAGACTGAGGCCCAGAGAACAGTGCCTCCGCAATCTGCAAATTAAGATGATTTTTCGGCATCCATAAACTTCAAGCTGAAGAGGCTATTCCAAAAGCTGTGGTAAAGGAGGCAGTAACTGTTTTATCTTTTTCCATAAAACTCTAATGCATTGGAGGAAAAATAAAGAAACCCCAGGTATAAACACTGCTATTGTAAGTTCAGTACACAACCTCTGTGATCTATCTACAACAAAGTTAAAGCTGTTGCGTACGATAGCGATAAAATTCTAAACAGAACTCATGAGAGGAACGAAAACGATTCAGAAAAGGAATTTTTTAATGGGATTTATTAGCAAGACCATCCTTGGGAATTATAGTGACATACATATAAGAGTTTTGCAAAGGCAAATTACACTATGTTGGGCATTATTCTACCTTAATTTAAAGGTAAAAGGCAAAAAACCAAAGGTCATCAGCCCAAGAGTATATTAATTTATATCTAATGTAAGGTTTTTTCCACACATGAAAAAGTCCAAAGGGGAAAAAATTATAGCTCCCACAAGAAACTTTCAGCAATAATCTTATATAATTTACAACATAAAAGGACAGTTCTGTATCCAGGAATTGTGGCTCATCAGCATTGTAAAAATGGATCTGTGCAACTCATTTGATGCAAAAGTCAGATTAAAATTTTCAGCCAACTGGCTGTTTCACACAGTCTATTTCTTCTATTGAAAGTCATACTCACAACAGGTAATATTTCTGGGCACTGTAGTGGAAAGACAAATCCATGAACTTTGGGCACAAGAGGTCAAACTAAGGGACAAGCTCAGTTCTTCTGAGCCTCCAGAAGCGCTGCTTACCCGAAAAGGCCCATGACAGCTGGGTTCTATATCTAGCCTAGCTCAGGCTCAGGAAAGCCCTGAACAATTTCCTTATCTCATGACTTCCAAAGGGAGAAAGAGCCTGCTTTCCTATTTCACGACGATTGGATGAAGAAATGTGGGTGGGAACCCAATTCATCTCAAGAGTTTGGTGAATTATTTACCAATTAAGGAGATGAGCACAGGAATGGGAGGGCTACATTACTTTGATATCAATGTTCCTTTTATCATATTATTTATACACACGAAATTGTAGCATTTATTAACTGAGAGGTTAATCACTTGAATGGGATGCTTTGCCTCCTTTCCAATCTCATATACAGGCAAATTGGCAATTTTATGTTAGAAAAATAACCTGGCAATTTGTCTAGTACTTATCTGTGTGATGCAGTTTAATAACATTCCGTAATATGAAAAATGAATAAACTAGTCAGGCTGCTGGTGTTGCAAAGCCACCCGTTTTAATGGTGAGGGAAAAAGGAAGCATACGTAGGATTCTGGTAAAAAAAAAAAAAAAAAAAAAAAAAAAAAAAAAGTGGGGGGAGGAGGGTTTCAAGAACATTACCTTTTTCTGCTTTTCAAGTGGCAACATGAAAGTCTATGTTATGTGGAATCAAATCACAGACTACAAGGTTTGGAAATGTGACTGGAAACCCGGTTGCCACTCACTGTGTATTCTGGGCAAGTTACGTGCCTCCTAAGTCTTATCTTCATTTGTGAAATAAGGATTCATTCATTCAAACATCTTATGAAAACATTCTATATATTTTCATTTCACAAGATACCGGGATTATCATGATGACAAGATTGACAAGATTCCCCTCCCCTTATTTACCAATTAAGGAGATTTCATTCTAGTGAAAATAACAGTGCACATATTAAAAAATGAATTAAGTGAATTACATGAATTTGCAGGTTGTGATAAGTACCCTCGAAGAAACAAATAGGAATAACTAGAAAATAACAATGAGATCTACTCTTTTTAATTGCAATAAACACACTGACATGAGATCTACCCTCTTAACAAAATTTAAGTGTACAGTAGAGTGTCATTGACCACAGGTACAGTGTTGACGAGCAGATCTCTAGAACTTACTCATTTTGCTTAGCTGAGACTAAGAGACAGGAAGGAATAAGCAATTTGTTGACCAACAGAAGAGAATTCCACAGGGAACAGCAAGAGCAAAGCCCCTGATGCCTGAAAGATATGGTTTGTTCTAACAACTGGGAGATGGTCAGTGTGTACTGGGGCCAGAGAGATAAAAGATGAAGCTGGAGAGATGGGAGGATCTAGACCACACAGGACCTTGTAGGCCACAGTAAGAAATCTGGATATTTATTCTAAGTTTTAATGTGGAGCCTAAATTAAAATTTAAGTTTTAATTAGGGTATAAGTTTTAATGTGGAGCCTAATTAAAATTTAAGTTTTAATTAGGGTGTAAACAAGATCTTATTTACATTTCTTAAAGATCTTTCTGGTTATTTTGCAGAGTCAGTTGAAAAGACACAAGAGAGACGGAGAGAAGGTTGGGGGTCGCTGCAGTAATCTAAATGGTGGGTAGCAGTGGCTTTGACTAGAATGTTGACAATTAAGATGGAGACGAGCAGAGAGAGACAAGCTATGTTCTGGAGGTAGAATCAAGACTTTGTGGTGGAAAGATGTCTCATCAGATTTCCCATGAAATAAGAGAGAAGTTTATGATGACGCCAACCGAAATAAGAGAGACCAGGCTGGTGCTACATGGTGACACAAGACTGGAAATAGTCCAGGTTTGGGAAATATTCACAAGTTCACCCCAGGCCTGATTTTGAAGCATCTTTTGAGACATCCAAGTGGATATGTCAGAGAGACGTTAGACAAGCAAGTGTGAGCCCAGATAAGAAGTATGAGTTAGGAACGTAAATTTGGGAGTCAGATTAGCAAGTGTATATTAGTACTGTGCTCCTTAAACACCTTATAAGAGTTTCTATTATTATTATTATTATTATTATTATTATTATTATGTCTTGCAAGCTACCTATCTCACTGAGAGAAGTTAAGTTACGCTACAGTAACAAAAACTTAAAAATACCAGTAGTTAGAAACAATAGAGGTTGATTTCTTGTTCATGCTACCTGCGTACAGTAGACTGGCTGGGGGCTCTGCTCTAAATCTCTGCTATCATCACTATGTCCAAGGCTAACAGAGCTGCCAAGTTTAGAGAATTGTCAGCCATAGTAGCTGTGATGGTTAATCTTATATGTAACTCGAGTGTAACACAGGATGCCCAGATAGCTGGTTAAACATTATTCTGGGTATGTCTATGAAGGCATTTCCTGAAGAGATTAGCATTTGAATCTGTAAGACTGAGTAAAGATGATTACCCTCCTTTTGTTCACCTTCAATGTGGGTGAACTTCATGAAATCCATTGAAGACCCAAATAGAACAAAGTCTGAGTAAAGGAACATTTGCACTCTTACTGGCTCATTATTTTTGAGTTGGAACATCAGTCTTCTGCCACCTTTGGCCTCTGGCTCTGACTGAAACTTACACTATCAGCTCTCCTAATTCTCAGGGCTTCAGACTCAGACCAGAACTAAACCACCAGCTTTCCTGGGCCTCCAGCTTGCCAACAGCAGATCTTGAGAATTGTCAGCCTCTTTAACTGTGTAAGTCCATTCCTTATAATAAACCTCTTTTTGTTACATCTATTTTATATGCAAAACGTGTGTGTGCGTGCGTGTGTGTGTGTGTGTGTGTGTGGAGGGGGGGGGGGAGATGCTTCTGCTTCCCTGGAGAACCCAGACTAATACAAATTTAGGTACCAAGAGTGATTCTAGAGGAACAGAGTTCTAGGGATGAGTTTTCTAAATTGGTTCTGGGGTTTCTGGAATTGGCTCTCTAATCCAATTAGATCTAAAGACACTAATAGCTCTATTTCCAATAGTAAAGAGTGCAATGATAGGCCATAGATTGATCAGGTAAATAGAGACACAAAGTATCATCCCTGGATACTCCTAATTAACCATTTATAAGAATAAGGATTTGGGTGACTGTGTATATGATACTTTTGAACATTTTTGGAAAACTAATAATATTATTAAATTGACTTATAGCTCCTAATATTTCTGAACAAAGTAGTAAAAGACAAAGATGAGTTCAAGGACTTAAATTCCCAGCTCAAGCATCCTATAAATGATCTGAAGAGATCTATGTATGCTCTGAAGGAGACCCTTGTCTCCTGTAGCCACTAGGGCTGACATTGCTGAAAATCAAATGCAGAATCTCATCCTGTGACTGGCTAAATCACAATGCAAATTTAACTCCCATCTTCACAGGGTATTGATTAGGAAAGAATAAGGTTCTGTAAGTAGGAATGGGGACATGTGAGAAGACCCTGATGAAGGTGGGGACATTGAGCCCTTAAATTGTGATGAGTCTTTTTTGCCAGTGAAAGAGGCTTTCCCACCCCCAGTGCAAGTGACCTCCTCATCCCCAGTAGAAGCACCTTCACTGGGAGTGGGATAGTGTCTTCTCCAATCTCCTCTGAGGAGAGTAACCCCTCATTGCCCAAGGAAACTATAATGGCCTCCTCTGAGGCAGTTGACATGAAAGACAATACTGATTCTCCTCAGAACCTACCTCTACTACTTCTCCTTGATTCTTGACCTACAACTAGACTCAAGTGACAAAAGGCCCCTACAGGTGAGTTAAAAAGTGTGACCCATTAAAAGATGTGCCATACTCCAGAACCACTTGAGTTTTCTAATTTACACAGCCAGAAATCTGGGTTAACATTTGGAAATGGATATTACAGGTGTGGGATAATAGCAAAAGGAACATTAAATTATATCATTCTGAATTTATTGACATGAGTCCACCACACAGAGATTCTGCATTTAATGTTGCAGCTAAGGGAGTTAGATGGGCCTCTAACAAGACATTTTTCACCACTATTATGAGAAGCAAATTTATGATGGGAAACATAGCATCTTTATTGAGTTCTGTGATCACTTCTTGTAGGTCGGAACTGCTAATATGGACTGCAGACACTGAGTTGGGAAATCTAAATGCAATGGGATGGGGTAGCAGAGGCCAAGTGACAGCACTCTCTGCCATGTGGTTACTGTAATAGTAGAGGCAAAGCAGCAATCAGAATAGTCTGACTTGCTCAGATCTATGGTGTTAGCTAATCGCTGTGTGCCAAAATGTGAACTAGATAGATTCCTACTAAATTCTTACTTGATCTGTAGAAGCAGAAAAGTTCCAGATCAAGTGAACAAACATCTAACTCAAATCATAGTAACAAGAGCGTCATAGCTCCTTAATCAATTATCAGACTTGAGCCAGTTTATAGACCCAGAACTCTTTGAATAAATGCAAGGTTGAGTCCTCTCAAGGAAGAATCCAAGTACACTAACAAAAAAATGTGTACTCTTAATCTTTCTCCCAGCATTTCCCAAAGGATTCTGTCAGTAGGAATGGGGACATTTGCCTTTTACTAGAGTAACTGTACACTGGGAAAATAAAAGAAATAATTAGGTCTTTCAGGGACTACTGAACACTGTCTCTGAACTACTGATTCCACAAAATCTGAAATGTCACTGTGGCTCTCTAGTTAGAACAAGAGCTTATGGAGGTCAGGTGGTAAATGGAGTTTTAGCCCAGGTCCATCCCATATTGGATCCAGTGAGACCCTAAACCTATCATGTGACCTTTCCTCAGTTTCAGAATGTATAATTGGGGTAGAATGTATAACTGAGTAGTAGCATGTGGCAAAATGCCCACATTACTCAGCATGTGGCAAAATGCCCACATTAATTCAATGACCTGTAAAGTGGGGGCTATTGTGATGGGAAATGCCAAGTGGAAGCCACTAGAACTACCTCTCGACATAGAAAAATAGTAAACCAAATGCAATTCAGGTGCAGTATCCCTCATGCAAAATGCTTGGCACCAGAAGAGTTTTGTATTTGGGATCTATTTTTAATTTTGGAAAATGTGCATTATACTTAATGGTTCAACATCCCAAATTTGAAATTCTAAAATTTAAATGCTCCAGTGAGCATTTTCTTTGAGCATCAGGTCAGTTTAAGTTTTAGATTTTGGAGCATTTTGGATTTTGAATTTGAGATACTCAACCTGTACTGTATTCCTGGAAGAATTACAGAGATTAGTGCCACCATCCAGGACTTGAAAGATCAGAGGTGATATAATCATTAATTTTATGTGTCAACTTGAGTGGGACACAGGGTGTCCAGATATTTTATTAAACATTATTCTTGGTGTGTCTGTGAGAGTGTTTCCAGAAGAGATTAGCATTCGAGTTGGGAGATTAAATAAAGTTGATTGCCCTTCCCAATGTGGTTGGGCATGAGCCAATAAACTGGGGTCCTGAGTAGACCAAAAGTAAGAGGAATGGAGAATTCATTCTGCTTGAGCAGAGACCTGGATCTTCTCTTGCCCTTGGACTAGGACTTCACCACTGGCACTCCCAGTTCTCAGGCCTTTAGACTTGATCTAGAATATAAACCATTGCCTTTCTGGTTTTCAGGCATTTAACTCCAACGAGAACTACACTACCAGTTTTTCTGGGTCCCTAGGATGCATATACCAGATTATGGGATTACTCAGCCCTCATAATTGTATGAGTTGATACCTTGTAATAAACATGTATATAGATACAGATGTAGATGTAGAAATACAGACAGAGATATCATATTGGCTCTGTTTCTCTGGAGAATCTAGACAAGTAGTGATTCCCACTGCATTCAACTCACCTATTTGGCCTATGCCGAAGACAGATGTATCTTAGAGAATGACAGTAGATTACTGAAAGCTTAACCAGGTGTTAGCTTCAAGTGCAGCTGCTGCACCAGATGTGGTGTCATTGCTTGAGCAAATTAACACATCCCCTGGTACTTGGCATGGAGCTATTGATCTGGCAAATGCCTTCTTCTCCATACTGGTTTATACGGCCCACCAGTACCAGTTTGCTTCCAGCTGACAAAGCCAGCGATATACCTTGTCCTATCTCAGGAGCATATCAGCTCTCTACCCTATGTCACAATTTAGTTCACAGGGATCCTGATTGCTTTCCTTTCCACAAGATGTCACACCGGTCCATGACATTGATGACAATATGCTGATTGAACCTACTGAGCAAAAGTAGCAACTACTCTAGACATTGGTAAGACATTTGCATACTCAGTGGTAAAAAATGTGACAAAAATTCAGGGGCCTTCCACCTCAGTGAAATTCTTATGGGTTCAATGGCCTGCAGCATGTCGAGACATCCCTTCTAAAGTGAAGGATAAGCCCTTGCATCTGACCTCCCTTACAACCAAAAAAAAAAAAAAAAAAGTCAAAATGCCAAGTGGATCTCTGGATGTTTTGAGCCAACACATTCCTCATTTGAGTATCTGACTCCACCCCATTCATTGAATGACCCCAAACCTGTCAATTCTGAATGAAGCTAAGAATAAGAGAAGGCTCAGCAACAGGTTCAGGCTGCTGTGCAAGCTACTCTGACACTTGGGCTATATGATCCAGCAGATCCAATGGTGTTTGAGGTGCCAGTGACAGATGGAGATGATGCTTGGAGCCTTTGAAAGGCCTCTAAAGGCGAACTGTTGTTCAGACCCTCAGGATTTTGGAACAAAACACTGCCATCCTCTGCAGATAACTACTCTCCTTTTGAGAAATGGTTCTTGACCCACTGCTGGCCCTTAGTGGAAACTAAATGCTTAACCATGCGTCACCAGGTTGCTAGGCAACCTGAGCTACCCATCGTGAACTGAATGTCATTTGACCAACCAAGTCATGAAGTTGGACATACACAGCAGCACTCCACCATCAAACAGAAGTGGTATATAGACAATCAGGCCTGAGCAGGCCCTGAAGGCACAAGTAAGATACATGTAGATGTGGTCCAAATGCCCATGGTGCCCACTCCTGCTACATTGCCTTCTCTCCTCCAGCCTGCACGTACTCCTGCTACATTGCCTTCTCTCTTCCAGCCTGCACATACAGCCTCTTGGGGAGTGCCCTAGAATCAGTTGATAGAGAAGGAGAAGATTTGGCTTAGGCCTGGCTTACAGATGGCTCTGCATGATATGCCGAAGGTGGACAATTGTACCACTATAGCCCCTTCCTAAGATATCCCTGAAGGACAGTGGCAAAGAGAAATCCTCCTGGTGGGCAGAACTTTGAGCAGTGTACCTGGTTGTATATTTTGCTTGGAAGGAGAAATAGCAAGACATGTGGTTATATACTGATTCATAAGCTGTAGTAAGTAATATAGGAGATTTCTTAAGGCATCTCTTAGTATTCCATGCCCTGGGATTAAGGTCAACTGAAAACCACAACAACCCAGATCCTTCAGGAATAAGGGTTTGGGTAGCTCCACCAGATGAAAAGACATAACTAACTGAGGCATTTGCAGAGGGCAAAGGAATACAGAATAGCTAGCAGAAGAAGATAAGTTATAAGCAGTTATAATGAGGATTGTAATTTTCATGAGTATTTCCTTTTTATTTTGTTGTAAATATATATATATATAAATTTGTATACAGAGCAAAAAACATTGTTTTCTTTCTTATTCTCTTATCATGTAGCATAAGATATATTGAATTTATATGATAACATTTAAATATTGTTAAGTATACGCCACACTATTTCATGTATGAGATATCAAGAAGAATAAACATCTCTCAAGGACTTTACCTCTTTTTCTGGGGAAGAAACACATACTGTGTTTTCAGTTGTATGCAGGACAGTTGTATCATGTTGGGTGGAATTATAGCCTTGTTATTGTCTTTATTTGGAGATTAAGCATGGTTTAAGAAGATTTATATGGGTGCCAAATTGACAAGGGACAGACTTGTGATGGTTAATTGTACATGTCAACTTGACTGGGCGTGGGATGCCCAGATATGTGGTCAAACATCATTCAGGGTGTATCTGTGAGAGTGTTTCTAAATGAGATTAATGTTTTAAGCCAGTAGATGGGGTGAAGCAGATTGCCCTCCCCAGTGTGAGTGGTCCTCATCTAATCTGAGCTGCAGATAGAGCAAAAGTCTGAGTAAGGCAGACTTTGCCCTCTCTCTGCCTGATTGTCCTTATTTATTTATTTATTTATTTATTTATTGAGGTACAGTTTCACTCTTGTGTCCCAGGCTGGAGTGCAAGGGCATGATCTTGGCTCATTGCAACCTCCGCCTCCTGCATTCAAGCAATTCTCCTGCCTCAGCCTCCTGAATAGCTGGGATTACAGGCACCCACCATCATGTCCAGCTAATTTTGTTTTTGTATTTTTGGTAGAGACAGGGTTTCACCATGTTGGCCAGGTTTGTCTCAAACTCCTGACTTCAAGTGATCCCCTGCCTCGGCTTCCCAACGTGCTGGGATTACAGGTGTGAGCCACTGTGCCTGGCCCCTCATGGTCTTTAAGCAACCTAAAGTGCTGGGATTATAGATGTGAGCCTCCATGTCCAGCCAAAGTATGTTTTTAAGAAAGATAAATCAAGGCAATGCTTGGGGTTGGCATGGAGTGGAAGGAGGAGCAACCCTGGGAAGGACCTCACTTATGAGGCTATTGTAGGGACCCAATAACCCTTCTTTCAAGCTGGTTTCTAATGACAGCCCCCAAATCATCAGGGACATTGGTATTCTGTCCTTGGCCTTAGACTCAGACTCCGACTTACATCATTGGCTTTCCTCATTCTCAGGCCTTCAGACTCAGACTGGAACATATATCATCATCTCTCCTGGGTCTCCAGCTCACCAACAAGGGATCTTGAGACTTCTCAGCCTCTATAACTATATGAATCAATTCCTTATACTATATGTTTCTCTGAAGAACCCAGACTAATATAGTAGCAAAGGGAAAACTGAACCTGGAAGAGTCTCATGTTGACCTTAATGTTCCAGCAAAGAAGTGACACGTGTTGCTCATGTTTTCAACTCATGGGCCACAACTAGTCACAGGACATCATCAAAAATGGAGTCAGAAAATGCCAGTCATATCATGTACATACTTGGAACGAGGAGAGATGAGAACGTTTCGTAAACAGCACTAATAAGCACCATATTAAGGAAATGCGACCCTCTTGGAGGCAGAAGGTGCCATGGAGCTGATGATTCTCAGCTCTGCCAACTTCTGGGTCCCACTTCGTGTTTTCTAATGCACTGTGGTGATGCATTATAACCAAATCTTAAATAAGGAAAATCAAAATGGTAACAGGGTAAATTTTAGAAAAGAGGTTTTTTTTTGAGACAGAGTGAGACTGTCACCAGGCGCCAGGCTGGAGTGCAGTGGCGTGACCTCGGCTCACTGCAACCTCCGCCTCCTGGGTTCAAGCAATTCTCCTGCCTCAGCCTCCCAAGTAGCTGGGACTACAGATGCATGCCACCACACTCAGCTAATTTTTTTGTATTTTTAGTAGAAACGGGGTTTCACCATGTTGGCCAGGATGGTCTTGATTGAAAAGAGTATTTTTTTAAGGTAGGTTCAAGGCCCTAGACTGAACGTGATGAAGGGTGCTGTGACACACAAAGTAGATCATTAAGCATTTAGTAACCATTGGTTATCGGGGCCTTAGCTTGACATCCTCATTAAGGAGACAGCTGTACTTGGCTGTATTGATTGAGATGGTGTGTGCTAACAAAAGCTGAAACTTTTAGATGTAATGAAGGCAAGAAGTCATCCTTGGGTGGAAGCAACTATTGAGCTGATTGTAGTAGACAAACCCAAAGTTTGATTAATTCCATGGAGCATTGTATCCAAAAAGAAACTCACTATAGTTTGTATGAATCAATTCAGTCAGGATCAGAGAAATCTGGTAAATTCAAGTTGACTGGTGGATAGAATGACTCAGATAGGCAGTCAGAAGGATCATAAATAATTACTGGACAAGATTCTCTCAAGCTCCTTCCTGTTACTTACATTAAATGTTTAAGGAGTTCTACTCTCTCAGATCATGAGGATGTTCTTAACATCTCCTCTCTAAAGCCTTTGATATTACCAGAGATGTAGGTGTGGCCCATAGAAGGCTGTAGCTCTCATAAAGTCTATTCCACCTTAAGCCAAGTGCTATGGGACACTAAAACTCAAAGTCCACAGCCTTCATCCTCAACCCACTCTTTGACGTTGCAGACCACACTCTCTTTTTAATTACATGTATTTCATTAGTGTGCTTATTGATCTTTTGCAAATAATCTAAGTTTTAACTTGAGTATGCAGGTGGGGTAGGAGGCAGGTGAACTGTGGGCCTGTGAAAACTAAGGGGTCCAGGAGGGCAGGTGGATAGGGCTAATCTAAGAGGCAAATGCATGAGAGAATTAAAAACTGCTGATCCCTCAGCAAATGGATGCTGACCCCGGGGGATATTTGTGTATAGCACAAAGATAAAGGCCACATATGGAGGTAGGAATGAGGAGTAACAAGAAGTTCTGATGCACTGGACGGATGGGGTGTGGGAAAGAGAAGGGTGGAGAGATGAGATGGACCTGAGGGCAGAGCACTTTGATGACTACCCAACAGCTTTGGTACTCACTTCCTTAGGTACAGAGAAGTCATAAAAATATTTTTAGATGGAGAGTAACTTGATAAAAGTGTTTTTTGGTTCTTGGTTTTTTTTTTGTTTTTTTTTGTTTTTTTTTTGTTTTTTTTTTTTGAGGCAGAGTTTTTTTTGTTTGTTTTGGGTTTTTTTGCTCTCGTTGTCCAGGCTGGAGTGCAATGGTGCAATCTCGGCTCACTGCAATCTCTTTCTCTTGGGTTCAAGTGATTCTCCTGCCTCAGCCTCTTGAGTAGCTGGGATTACAGACATGTACCACCATGCCTAGCTAATTTTTGTATTTTTAGTAGTGACACAGTTTCACCTTGTTGACCAGGCTGGTCTCAAACTCCTGACCTCAAGTGATCCACCCACCTCGACCTCCCAAAGTGCTGGGATTAAAGGCATGAGCCACCGCACCTGGCCAAAAGTGTGCTTTTAAGAAAGATAAATCGAGGCAATGCTTGGGGTTGGCATGGACTGGAAGGAGGAGCAACCCTGGGAAGGACCCCAGTTATGAGGCTATTGTAGGGACCCATATAACCCTTCTTTCAAGCTGGTTTCTAATGACAGCCCCCAAATCATCAGGGACAGATGATGACCCCACCCACACAACATGTCCATTATTTTCTCCAGGGTAAAAAGTTCCTTTTTCTTTCTCTTAGCATCATAATTGAAACGATGATACTCAGTCATTTCCTCTATACTTCTCTCCTTTGTTACAGACACTTCTAGAACTGAAAGAGGAGGAAACCAGTCTTAGGCTTTTCTTGTTGTTATCTGATTCCACTCAATCCTTCCTAAGAAGAACAGTTATTCTTCATATCTGTTCTACATATATCTGTGTTATATACCAGACACCGCTTGTAAAGCACACAAAGAAAATTCCTGAATTGTTGCCTAAGGATGCTCAGAGGTAACTTGTGAAATAAACAAATGAGCTGTAACCACCAAAGGTAACGGGAGGAACTGAGCAATGTGGACTGCCTGGTCCCTTCCTCAGTCTAAGGCATATAACTCCATGAAGTAAGGTGGCTACACTGGAGCAAATCCCATCCATACTGAGTCCAGAAAAAGGAAAAAAAGAAAACACTAAAAGATTCTCCTATGTTCGTAGAGAAACTGAGCTTTAAGAAAAAAAAAAAAAAAGCTGCTACGTTGAAAGATTAAACAAGGAAAATCAAGTTCTAATGTGGACACAGAAATGTCTTGGTAGGGAAACGAAATGAAGAGTGAGGTGCATCACCAAAGGGCATCTTTCTGGGTTACAAGAAGCAAAAGCAAATGCAATGCCTGTTTTTTAAGCATGTGCCTTATGCCAAGTGCTCCACGTGCCTCCTCTCATTTCATCCTCCACACAGCACCGTGAAATATGAATCTGAGTATCCCCATTCTGCAGATGAAGAAGTGAGGCATTTCTAAGGACACACAGCTAATAAACAGATGTTTACAGATTCGACCCAACTGTTGAGCTCCAGAGCCTATGGATTTAAGCACCACACTTACACTGTCTCCACAATCCTAATTCTAAATTCTCAGAATCAGGTCCAATGATCCATCTCTTGCAGCACATAGCTACCTCTAAATTACATTTCCATGTACTTTCCAAACATCTACACGGATATTCTGAAACTACTTCTTTTTGAAAATGCCCAAAAAGATCTCTTTATATTCTACCACCCAATGCACACCTCTCCCTGCATTCTATCGTTCAATGAAAGTGTCATCTTTCTCCCAGTAAATGATCTTTAACCAAGGGAATATCTCTCAATACAAAAGCAGTTGCTAAATCTTGTCTGGCCTTCTTTTGAGATATTTCAAATGATTCTGAAGTCACTTTCTATTATACCTGGCCATTCCCTGTTCTCTCCTCCTGCAATCCACTACCGACCTGCCTCACACTGCCAGTGGGGCTATTTTCCTTTGACACCAATGATGGAAACCCTCAGTGATAAGTCAGTTAAGCCTACAGACTCCAGAATCAGATAACTGGGTTTCAAATCCAAGTATTTACCAACTATGTGACTTCAGCAGTAACTGAAATTTCCTTAGTTTCAGTTCCTAAAACATATTAAATTGGAATAATGATAGTACCTATTTCATAAAGTCATTGGAAAAACTAAATGGGACACTTCAACTTGAGACACAGAAGATGGCCCCTATAAAACGTTACCAAGATCTTTGAAGTTAATGGCGGTGTTTCTTCCCTGATCAAAAGCCTCTGCTGACTCCATTTCGCTTACAAAATGAAGTTGGAAAAAAATATTCATCGTGATATTCAAATCCCAAAAGAAAAGCGCCTTAATCTACCTTTCTACCCTTCTTCTCTTGTATCCAAGCTCTCCTCCCCAGCTATTCTGTACTCTAACCAGAGACCACTCACGACTCACCAGCCTCCCAACTCTGCCCATTCATTTCTCTTCCACACCTTTGCTCAAGGTGCTTCTTGTGCCTGGAACAGCCTTCACACCTATCAGCGATGAAATCTGACCCTTGTGCCTAAACATCACCTTCTCTGTGAGGCATTTGAATACCCACTTTTTCCAAACACCCCAATGGCCTCTCACAGGGCTCTATTTGACCTGTGCCTGCATCACTAGATTGCAGGTAAACTTGTTGACTGCTCTCTATCCCCCGTGACCATTTTTGCAGTATTATACTATACTGGCTATAAAGAAAATGTTCATTCTGCATCTTTCCATCCTCAACTCTCCTGTGCCAGGCACATCTTACTCTATACCCATAGTCACTCCCACTGCTATACTTTTCCCGGTGAACAGGAGCATCGGGAGTGATTCTCTAACTCTCCCCTAAAGTCAAGCATCTTCCTTCTCAAATACACCTGGCCAACACTGACCCATGCCTTAGAAGGTGGCACAGCCAGTACTAGCATAGGATGACAAATGACTTGCACCAGCCCTAATCAAGACTAAGTTATCTAATAGGGATTTTCCCTATCCACACAGTAAGTTCTTAAGAAGTGAGATTAAAATATAGCAGTGATTCTCAAATCTGTCTCCACATTGAAATCACTCAGGAAGCTGTATTAGTTTCCTAGGCTTCTATCACAATGTGCTATGAACTGGATGGCTTAAAACAACAGAAATTCAGCGTCTCACCATTCTGGAGGATAGAAGTCTGAAATCAAGATGTCAGCAAGGCCATAGCTCCCTCTGAAACCTTTAGGAGGGGGTCCTTCCTTGCCTGCTCCTAGCTTCTCGTGGTTTGCCAACAGTTTTGTACATTTCTTGGATTGCAGATGTATGACTCCAATCTTTGTCTTCATCATCACATGGCATTCTCCCATGAAGCTTTAAAGAATTCTAATGCTTCAAGGTCATGTATGATGTGGCAAAGAAGACTGAGATGGAGACTAAAAAAACAGAAGAAAGCAGGAAAGGATGGGAATTTGGAAGCCAAAGAAAATTGCCTTCACCTACCACTCTGGACTTCTTTTGCCTAAGCTCCCTTCTCCAGCTATGCTGTGCTCTAACCAGAGGCCACTCACAACTCACCAGACTTCAACTTCACACGGCCATCTTCTTATAAGGACATCAGTCATACTGATTAAGGCCACATTCTACTCCAATATGACTTCATTTAACTTTAGCAGTTACATCCTGCAATGACCGTATTTAGGAATAAGGTCACATTCTGAAGTATCAAGGTTTAGGGCCTCAACATATCTTTTTTGGGGGCCCCAACTCAACCCATAAATGAAATTTTTACAAGTACTGTCACTAATGTTCCACGCCCAGAGACTGTAATTTAATTGGCCTGGGGTACAACCTGGCCTTCTGAAATTAAAAAAAAAAATTTTAATTCTTTAAACAATTTGAATATGCAAACAAGTTTGAAAACCAAATGTCAGGGGTTCATATCAAGGGTTTTGGGGTCAGACTGCCTGGTGTTGAATCACTTACAAGATGAGTGACCTTGGGAAATTTGTATAACCTCTCTGTGCCTCAGTTTCCACCATTTAAAAAGAAAATAATGAGATTTAATAGGACCTGCCCCATAGGGAGTTTATAGGAATTAAATTATAAAGGAGAGCTTTTAGAACTATGCCTGAAATCATATTGCCCCCATTATTACTATAGTTCAGGCATACTTGCACTCTACCTTTAAAAGCCTCAATGGTAATTATTCAATGAAGACTATTTAGTCTCTATTTTAGAGACAAGAGAGAGCACATAGATATTCAATAATGTACTCAAAAGTCTGTGAGGAACCCTAGAAAGAAATCCAGGTCTCCTGTGTACATACTAGATCAGAGCCCAGAACCCCAGGGAACCAGAGGTTTTCCATCCAGGTCTCAGGGACCACCATAATGCAGGGTGACGGTGAAGGACTGGTGTGGGACAGCTCAGTTTTATCTGCTCCACATGTTGATTCCCTTTGTTCGAAAAGGGAGCAGGGCTCCCTATGGCTTAAAAAACAAATTAGAGAGCACTGTGGCTGATTGTCACCATAAACCTTCTAAACTGACAGTTCATCCTGGCTTCTGCCTCCTCCCTTTTCCCCATGGAGCTGAAAAGCCCCAGAGGGCACTCCAAAGGGGAAGTGAGCGGAAGCCTCCACGTTCTGTAAGAGGAGGGATGTGGCAAACTCTGTAGCATTTCAAAACGTCTGCCCTCTGCTCATTACTAAAATTTGTGTAAGGGGGACCGAGAATTAAGGCCTCCCAAGGCCCCAGTCAGAGTCATCTCCACTGAGAAATGCAGGATGAAATGGACGGAGCACTCTCTTACGCTTCTAATCACCGGGAAGTTCAGGAAATTGGAAACGCCCCAGAAACAACACGACATATCAAATACCAGAGCCTGGGTGATCCATCACTATCATCCTCACTGTGGTCATTACCATTCACTTCCACTCCGCGGACAGCCCGTAAATCAGCATGTAGAGCTCTTTGGGATCGCTGAGTGAGAAGCACTGAATAAATGTCAGCTGGGATCATTAGAGATACCTTTCACTTTAGACAGATAAATGTTAGTGAGTCCGTGGTCAAGGAAGCACCAATAGGGACCATACCTATTTCCAGGGGCCCCAAGACACTAATAATGGTTTGCATAGTCAGAAAATTAAGATAGAAAAGGAAAGACCCTTCTTATCCCACAATATTAAATATATTCCACAAGCATAAAAACTCATTTACTGTACTTGGCTTGTGAAGGGACATATTTCTTGTTCAGTGTAGTTCCTCCATGATGGTGATCTGAAAACAGGCAGAGAGCCAGATAATTTGTGATACGCCAAATGCATCAGGAGGACAAAACTTTGCAACCTTCACTAAGGACATTGAGACCAAGTCAAGGATACTTATAGGAAAGGCCACTGCCTATGTCAGGTGTCCCCAAACTTTTTACACAGGGGGCCAGTTCACTGTCCCTCAGACCGTTGGAGGGCCGCCGCATACTGTGCTCCTCTCACTGACCACCAATGAAAGAGGTGCCCCTTCCAGAAGTTTGGCGGGGGGCCGGATAAATGGCCTTAGGGGGCCGCATGCGGCCCGTGGGCCGTAGTTTGGGGACGCCTATGTGTTCCATTCCACCACCAGGAGCCCTCTTGTGTCTTTTTGCTTAGCCTCCTCTTCTCAAGTGTTGGTCCTATGCAGTATGTCTATTGTGTACATAAGCTCTCCCATAGGAGCTCCAGAAGTGTAGGTTGGGTCTAGGGATTATGACTGCTCCTATGGAAGATTGCCCAAGACTTCCCAGCATTGGGATGCCGTGTTTTCCAGACCTCAATTCATCAGTCTCTTTGTTCAGAAAGACAAAGCTTCATCTTCTAACGTATCCCCTTGTATATTTGCATCTGTGTGTTACTTTGGCCTAGGTTATTGATTTTCATTGAACTAAGTACCAAGCCCACATGGAGTAGGGGGATTGTCTTTTTAGAAGGTTTTTCTATTGTTCATTGTTTGCTAAGTGCATTCTCAGTACAGTATTGGATGGATCTTCAAGGTCCCTTGAGGCAGAAAGTCCAAAATAAGGAGACAGAAGTGACTCATACAGAAAACTGCTCTGCTGGGAAGAAGAGCCAAGTTGTTCATAGTCTGTACATGAGCCAGGTGGGTGGGAGTATGTTTATGCTAGAACTTCCAAAGACTAACTTCCAATGAGGCCCTCTGGGGACGAGGCTCTAGTCAACTCTGTCTTTAGGGGAATGCTTCTTCCTGCCTAATAGAAGGCAAGATCACAGGGGGATTCTGGAATTTCCCATTTAACAATTACATGGATTATATTTGTCACTGGGACACAAACACCTTTTTCAGTGCTATATTTATTTTATACTTAGAAATAATATCGAATTAATAAGGCCAGAATGGAAAAAGTTTAGAATTCAGAAAAGAATATATCAGCATATTGGGCTCAATTCTGTTCTTCAAGCTTCCTCTTCGGGGAGTGGGGCTTTAAGCCTTCAGAACCATTCTACCTTTCAAACTGCATTCCAAGAGGCCCCATACAGCTACCATGGAGAGCCGACTGGAACCTGAGCTTCAGTGATGCAGTTGTTTACCCATTGGAAGCAGGGTTGGCAAAACCTAGTGAATTATTTAAGAATGTAAGTCATTCTATGATATTGTGTTTACTCTTGACACAAACATTATGCAGGCTGGCCTCTTAATGGAAAGGGAGGATTGCGTCCTTCTTTTCTTTTTTCCTTGACTCTCATCTACATTATCTATTTATTGTTACTATTCAGAATAGATTGGAGTGTGGGAAGAGGGGAGAAAAATAGGAATAGGAAAGCTCTTCCTTTATGTAAATCAGGAGTGCCCTAAGATGGTTTCTTTCTCTTTGGGCCAAGCAGCTGTTCAAAGCTGGTTCTTTCTTTCTCATGGGCATTTTTGTGAACTTACCTGAGGCTCCCTTCCCAGGCTTCATCTAATTGAAACTTTTGTAATTTTAGAAAGTTCTCCTCTATTTGCCATTCAATCCTCACCACTATCCCTGGATTTTCCTGCAATATACTCTACACAAACTCTTTCCTGTGGGAGTTCCATTATATCTTCCAAATGTCCCTCAATCTTGAAAGACCAAAATGCTGGAAAGAAGAAAAACAGACAGAAGTGAGCACTACACTAGTTTCTACTCGCCACCCTCAGGGCATTTGCCAGTTTGCTTTGTGGAACATAGACGCTGAACAAAGATCAGCAGCCAAGAGTTTCTAACAGTCTCATTGGCAGGGGAGTTGAAAATTGGTGGATAGGGCTACCAAGGACGCTACAACTTGAGGACTCATGATCTGAAAGAAAAGCTAACTGCAGAGATGTAAAGTGGGTATTATATGTGCAATTTTTCCTTGAGGTATTTTCCAACTTCTAGCTGCACATGTGTGAGGCGAGTTGCCAAGAAAACAAGTAAAAAGCAGCTGCTAAGAAGCTAAAAATCTAAGCAGACATTTCAGTAGTCTCATGGTGCTGGAAAAAATTGAAGTTCATAGCCTGCCAAGAAAGAAAATCTCTAATAAACATACCAGGCTCACCCTTGAGCTCCTTGAAGGGATGGGCTCTAGGAATAAAGATGAACCTAAAATAGACCAGTTCTCACAAACTCTCACACTGAATATGAAATCCAAATCCAATAGATCAAGATAATCTTCCCATGTTCTACATGACCGTAAGAAGAAAATTAAATCCGCTCTACAGGGAGATGTCATCCATAGCATCTACAATTTTTTGGCAGACATTATAATGTCTGCCATTTGATCACATTTACCAAACATGCCAGAATACAAGATCAAATGACCAAAAACAACAGTTTTTTCTTTTTAAAACAGACTTTTTAGAAACAGACTCAAAGGCAAATATTTAAGTTCAAATAATTGGACATGAAATTTCAATAACTATGAACAACATAATCAAAACAGACAAAAAATGCAAAATTTCATTCAACTACTGAAACCCATTAACATCATCAGAAAATGTAGAGTTTAATAATACAACACTGAAATTAAAAATTCAATAGTTGGATTTAAAAGCACATTAGATATAGCAGAAGAAAAAATTAGTGATGTGGAATGTATATCAGTAGAAAATATCAAGTTGATATTTTTCAGAGAAATAGAATACACAACACAGATAAAGAGCTTAAGGGACATATGAAACATGATGAAAATAACTTTCATAAGTATAGTTGTAGCTATAAAGGAGAGAGATAATTGAACAAAAGAGACACTGTGAGAATTTTCTAAAACAAGCAAAAGATACTAGTAAACTGAAACACTACAAATTCTGAGCAAAATAAATACAGGTAAAGCTAACCCACAAACCCCAAAAAGAGTGCCTTGTAAACAGACAGAAAAGAGACACATGATATTCAGAGAGACACAGTAGAATTATGGCTGAGTTTTCAATAGAAACAATGAACAAAAAATGTCTTTAGAGAGCAAAAAGAAAATTATTGCCAACCTAGAATTGTATACACAAGGAAAATAGCTTTCAAAAATAAAGCCTAAGCAGATAATTTCAAGCAAGCACCTAACAAGCAGGAACAAACTTTGAAAACAACAACAGCACAAGGAAAAAGACCCTAGATGAAAACATATTATTGCAAGTAAAGACAGGCTAGAGGGAATTTTGTAGTCTTAAATGCACAAACTAGAAAGGAAAAAAAAAGCTTACTATTTCTAACACAAGCATTCACATTGTTATCAAAATTGCAAATTAAACCAAGAGAAAGAAGAAGGTAGGTAGGAGAAAAAAATAAAAATAAAAGCAAAAATTATAAAAATATAAAGGAATAATATAATAGAAAAAAATAAGACAACAAATCTCTGAAAATATTAAAATTAATACTTACCAGGACTAATAAAAAAAGAGAATGAGGAAAATATTAGTAATACTAAAAACAAGAAAGAAGCTATCACTACAGATTCTGGAGATATTTTAAAAGAGGTTAATACAAACAAATTTATGATCTGAAATTTGACTAAATTTATTGACTACATTATGACTGTCACTTTGGAGAACTATTTGGCAATATCGATTAAGGCCAAACATAAGCATGTTCTATAACCTAGCAATTTCTCTTCTAGGCAACTCAACAGAAATGTATGCATATATTCACTAAGATGTGTAAAAATACATTCTAGCAGCAGTATTTCGTTTTTTAACTTATTTTAGGTTCAGAGGTACATGTGTAGGTTTGTTATATAGGTAAACTTGTGTCACAGGCATTTGTAGTACAGATTATTTAATCACCCAGGTACTAAACTTAGTACCAAATAGTTATTTTTTCTAATCCCGCCCTCCTTCCACCCTCCACCCAAGTAGGCCCTAGTGTGTACTGTTCCCCTCTTTGTGTTCTCATCATTTAGCTCCCCCTTACAAGTAAGACATGTAGTATTTGGTTTTCTGTTCCTGTGTTAGTTTGCTAAGGATAATGGACTCCATCTCCATCTATGTTCCTGCAAAGGACATGATCTTGTTCCTTTTTATGGTTGCATAGTACTCCATGGTGCATACATACCACATTTTATTTATCTGATCTGTCACTGTTGGTCATTTAGGTTGATTCTTTGTCTTTGCTATTGTGAATAGTGCTGTGGTGAATATACACATGCATATGTCTTTATGGTAGAACGATTTATGTTCCTTTGGGTATATATCCAGTAAGGGGATTGCTGGGTTAAACAGTAGTTCTGTTAGAGAAATCACCACACTGCTTTCTACAATGATTGAACTAATTTACACTCCCAGCACCAGTGGAAAAGTGTTCCCTTTTCTCTGCAACCTTACCAGCAGATGTTATTTTTTGACTTTTTAATAATAGCTTTTATGACCGGCATGAGATGGTATCTCACTGTGGTTTTAATTTAGCAGCAAAATTTCTAATAGCCTGACAGCTACCCAAATTTCTCATTAAAAATGAATATATATACATACATATATATATTAGGGTATGTTACTAAAAATTAATACCATTGTCAGCAATGCAAAAAACAAACTATGCTACATGTAATAATCAGGATGAATTTCAGAGACATCTTGTCTCACAGACATCCAGAAGAATATATTGTATGATTCCATTTGTATAAATTTCAAAAACAGACAAATATAATCTTTGGTGTAGAAGTCATTGTTAATGTTTTCTCTGGGCAGAGGTGGGCAGCAAGCAGTAGAGAGTTAATAACTCACAGAGGGTATGAAATAGACTTTTGGGATGCTGATAATACTTAGGGTTGATCTAGATGTAATTACATGAGATTGTTCACTTTTCCAAAAGTTCAGCAAACTGTACATCTACGATCTGCATACTTATATAAAAGCAAAGTGACTAGAATAGCTAAAACAATTTTGAAAAAGACCAAAGTTCGAGTACTTACTCTAACCTGTTTTAAGACTTACTCTAAAGTGACAATCATCAAGAGAGTGTTGCATTTATTGATGAAGAGGCAGACACATAAATCAATGGACAACAATAGAAAGTCTAGAAATAGATTCACACAAATATGGCCAATTGATTTTAGACAAAGGTGCAAAGACAATTCATTCAAGAACCCATAGTAGCTTTTATCAAATGATGCTGAAACAGTTGGAATCCATATGTTAGAAACTGAACCTTGACCTGTACCTCACAGTTTAAACAAAAATGTGCATCACAGATCTAAATGTAAAATATAAAACTACAGAATTTTCAAAAGAAAATCTTAGTAACCCTTGGGTTATGCAAACGTAATACATAAGACACCAAAAGCACAACCTATTAAAAAAAAAAAAAAAGGTAGACAAACGTGGCTTTATCAAAAACAAAAATGCTTACTCTATTAAAAAACATTGTTAAGAGAATGAAAAGACAAGCTACAGATAATATTTACAAGTCATGTACCTTGCAAAGGACTTGTATTCAGAATATACAAAGAACTCTCAAAACCCCACAAAAGAAACAACATCACTTACACATATACAAATGGGCAAAATATGTAAACAGGCACTTCACTACAGAAGATATATAGATGACAAATAAAGACATGCTATTCAACATCAGTAGTTATTAGAGAAATGCAAAGTAAAACCACACTAGGACACCACTACACACCTATTAGAATATCTAGAATAAAAAACAAAAAGACAGGACCAAGTGCTGATAAGGATATAGAAAAACCAGGAGTCTCATACATTGCTGGTGGAAATGCAAAATAATACAGCCACTCTGAAAAACAATTTGTCAGTTTCTTATAAAGTACACTTAGCATACAACCCAGCAATCCCACTTCTAGGTATTTGCCCTAAAAAATTAAAACTTATACACTCTATTAATAATTGTCGAAAACTAGAAACAACCCAAATGTCCTTCAACAGGTGGCTGAATGAACTGTGTACATCTACACAATGGAACACTACCCAGCAATAAAAAGGAATGGGTTCTTGATGTGCACAACATGGATAAATCTCAAAATCATTATGCTAAGAGAAAGAAGCCAAACATAAAAGATTGCATGCTGTTTGATTCCATTTATATGACATTCTGGAAAAGAACAAATCTATAGGGCTGGAGAAGAGACCAGTGGTTGCCAGGGGTTAAGAGTCGAGGAGGGTTTTAGTGGCAGGAGGGAAGTTTTTCAGGTGGTGGAACTGTTCTGTGTCCTGATTATAGTGGTGACTACATTAATCTGTACATATCCATACATAGAGTTGTAAATTTTTTAAAAGTTAATTTTATATATGCTAAATTTTTAAATGTTTAATAATGTTTTTAGGGTAGAACATTGCTTTTTATTTGCATTGTTTAAAGCAAGCTAAACACATTAGTGGAGCTTCAATGGCTACTGCTTTTAGCCAATGGATATTCAAGGATACTAATTTACTTCCTCTCACAGTCATTAAGAAATTCAATTTGGCCAGACGTGGTGACTCACGCTTGTAATCCTAGCACTTTGGGAGGCTGAGGCAGGTGGATTGCCTGAGCTCAGGACTTTGAGATCAGCCTGAGAAACACAGGGAAATCCTGTCTCTACTAAAAATACAAAAAATTAGCCAGGCATGGCGGTGTGTGCCTATAAACCTTGCTACTTGGGAAGCTGAGACAGGAGAGAATCGCTTGAACTGGGAGGTAGAGGTTGCAGTGAGCTGAAATCGCGCCATTGCAATCCAGCCTGGGCGACAGAGCCACACTCCATTCAAAAAAAAAAAAAGGAAGAGAAAAAGAAAAGGAAATTCAAAAAATAAACCCTTGGAACAAAAAAACAAAATGTCAAACTTTAAGATTCAGCTCTCTCTGAGAATTGTGTTTTGGCATTGACCATATCATTACCAACCTAGTAATGAGGTCATACTTCTGCACAGATCATTAAAATTTACCTTTAATCCTATAGCAAACTGTAACTGCAAAGCCAACATGTTTTGGTCAACATTTATTCCACTGGCATACTTCCATTAAGGGCATATATCAAACAAAGCTAAAGAGACAGAGTCTCTCCAAAGTTCTTTGGATTAATACTCTTGGTGATACTTTAAAACATTTCATTCAGAGTATTGTTTTGGGAACTTTCTCTAGCATTCTAATGATTCACAGATGTATGTAATACCATTTCACAGATAATATGTAATACCATTTCATTTTGAGACCATTAAAACATTTTTTCACTTTTTCTTTTCCTCTGCATATGCCACTTTGTCATTTGTTTTTTTATTTTCTCTTTAATTTTTAATTCTTGTGGGTACATAATAGGTGTTAAACATTTAACAATTTAAAACTCCTGTGTGCTTCATTGTATGTGTGTATATATATCTCTATGTACATGAATCAAACTGAATTCATAGATACGAATATGAAATTCATGCTTACATATATGTGAATTGAATTTATATATATGAATTTAACTGAAGACTAATGCACATGAATATATATGAATATATGCATATTAGTTCTCAAGTTTACAAAGAAAAAAAGCAAAGCAAACAGGCAACAACAGCAAAAGCAGCCTCAGATAGGTTCTCTCCCCAAGGACTTTGGGAAATGTACAAACATCAGGCTAATGGAAAGCATAGAACTTTGCCCCAGCAAACTGGGGAAGTGCTGGTCAACCCCAGTGTACCACCTGCTCTTCTCACTGGCTGTCAGGAAGATAGTGCCGTATGCTGTGACCTCCCCGGTGCAGCCATCTCTTCTGCTACCCAGCACTCCATCCTTTAGGTTAGCCAACCTCAGGAAACAGAAAACCAGTTCCATGCTCTGTAAGTCTCAGCAATGTCTCCTCACTTTTCTTGGGGTCAGGAGGCAGATGCACCCACCCACCCCTATATGGGAGGTCATAAGACACACAGCACACCAGCAGCTCCATGGAAATCTGTCTCACAAAATCCCCTCCCTTTTCACTGTCCTAGTTCTTTTTCTATTGCAGACCTGGTCAGAGATTCCAGGTGAGAGTTCCAAGAGCCTGGAAAAAAGGTCTTGGCATTCTGATTTGAGATTTGCATTACCTATGATGGCTGGTTTAGTAATTACCCGTGGACACATGTTAACAACCTGTGACACATTTATCAATATTTAGCAGTCATTTAGCAATTCAATTTTTTTAAGTACTCACTAACTTTAAAAAAAAAAGCAGAAAAGAAAACAGATAGGCATCTTCTTTGTTGGTTTATTTTCTATTATTCTATCTTATGTATTTTGTTAAACCTGTTTATTTCTGTTCATTAGATAGACAGTGCTGTAGATCCACTAGGAAAAATGTACACACCACACTGCAATGTAAAGGGCTGGCACATAGAGAGAGCCAGCTGGTCACCTAGACAATTCGCCACAGAACAGAAGAATTCACTAAGCCCCAGGATTGTGTTGTCAGAAACATTGTTAATATCTAGAGAACGAATGGATGGCTCAGACACACTCACATTAATCAAGCTTGCAGAGCCTGAGATAGACAGATTGATAGGAAGGTCAGATAACACAGTCATATATAGTATAAAAAGCACATTAGCCAATCTCAAAGAAAGATTTATATACCTGGCATACTGTCAATTTATGAGCCTGATGTTTGCTGTAAGCCTCCCACTACCTTCTCTACTTGTAACCAAAATAAACGGGAAACTAAGTCGTCCAAATGTAAATGGATGCCAATGAAGACAGAAGGAAAGGAATTGAAGAGACCTAAAAAGTTTCTCTTAGAATAAGTGGTTTGCAGCACCATCCTCTCAAATATCTACACCCTAGACAAGAAAACATGAAAACAGTCCCCTACTCCCCACTGTTTTTTTGACACAAGGTCTCCCTCTGTTGCCCAGGCTGGACAGCAGTGGCACAATCTCAGCTCACTGCAGCCTCTGCTTCCCGAGTTCAGGCAATTTTTCTGCCTCAGTCCCCCAAGTGGCTGAAATTACAGGCAGGTGCCACCATGCCTGGCTAATTTTTGTGTTTTTAGTAGAGGCAAGTCTTTGCCATGCTGGCCAGGCTATTCTCGAACTCCTGGCCTCAAGTGATCTGCCCACCTCAGCCTTCCAGAGTGCTGGGATTACAGGCATGAGCCACTGTGCCCAACCAAAAAACCTACAGTTTTGAGACTGCCTCACCAACACTCCCTCTCATCTGTGTCAGGTCACTGCCTCTACAATTTCTTTTTGAGCTGAGTTCTGAAAGACGAGTAGAAAAGTTACAGAGCTACCTATGGGGAATGCGGCATTGCAGGTAGACAGAAGAACACAAGCAAAGAACCAGGGGCATAAAACAAGTTAAGTAGCTGTGCAGACCTTTTGCAAAAGCAATGTGAATGGCAAAAGCAAGAAGGTGGCCAGAACTGAAAGAACGAGCATGTGTCGTGAGCCTCTTCTGTTCCGGTTGCCAGATGCAAAGATGACTTAGATCTGGTCATGGCCCTCAAGGAGCCCACTGACTGGGAGGGGTTATATGCCGGTAACGAAACAAGACACAAAGAGGTGCTGTAACAGTGGTAGGTACAAAGTACTATTCTGAGTACAACCTCAACATGATTCTGCTGGCTTGGACCGATTCTAGCTCTCTTAGGCAGTAGCAAGTACAGGAGAGTCTTCTATTCATTCTCTCTAGTTGGGGTTTAGGATTTCTCAGGACCTGCAAATTGAAAGCGCTATGGCAAGCGTGTGCCTTGCCTCTTCTTTTCTAGTTTTCATTCCAGCCCAGTGAACAGCACTTATCTCTAATAAAGTGCCTTTGTCCCAGCAGGGGCCATCGCCAAGTAAATGCAATGAGAGTTTTAAGATTACTGAATCCACACCAAAAATCTTTCATATTTATCTAAAAAGCGTGGAATTATAAAGAAAATACATACCTTGGGAATGAATAATTGAATCATAAAATCCATCAAATGTCATTTTACACATTTTGCCCAAGTGTCTGTTTGAAATGATTCTAAGCAGTGTGACGTCAATATCTATTGAATGCCAATGTTATACAGGGATGCATAAATTACCCTCCAAGAGAATTAATAGCACATAAATATATCTCCATTAAATATGTTTCAAATTTAGTTGTTATACATTCATTAAATGTATAGGCTTTTAAAGGTTACATTTTTGGCCAAGTCGCTTTTGAAACCACAAGACAGTTTTTTTTTTTTTTCTTTTCTGGAGCTATAGTGGAGCCCCAGGCCAGGACTGTTATAAATGGTGATGATAGCAGGCAGCTCAGATTACCCCAGAAACAACACCCAGACAAGAGCGCAGAGACATGCCACTTGTTCTAGGCTGCTATGAATTAGAGGCCCCACGGTTAGTTCTCTGAATATTTCTCAGGCAGTACTTTCAGGCTGCTCTCTCTCTCTCTCTGTGGGTTGGTTCATCTGGAGTTGATGAAGGAAGAACTATTTCAGAGCCAGCATCTACAGTTCTGTAGCAGTTTACAGACACCTGGGGGTTCAGGCACCATTGTGGGTGGCTCTTCCTCCTCAACCTGGAGAGGGCTGGGTTTAATTCCTTCATGCTAACCCCCCATCACCATACTGTACCCACTGTTCAGCCTTTCTCCCCTTTTGTTGGGAAAACATATTTTTACATTTTTACTTGGTAAAGTAATAATCATCATTTCTTAAAAAGAAGACTCCAAGATGTTGGGGCAGGGGTTGTTTTAATTAAGCAACCATAGGAAGGAAGAGAAAAAAAGAATACTATCCTTTATTAAGAACCTAAAAATTATTTCAATCACCATGCAGTACCCCAGTGAGACAGATATTGTTATTAGGACTCATGTAGGGAGCAGAGGGTAGTACTTAAAACCACTGAAACTGGAGTGAACTAAGTGGATTCAAATCCTGGCTTCAGGACTTACTAACTCAGTGACATTGACAAGCAACTTGACATATTTATGTCTGCCCCATTTTCTAGTTCCTCATTTATAAAATGGAAAAAATCCATGTTTCTATTTCTCAATTTATCATAAATGAGATAATATTCTACATGAAAAGCACTTAGATAGTGCTTGGCATATAGTAAGCTCTCAGAAAATGTATCCATGTCTGCCCCATGTTCTGGTCCCTCACTTATAAAATGAGAAAGTATGGCAAAATCTCAGACCTCATCTCAGTTCTTGACAGTATTGGGGATGAGAGGAAAAAGGACCCTGCAGAGTATGTTTGGGAGTATGTGAAGACCCCCTGGGATCTGGTAGAACTCACTCACTAAAGTGGTGAGCAAGTGGAAAGTATTAAATGTTGATGAACGTTTAGAAGATGAGCAGAAGTGGGTAGGGTTGACCAAGCACCCAAACGGTGCATTTGCTGTTGCTCACGCTCCCTTCTGAAAGAGGAGGAAGAAATGTTGCCATGGGGTACAATATACACATCTTGAGTTGTGAGTGCACCAAAATCTCAGATTTCACTGTCATAAAATTCATCCACATAACCAAAAAATCATTTATATCTCAAAAGCTATTGAAATATATACATTTTATAAGAAATATGGCCCCAGCCAAAAGGCAACAGGGCTGTCCCTGCTGAGTCCAGGAGTCCCTAAAGCTGAAACATATGATGCCATCAACGAGGACATAGAATTTTAGGTGGATCAAAGAAAGACATTACAAGTTTGGTTGAGCTAGGAGCAAATAGCCACTCTCAAATGAAAACAAAGGCAAAGCCTTGTTCAATACTCCGAGCCACTCTCTCCCTACATGCCCTGATCCCTCCCTCTCTCTCTGCCCTGACTTTAGCTACTTCAAGGAAAAAGATGATTAGGGGTGAGGCTGCCGTTTCTCTGTCCCTAAGCAAGATCAAAGACCATATGTACCCATATGAGTATGCAGGGGAACTTTGGTGAGGAGAAGGAATAAAGGAATAAAACTGTTAAGACACTGTTAAGTACAGGTGTCCAGGTCACGATTGCACATGCTCCAATAGGAGAAGGGAGCACCCAAATTCAACTGATGGGATTGGAGCGAGGTTCACAGTAGATGGGAGAAGCTAAGGTAATGTTGAGAGTGGGGTCTTTGGGCAGGGTCTGTGGTTGCTTCTACCTCTGAAATAGCAATATATACATTAAATATTTGTACTTCCCCATCCTATAAGTGCCAGAGGGGATTCTCCCGGTCAAAAAGAGCCACATGTAAAGAACTGGTGTTAATTTTGGGGAGCCCTCAACCCTAATGAGGCTACTTTGAGCCATGAGTCCCCGTGGCTGATGATCTTGCCTACTGAAGTCTCTGGCAAAGGGGGGCAGATTCTACTCAGAGCTGTCCCTTGACATTTCGGACTTGTCACCTCCCTGACATGATTCACAGGTACACGCATTTCGGAAAGTGGCTGTGAGATTGCTATAGGGCTGTCATCCAAACTGAAACCTGATACAAAGAAGCCTTGTAGCTCTCTGATAGTTCTTTTTTCCCTTTTGGCCTGGGTGAACCAGAACTCAGTGACCAACAAGGTGAAAGAGCCCAACAAGCCCCACTTGTCAAAAACGTATGAAGCAAGTCTGGCCCCAGCAGCATCTTGGCTTTACACAAAAAAGTAGTAGCTGTCCCTTGAGAAAAATGTTATTCCCCATTCTGCCACCTGAAGTGAAGCCACTGGCTCAGTGAGGGCCTAGGTTCACAAAGTTTCCCTTAAGAGCCTGGGCCTGGCTCACTGATGGTTCAGCTAAGCTAAAATCTGATGGTGTCCAGTGGGCTGGCCCCAGCTGTTCAGCTCCCTGCCAGCTATGCAGAACCAGGATGTGGTTGCTCTGCTCAACAGGCAGAACTCAAAGCCATCCTCACAGCTCCAGCCAATATTCCCTTTGATGAACCATATTATATTTTTTCCTAACTCTTGGCCAATGGCTTAGCTATTCAGTCTGCCATTTAGACAACCACAGACTGGCAGATTAAAGACACCCCGCTCTGGGGCCAAGAAATGTGGAAACATATCATGGCTGCTAATCAAACCATCTGGGTTGCTCCTACAGATGCCTACAGTAAGGGTCTGTGCTCTGATGAGACGGGCTGTAATCAAGCTTTCGATGGGGTCTGCAACATCCAGATTGCCACCATTGCTACTGTGATCACTCATCTTCCCAGACACAGCAACATGGCCACCATCATGGACTGTGGACAAAGCAAGGGACATTATGTTTCGGGTGCAGAAGCTGCCACTGCACGCCAGATTTGTGGCTCCTGCCGAAAGGATTTGTGACTCCTGCCTTGATCCATTTCTCTCCCAGTGAGGAAGGCTACACGTAACCCTTGAAGTTGACGTATGATGTTTTTGGCTTTCTGGACCATTTGTAGTCTGACAATGGCAAACTTTTCATCACAGAAACTACCCAATTATAGGTTAATGGTCAAGGTATTCAATAGACATTCAATACTCTCTGCCATCCACAAGTGTTATTTTGAGTCAAGAAAGGCTTTGCCATATTTCTGACTTTACCTCAATCACCTTCTTCTAGTACATATACCTTCCAAAGACAATTCAGCCACTGAATATGGCTGTTCCCAGGAAGGGATTATGTTCTCTTTCACTTCCCGTGTACTAATTAGAATGTAAGGGGTGAGGGTTTACATAAGCCTCTTTTGAAAATTCTGGACCCCTCCTGACCATTCCTGGGGATAATGCTCTTTTCATTTCCTTGACAACAACCCTAGGTAAGGCTGGTTCAATCACCCTCTGGGTAGAGGCACAGGCAAAAGGGGGCCTACAGGACTCAAATTTAATTCTAGTTTGGCAATCTGGGGTGTTCTTATTGGACTGGCTGGTAAGAGAGCATAAGGCTGATGACTGCCTGGTTGAGTACACTGCTCACTGAGTCCCCTACCGTGGCCCCCA
The DNA here is from genome assembly GCF_048565385.1 of Saimiri boliviensis. Lineage (NCBI taxonomy): Eukaryota > Metazoa > Chordata > Mammalia > Primates > Cebidae > Saimiri > Saimiri boliviensis. The sequence continues at coordinate 52,765,481 of NC_133461.1, forward strand.
TGTGCCAAGGTAGGGGTTACAGGGGATCTCTGCAAGTTTCATAAAAACGCCCTTATCCTTTTCACATTTGATCTCGCGGAATGAAAGGTGTGGGTGTGAATACAGGATAAATTTTTTTTCAGGTGATATTATAGCTCCTGGAATGGGACACACTACTTTTCTGGCCATGGAAGAAGAGTATCAACCTTGGCACTGGAGAACAGAACACCTTAGAACCCAGGAGAGATGGAGCAGTGAGGGAGACCAATACTACTTCTCTTTCAGAAACTTCCCTGGACCCTTGATCTTGAGGGAAAAATGCCCTGGTGTCACCCTCCCAACCTGACACAAGCACCTTAAATTTAGCTGAGTCCTGTGTCTGTCATTCTCCATCAGATGGTGCTAACAAAACAGCAGGGAAGAGCCCCAGTTCCTGCACCTCCCCTGCACCTTTCAACGACTATTGGATGTTTTCCTCATCACTCTTCCCCTAGCTGTCACTCAGTCATTCCACACAGCACTGGAAGCATGGACCAAGAGGGCAGGTTGGATTGACTGTCCTCAGGCCAAAAATAAGGACATGGGAACTGAACTTGGAGGCTTAAGGTCCACCAGCCAAATGGGATCCCAAGCTGCCAGCATGGACAGCTGGGACCCTCCAACTCAAGTAGGTCTCACCTGAAGGAGGAGGCAGAGGGGCATCTATTGTAAACCATGATTCCTCCTTAGGGGAACCATGAACACTCCTGCGACTAGAGTTGTTGTATGGAAACAGTGACAGCTATGGAAATAGTGGTGAGAAAAGCATCTAGAGGTGTTGAGCGTGTTTTGCAGAAGAGGTGCAGAAACTGGGCCCTTCCCCTGCTGTTCTGCTGGACTTATTAGAGCTATCTGGTGGAGAATGACTGACACAGAAGTCTGTTAAATTTAAGACAAACTGTGTGGAATCTGGCACCTCACGTGTGTTCAAGTCAGATGTTTAAGCAAATATTACCAGTAAATTATGTAACTCTCAGATGACTGTGGAGAGCTCCCCAAGATGCTACACTTCGGTATTTGGGAGAGATTCCTGCAGAGATGGTGGATATGTTATTTGTGCCCACCCCAAGGGCAGCTTGTACTACAATAGGAGTCACCCAACTAGAAATAGTACAGTGGTAAGGTGTGGTGGCTCACACCCCTAATCTCAGCCCTTTGGGAGGCTGAGGTGGGCAGATCACTTGAGCCCAGGAGTTCAAGACCAGCCTGGGAAACACGGTAAAATTCTGTCTCTCCCCCACCCCCACAAAAATACAAAAAAATTAGCCAAGCATGATGGCGCATGCCTGTATTCCCAGCTACCTGGGAGGCTGAGATGGGAGGACTACTGGAGCCTGTAGTAAGCTATGATCATGCTACTGCACTCCAGCCTGGACAACAGAATGAGACCCTGTCTGTAAAAGGAATGGGAAGGAAAAAAGGGAGGGAGGGAGGGAGGGAAGGGTGGAAAGAAGGGAAAGAAGGGAAGGGAGGGAGGGAGGGAGGAAGGGAATAAGGAAGAGAGGGGAGGAGGGAGGGAAGGGAGGGAAAAGAAAAGATGCGGCGGTATGCAATTTGTCATAGCTAAAGAGATTAATGATATCACTTTGTGTCTTGAAGGCACTGAAATCAGCCTCACTTCACTGGCCAGGACTATTACTGATGAGAGAACCGGCCTAGACTTTCTCCTCTCTTGTCAAAGCAAAGTCTAAGCAATCACTAAAACATCCTGCTGTACCTGAATGAATTCCTCAGCCAAGTGAAAAGTAAAAGCAGAATACGGAAACTAAAGCAGAAAGTCACCAGACTTTTAAAGTTAAGTCCCTTAGGTTTATGGAATTTGCTCAGCTGGTTGGACCCAAGACACTGGGGTCATGGTTGAAGTCAATACCACAAGCTGCCCTCATCCTGCTGCTGGGAGTTGACCTGTTGATAGTATACATGATTAAATGTTACAGGAGATTAATTGATTAGATTTGATCCTGGTCTCTGTCAGTCAGATTAATCAGAGTGGCCAGAGATTTGGCAGACTCATGGAAAATTCACCAGAATCCAAGATGGTATAAAAATCAGGGGGGAATATTGCTGGGGGAAAATTCTCAACACATCTCTAATGTTTCTGCACATCCTGTGAATGATGCAGTAATTGCCTTTCTGCAGGACCATCTTTTAAAGGACATTTATAAAGCAAACAGGTAGAAATAGTATTTTCATTTTTAAAAAAAAAAAAAAAGGTGATTTGCTTATAGTCTTAGAAGATTAAGACAGTATCTTTTTCTGGAGCAAAGGGTAGGTATGCTTATTGTTCATTTTAAAAGGTTTTGGTTCCCTAAACTCTGGAACGCTCTCCTGTAGCACATCCATCTGGGCCAATCCCCCATCATTTCTATGGGACTTGAGAGGAAGGGAAACTCATGCAGATGCACTGATGCTCATTCTGCTTGCTGTTCTATGAGTAATAGAATACATTTTCTCTGACCCAGGAGTCTCCTATCTTTTGTCAGCATCCATGTAACTGTGACAGGCTAACTTGTAGCTTGCAAACAGATAAAATCTCAGACCTTTTTCAGTTCCTAACAGTCATGAAGTATGATTTTGGATAAACCATTCTCAAAAAATAAATAAATAAACATTTAAAAAATTAAAGAATTCTGTAAAAATCTAAATGTTTCTAAAATATATCCACAAAGCTATTTTTAGTGCATTGGTCCTTTTCGCTTTATGAAATTTCTTCATTCATTCTTCAATTTTTACCAAACACTAATTTAAGAAGTGATATAACAAAATGCAAAACACAGCAGACTGTTATCTGCCAGAGCATGCAGTCTGGTGGGGAAGGCCAGAGACATCAGTCATCATATAGTATTGGGAGGAGCATATCTTATGAGAAGTGTCATGAAATAAAAGGGCAGGGTCCTAAGAGAAAGAATAGCAGATGGGACCCTCATTTAGATCAGGGTAAAGGACTGGAGTGGCCAGACAAGACATCGCTGAGGAAGGGACACTGAGCTGAGATAAGAAAGGCATGTGGCAGTGAAGCAAGTATCAGGGTAGGGGAGAGCCAACCACTGTGCAAAGGTTTAGGTTCCGAGGGACAGGATCTTGGCCAAACCCACTGTGGAGGAAGTAAAAAAGCAGAGGAGAGAGGTTCCAGATGAGGCTGAGGAGCAGGGCAGAGGCCAGATCAGGCATAGCCTTGTATTCAATCATTTTAAGGCTTGTGGTTTTATCCTATGACCTTGGGGGGGGATATTAAAATGTAAGTCTTACAAGGAGACAGAGTAAGATCTTCATCGCTCTCATTCATCACAATATTTCTAGCACCTGGAACAGTGGCACATAGTAGGTACTCAATAAATATATGTTCAGTTACTTGAAAAAAAGATACAACTTGCCTTTTTAAAAAATCACTTTGGCTGCTATGTGAGAATGGACTGAAGATGAAAGCAGAGCAGGAAGACAAGTTAGGAGACTATTGCATATACTAGTGGTGAGTTCAGTAGCTTGGACTAGGGGGTGGCAGGAGAGATGAAGCAGGAATTTCTTTACACACACCCTTTCATTTAATTAATCCTTAAGGATCTAGTCAGCTTGGAAAATCATGAAAGATCATCAAATACAATGCAACTAATAAAGATAGTATGTTACATGATGCTTGGAGTCTTTGGGAATAACCACTAGTTATATGTGGTTACTGGTGCCAGCAAAGACAGTGAAAGAGGAAACTCGCTTGTGAAGACAAAGAGAAAATTGGTAACTGAAAACACATGCAGTAAAACTTCCAGGCTCAGTAGAATAAACCATAGAGCCTTTCCTCTTCCAGACGACGTCAAACTGTCTCCCCAGCCTGATGGCCCCTTACTCCCCACAGGTCACAGTGAGTTGGAGCCTCACCTTGCCACTGTGGGGATCCCTTTTGTTCCTGTGACAATGGTAAGCATTCAGTGTATGCATGTGTGTATGCATGTGTGTGCGTGTGTGCACACTCAGCCCAGCTTGCAACCTGATAAAAAGAGCTCCTCCCGTCGGCTTAGGAGAGAGAATGTTAAGTGAGTATGTGAGACAGAGGGACATTTGAGGTGAGAGACTAGGACAGTGCTGCTCCAGTTCACATGGCATCCTGTGTCACATGCCACAGCGCTGGGTATGGCAATTCCTGAAGCAGAAGCTGCAAAAGAACTGGCCAAGGTTATTCTGGTGCCATAGCGGTCTCCATCTCCCAGCCCAGATGGCCAGGAATGCTACGAGGCAGAGAACTTTGCTCCCCATGGAGAGCTGAGCGCTTGGCACTGCTTAATTCATGACCACTCACGCCCACTGGACAGGTTCGCTTTCCCTTTTGAAGGGCAGGGTGTAGGCAAGGGCCCTGGAGAGGGAGTTCTTATTGAGAGACAGCGGAAGGGCTGTTCTGGGTCTGTGTCAGCCCTGCTAGACACGCCCACAGCCCAGGTGGAGGCTGAGCCAGCAGGAATACAGAGCAAAAGCCAGTGGGGCAGGGATTTAAGATATGTGTCAAATGACAGAATAATGCTGATGGAAATCAGCCACCAAGTGGTCATTCCTTTTAAATATTTTTATAAAAGGAAGAAAAAGAAACTGTCATTGGTTATATTTAAACAATAGTCCACAAAAAGAAAGTAACTAAAATATGTTACTATTCTGATGCCTCAAGAGGTAGACAGCATGTTGTATGTGACTACCTCTTTTTAAAGCTTTTCATGAGAAGTAATTACTTTAACTGATGCATCCACTCCCAACTCATTCACAGTGAGTGGAGACTGAAGCTGCTACCTGTGACTTAAATTTGCCTTTGAGTTAAAATTGTTTCCACCATATATATATATATATATATATATATATATATATATATATAGAGAGAGAGAGAGAGAGAGAGAGAGAGATGGAGTCTTGCTCTGTCATCAAGCTGGAGTACAATGACATGATCTCGGCTCACAGCAACCTCCGCCCCTGGGTTCAAGTGATTCCCCTGCCTCAGCCTCCTGAGTAGCTGGTTCTACAGGCATGCGCCACCATGCCTGGCTAAGTTTTTGTATTTTAGTAGAGACAGGATTTTGCTGTGTTGGCCAGGATGGTCTCGATCTCCTGACCTCCTGATCTACCCACCTCAGCCTCCCGAAGTGTCAGGATTTCAGGCATGAGCCACCACGTTCGGCCAATGTTTTCACCACATTTAAGAGGTTGGAGCAATATTCTGACTGTGATTTTCACTGTTTTTAAGAACCAGCTGCTATGCTTTGCTCCTTCCTAACCACAAACACCCAAGGGGCATCAGCAAGTAGGGATAAGGACACATCCCAAAAGGGCAGCCTTGCACTTTCACCAGGGTTTGCATGGGAACGTTCTGGGTGGTGCTACTTTCAGAATCTGCACCCATTTCCTGGGCAAGCCTCCCACATCCAGTTATTTAATTACCCAGAATCCCACTGAGTATGGAATTACAGCTTCTGAAATAGCCATTCTTACTGTGTGGACAACCCAATTTCACAGTTATACGTAAATTTTCAGACCTATTTCATAGCCATTTATGACATCAAAAGTGAAGGGATGCAGGGAACTTTGAGAAATAAACTGCTTTAGTCTGTTTTGTGCTGCTATAACAGAATGCTACAGACTGGGCAATATACCAACAGTAGAAGTTTATTTGGCTCACAGTTGTGGAGCCTGGGAAGTCCAAGGTCGAGGGGCTGCATCAGGTGAGGGCCTTCTTGCTCCATCATAACATGGCAAAAGGTAGCACATGGCAAGAGGGCTTGAGAGAGACAGAGAGCAAGAGAGGGCCAACTCACTTTTATAACAAAACCACTCTTAAGATAACGAACCCACTCCCACAAAAATGACATCAATCCATTTGTGAGGGTAGAACCCTCATTACCTAATCACCTCTTAAAGGTACCACTTCTCAACACTGCTACATTTCAAACACATAAACTTTGGAGAAACTGATAAATTTCAAACACATAAAACTATCAGAGATATTAATAGTTGTTTTCTTTTTCTAGGATCTGTTTTGTTGTTCAAAACTTTTTCTCCAACTCTCTTCACACCAGATGGCTGTGCCTTGAGAGGCATTCCCAACCAAGTGGTCTCGTTGGGGTTTTAAATAAAGGACAGGAAGGAGACCTACCCTTCACTCATTTAAGCCAAGTGTTATTAAGTAAATGTGATGGTTAATTTTATGTCAACTAGTCTGGGTCCTGGGATATCCATTTGGTTAAACAGGGGTGTGCCTGTTGGAGTGTCTGGATGAGATTAATGTTTGAGTCAGTGGACTGAGTAAAACGGATTGTCCTCCCTAACGGGATGGGCTCACCGAATCCATTCAAGGCTTGAATAGAACAAAAGGCTGAGTAAGAAAGAATTCTTTGGCCAAGCACGGTGGCTCACACCTGTAATCCCAGCAGTTTGGGAGGCCCAGGCAAGGCAAATCACAAGGTCAAGAGATTGAGACCAACCTGGCCAACATGGAGAAATCTCGTCTCTATTAAAGACACAACATTAGCTGGGTGTAGTGGCATGTGTCTATAGTCCCAGCTACTTGGAAGACGGAGGCAGGAGAATTGTTTGAACCTGGGAAGTGGAGGTTGGCAGAGCCTTCCAAGATTGTTCCACTGCACTCCAGCCTGGTGACAGAGCGAGACTCCATCTCAAAAAAAAAAAAAAAGAAAGAAAAAAAAAAGAAAAAAAGAATTCTTTTTCTCTATCTATTATTGAACTAGGACATCAATCTTCTGCCTTCAGATTGGACACAACTTAGAACATTGACTTTTGTGGGCATCAGGCCTTCAGACTTGGTTTGGAACTATACCAAGGACTCTTCCATATCTAGATTTCTCAGCTTCCATAATTGCATGAGCCAATTCCTCATAATACATGTTATATATGTAAGGATTTATCTCATATATACATATAAAATACATGTATATGTACATATATGTTATATATGTTTTGTTCAATGTTACATACCTGTGTGTGTGTATATCTATCTATATATATAGATAGATAGATAGATATAAAATTTGTTCTGTTTCACTGAAGTAGCGCACTGAATACAGTGTGCTACTCAAAGTTTTTGAAAAACATCTTCAATGGCTTCCTAGAAACTCAAGTGCCTGCAAACAAATGTAGATGAGTGTCACGGCAAGAGAGAGGATGGCACGTGCTCTGGTTCTAGCCAATCTCCACTCCAACTGTCTTTGGCTGTGTCTTTTGTGGATACCATCATGCCATATTTTTCCAGTTTTTAAAAGAAATCAAAAGTCTGGATATTTTTGTCAATGTTGGCAACGACTTCAAAAAATGTTTAAAACCTTGTGTGAGCCAACAATTCCAGCCTGTGGGCTAGATCAGGGCCCTGATTGCCAGGGTGCACTCTCTGCTCTAAGGAGGTGGCAGGGAATCTTTTCTGGATGGTAGGAAAGGACACGTTTAGAAGTATTCCCTATTTCTAAACTTGGAGTGCCTGTTACAACTGCTGTGTGATAACATGAATTCTTGCATTGATCATGTGTCCCAGGCTTCTATATAAAGCAACTCCACAGCATGTTTACATTATCCCATGAGACCATGGAGAGGAACAAAAGAGAATATTATAATCTCCATGCTTATATTTTTTAAATGGAGTTAAACATTCTTCAGATGGTGTGCCCCATGGAAAAAGTTGTACCATTTCAACTAAATGTCAGACCAATATTCTTCCCCCAATATGAACTTCACATTAATCATTCCTGATGCCTGTTGTTTCTCCTACACTTTCACAAACACACTGACATTTGGCTAAAAATGCTATCAATGCTGGGTGAGAGAGAGACATAAATATTAATTTCAGGCAACACTCCCATGAATCGTTTAAAACCTATTTTTCCTATGAATTGCTTGATTTTTTTTTCATTCTGATGATTATATATTTTTAAACTTATTACTGCTCTGGAAAGATGTCTTCACTGTCTTCAACCTCCAAAGATTTTCTTCTCCCATTAAGCTGTGCTTCCAGTGCTCCCAAGGAGTAGTGCAAGGTGTAAAGGAATACCCAGATGGCTCGGAAGATGTCTGTTATAGGGCCCTCCATTGTATTCAAATTAATGGCACCACATTAGCATGGGCTGCCCTTTGGTGCTCATTTGTTCCTGCACTCCAGGGGTTAAAGAAGCCGCATGCTCTCCAGATGTTCAGTAGCTCTTATAAATGAAAGATTAGCGATTTTTCGCTGCTCCTGCTATTTCCTCTAGTCCCTGTTAAAGCTGATATTTTCTTTAGGTACTTGCTTAGTGTCTGAGTCAGAAGAATCTCCTCCCTGAGGTATATCAATCAATAGCATGCACAAGAAGAACAAAATGTAGAGGAGGGAGACATGGTCTGTATTCATTTGTTGACAACGATAGTCTTCCAATGTCTGATATATGCAACCCGTGGCTGCACTCCACCTTTTGAAACGCAGATCAAACACATGTGACATTTTTCTCAGTCTAAAAAATCCAAAAAGAAAAAAAAAAAAACCTCCTTTTTGGGGTGAGAATATCTTTTGTTAGTGCTATGACAGGAATATCAACTTTATTTTCAAATCCGGCCTATCTTTCTTCCAAGCAAGAGATGTAAGTGTCTGCAATATGACTGTATCTAACTCAAACATGCCACCAACAATGTCTTCCCAGGAGAGAAATAAGAAAAGTACCCAAAATGGATTCCAATAAATGAATGCCAGTTTAGCATCTACCATGCTTGCCTTTTGTATACAGAGACACTCCCCGGTTCCTGCTGTTCTAAGAGCTGTTCAAGCATTGAATAAGTAGAGTTCCAATGAGACGAAACCTTCTGCCTCAGCTGGTGTTTAACAAGCTGTTTTCTTGCTACAACTCAGTGAGGATTTCTCTAGCCTTAGCAGAATTACATTTCACATCTCCTCCTAATACATTTCCAACACTCCTTTTACCGAGCAAGAATAATGGCACAGGCCAACTTAAATAGAAAAGAAAAGCCTGGTGAATACAATTAGTCTTGTTACTACCTTTTTGACAATAGAGAAGAAAGTGGCTGATAGGCTGAGAGGGAGCCACTGGCCTTTAAAGGCTGTGATATCCAGGATGGAATCTTCATGGAAGCTTGAGATGCTGCATAGGGATTCTCAATACAACTCCCTTTTGAGGTAGAGATAACATGGAAGGAGGCTTGAGATGGCGGTAACACTTGACAGTTAATGCAAACCCAGATCAGTTTCAAGGATGGGAGTCCCAGTCACATACACATGAAATGAAAGTTTTTGAAAGACAACTAGAGATAAAATATGTATGATATACATATAAGATTGACATCTTCAAGGATGCCAGCTCAGAATGAATTGCCATGGCCACTGTAGGGGAGGAAAAATCTTTTTCCTTCTAGTCTCCTGGTTTCAGTGGCTTGGCTCCAAGAATTAAACTGATAAAAGACATTAACAAGAGGAAAAAGAGTTTAATTATGTACATGAGCAAGCAAGCATGGGAATTTCACAAAGAAATAAAACTCGATGAGTAAGCCAGATGATTGAAGCTTATAGGTGTTTGAAGCTGACATACCATCATAAGCTAAACAAAAAAAGTGACTTAGGGCTTGTGGGCAGGGAGACAAGTTTTGGGAAGGGGAGAGGAGGAGACGTATGGTAAATAAGGGTCATCTTGTCCTGCAATAAGAATCTACCAGGTGATGAGAGAGATCCTGGGTGTAGCACTCTTCCCCCCTACAGCAACATACTCGTGAAAATTTTCTTTGTAAATATAAATCTCTTTTACAAAAGGTGTGTGGTGGTAGCGGAGGTGGGGAATCTTTATTTTTAGACAGGAGGTGGCAAATAAGTTTTCCTGGGTTTGCAGGTTCTCAATTGTCTTTAGCTCAAAATAATCCTTACACCAAAGTGGCACATTTCAAGATGGCATATTCTGGTACCGTTCACCCCCAATACCACCAGCGTTCAGAGAGAGCCTGCTGAGGGGAGAATTTTGTGGTTTTCTCAAAGGCATACATACTGCCAGCCAGTGAGAAGCAAATCTGTAGGGCAGAGGTAGACACGAAGGATATCCAGGAGAGGGGAGAGGGACTGCAGGGGTGAGAGTACAGGGGAAAGAATGCCGAGCCATGCAGGAGAAAGGGGGAAACGCCCGCAGGAGACTGGTGGCCTCGGTTTCTCTCTTACCTGAAAGGGTTCTCCAGGGAAGGCTTGTTACAGGAGGAATTTCCCAAACACCATCAGCCGTATCTGACAAGGATGAGGCTTGGCGCAGACACCTGAAGGAGAGGCATTCGGTTGATTGACTCAATAAGTGAGTTGTGGAGGTGAAGCTGATTGAGAAGATTGCAAGGGGAGCCAAGAAGCGAAACAATGGAAACCAGAAGGGAAAAGGGCAGTGGTCAAGGACAAATAGAAAAGTCAAAAATAAAGTGCACCCTAAAAAGATTTAGAAGCTTGCCTTCTGATATTTCTGATATTTCGATTGTAAAAACAATCTGCCACGTCTAAGAGCAGAGATAGGCAAACTCACCTTAAGGAAACAGACTTGCATCAAGCTAGCACGAGTGAGTCAGTATATTAATACAGCTACAGAAGGAGTGTGTAAAACAAAGGGAGCTTGTTTGCCAAGAGAAATTTTCTAAGTGTTAAGTTGCTTGAATGAGGAATCCAAGCTTTTGTAGAACAAATCAGTACACCAAGAACGAAGGGACTCAAACCCACGTTAAACTGCTCCTTTAAGGAGAATAAGCAAATGAATTATTCTTCACTTGTAAGATGTGAGCAAGTCTGGCATCCTTCAGGCCCCCAGGAACCCCAATTACCTGCTCTGCACTGGATCATAAGCCTGGAGCTCCTAGAAGTTGCCACGAAGCGGACCTGAACCTGCAGTTGTTCTGACCGCTGCTCTCCCCAAGGTTTCTTCTCGCTCGCCAGGTGGAAAAGCGCATGCTCAGGTCTTGTTCTCATCTCAGTTTTCATTAGCGGAGAAAATAAAAAATGAGGGTCAGAATTCAAGGATAGCCATTTCAAACTCTTTCACTGCTAGGGTATGCTAGGCTATCTTAAAGCAGCAGGTAAAAGCTGGTGTTTACCTCTCCGTTAGAAAACCAAGCAGTTAACATCCTTAGCATTTGACAAACCATTACCACCACTGCTGAGTGATAGTGGGAATTTAACCCGACGCTTCCCACTTGCTTCATTAGTAAACTGGTGTAAGCATTTAGTCATGAAAATCCGTATTTTATTTTTGCTATGGTCCTAAAATTCTTCTCATCCTCTGCTTTCCAGCAAAAGGTAGATAAAGTCCCTGGTTCACTTGTAAGTTTCACAACCAAACCTATTTGAATGCAGATATGCTAGTGGATTGATTTCCTTCTCTTTTCCAATACAAAATAAAGTACCAGAAGGGGAAGGAGAGAAAGGGATTGATAAAATATCCAATCGAATCCAGAGAAGTACACTGTCTAAAGAAGCAGCTTTGCTCTGCCAATGGTCCAGATCTCAAACAGATACTCCAGAACAGAATGAATTTCTCTAACTCAAACTTCCAACTCATGGCATATATGCCTTTAGCAACCTACCAGATTCCAATAAGTTTCACTCTTAGGGTGTCAGTTCTGTTCCAGGAAAACATTACCACGGTAAGGTTAACAAGCAATGCACTATCTTTGATCCTTCGCTAATTTACTGAGACCCTGCCCATAGGTGGTACCAGAAAAGTCCAGGCACTCAACTGCCCTGAATGGAGACAGTTGTGGAGGCTCTGTGGATACAGTTCAAATAACCAACAGTCAGGTTACTGATTTCATAAAGCCAATACCTGCCAATCCTAGTACTATGCACATGACAGATCCGTGGGTTATCACACTGGATCATGAAGATGAAGTAGAGTTTATTTAGAGAGAACAAGAACAGGTAGTGAACATCTCTTTCACATCAAGTAGCAGCGTGTTATTTGAGCCACTTCTCATTCTCTACTCACCTGCCTTCTCCTCCAGCTCCAGGGGTAGGTCTCATTGGCATAAGTCAATTAGCACCTGATACTCCCTAGACATTCAATTGAGCAATTAGTTGAGGTATAGAACTTAAGTTTATCCCATCAAAAAATGCCTGGGTTTTATTTCTGTGGTCTTGAGATATCTCTTCCTGCCCCAACCAAAAAAAAAAAAAAAAAAAAAAAAGCTTACTTGTATTTTTTCCCTCTCTCCGTGGATAATGAGTCACATTGCCACACCAATGGCATTGGCAGCTATTCTGTGACTATGAGGGGATCCAGTCCTAAGATGAAGCTGATAGGTTGAACAGAGAAGGAAATAGACTGGGTCCTGGTTTATGCTATTGAACCATTGGAGATACTCTGAAGACACCCTACTTATAGACTATGCAAATATGGGAGTCAAAAATTGTGTTTACTGTTAAACCCAGTGGGAATTGGGGTTTCTGTCCCTTGGAACCAAGAGCATCCCAGCTGACACTCAGGAGACAAGTCAGAACACAGCTCACCTGGGCCCAGCAGGAGAGGCGGATACTTTGATCCGCTTTAATGTCAGCTCCATCTTTGCAGAGACAAAGACACAAGAAGGGAGGGAATGGAACGTCATAAGAGCCACCTGCCCGTCAGCACCTCTTCAGCCCCGCTCTCTCTTTATTAAACTGGGAAGCAGTAGTGTGGGGATAAGCAGCGAAGGGGAGAGTGGAAGGCAGGTTACAGAGGAAAGGCGCCAACTAGAGTGTGCTGGCATCATCCCTGGGCCGCCCTGGAGCCTTCCATGTGGGCATTAACTGATTACACAAAGCACTTCCTGGAACTGCTCTTACTCTTCTGGGCCGTATACTTAAAGGTGTACATATTAGTGTATAAAACTGACTTTAATGTGTTTTCATACATCATTTCAAGCATAATTAACTTTGTCATTCACATTATCAGGAACCCCAAGCACTGGTTTCCCAAGAGAAATCTGTGTCCTGCACCCATCATAGGATTGAACTGGCCCATTCTAATATGTTCCCCTGCCCAAATGCAGAGAAGCGTGGAGGAGCAGTTAAAATCAGTGGAATTGCTGGCTCAGACTTCACATGATCAGGATAAACAAACCTCCAGCCAAGCAAGTCAAAAACTTGGTTTGCTTTATTTCTCTGCTTTCCCAAGTCACAGCAGTCAAGCCTTCAAGCCAAGATCCCTCTCAAACCCCTTCTGAGGATTTCAACTCTTGTTTTTTCTTTTCCCTGGGGATCCCACGTATACTAATTTCATACTCTATGTCTCCAGTAGGTACGATGACATTCCCCCGTGATTATTATTGACACCTAAAAGAACCTGTCCTCAAACATATTCGTTGTCTTTTCCAGCCAGGGTGTGGGAAATCCATCTGCCACAAGACAAGCGGAAACTGGAGCGAAGCTCGTAAAACAGGGCGGCTGCCGTAAGGCATAGAGGAACGACAGAATTGGAAGGCAGGAAGGATTTTGAGACAAAGTCCGTAAACGCCATCTGTGTGGGCCAAGAGTCATCCCAAAATTTGGGAGCCGCTAAGAAAGACAGAGGGAGAGGAGGACAAGAGCTGGGGAGAAGCTTAGGAAACAGGCCGTGCTCTTAAGGGGGACTAAGAACTCATGTCCTTTCCACACAGTTGGCTGATCAGCTAGAAGGAGGTTAGGTCGGCTACAAGCCATCCCTTTAATACTCTCACTTAAGTTACCTTAGAACTGAAAACGCAAAATGTGTGCCCTTTGGAAGGACTCTTTTGCCTTGTCCTTTTTTTCTGCAATTAGACAAAGTGTGTGAAACCTTTATTGACACAGGAATTAAGTTATCATGATTTTGGAGAACTTTAAAATGGCCTGGGAGAATACTCCATGCTGAAAGCCTTATTTCCACTAATCCCCTACATTTTCTTCCTTTATTGGCATTTTCCTGGCTACCTCACTCCTATTCCTTCTCTCTTTTATTTATTCTTTTCCTATCGGAAGTGTTATAGATCAGCTCTGGGCAGCCCTTACCTCTCACCCTTCTGTGGCAACATGCTCATGCTGAGCTTCAGCAAGAATGGGTCAATAAACACACACACAGCACACACAAACACACACATACAAACACACGGACACAAACACACATACAACACAAAAAACATACAACACACAAAAACACATAACACACACAAGACCACACACACAAAAAACATAAAAATATACATATAACACAAATGCATAACACAAACACACATATAACACACACACAAACACAACACATACAACACAAAAACATAACACAACACACAAAAATACATACAATACACATACATGATACACATGCACATACACACAACACTCAAAAACACATGACACACAAAACACACATACTACACACATACAAAAAACACATACAACACACAGCACACACACAAAACACATGCACAGCACAACACACATGCACTTCTGCCTTCTCTTCGGCCCTCAACCCAAACTCTCTTCAACAGACAACTACAGCGATCTTATTGCTGATTCTCGATGAAGAGGGGAGAGAGCCTTCCTCCCAACCAGCCTTCAGCCCTGGGCACCAGCCTGTCCGCAACAGCAGCAGTAGCAGAAGCTCACCTGTGTGAGTTCTAACTGGGTCCCAGACAAGGTACATTGGTGACCCTGCATTGTTGTATGTGTTTAAAATGTATTCCAACATCTCAAGAAAAAAAGCGCTTATTACGGACCCCTTTCCCTAGTGGACGAAAGTGAAACTCCAATTAATGCATTTGCCCAAGGTCACGGAGCTAGCAAGTGATGAACTGGCATTAGAGCGAATGTCTATGCAACCCGTAGCATAAATTCTTGACTTCCAAGCTGCCCTTGCCTTTATTCCCTAAGCAGCAGCAGCCCTGGGCACACTCAGGAAAGAGCCAGGTTGAGGCGTGTTTTGGGGCAACGGCATCTTTTTGATAGAAACAAGAGGATTCAGGGTGTGGTGCTGGGTGTCCCCATGGAGAATAAGCCTGACAGGGGTCATTCATCATGGCCATGCCAGGTGACAGCGAGGTTCCACCTCACCTCCATTTAACGCTATGAGAGGTTACACATCAGAGATTCGGAATGACAAAACTCCCCAGCCCCTGATAAGCCCAGCCAAGCGCATACTTTGCAGGTTATGTAAGCAAGTAGAACAACTTCAGACCAGAGTTGTTTTCTTCTCCAACCCCTCCCTCCTCTGCTTTAAATAAGGTCAAAATGAAGTTATTTCATCCAAAAACTGTTTTTTTTAAAAAAAAGTTAAATGTCAAGCAACTTAAGCATTTTAAAGTAACGGATTATATTCTGCATTAATCCACAGGGATGTCTTAAAAAGAGAAGCGCTTCTCTTCCCTGTCACTATGTCCTCACACTGTTCTCTCGGTTACTATTATGGCTCACTCCCCGCTCCAATGGTAACATTTAAATTGATCAAGCATAGAAACAGACATCGTCTCAATCCCAAGAATCTCCCCAACCTAAGTCAGAGACAGCTGCTGAAAAGGAGCTGCTGGAAGGCTGGCCGTGGCCATTCGCACTGCCTCTTTCTTTTGTGCATTGTCTAAAGGAGGAGCGAGTGCAAACGCACACCTTTCAGTGCAGACAAAACGGTCTTCTTTATCTATAAAGGAGCCACTTAGATCAACCAGACTGGCCACAGGATGTCACTGTTACTCCACACACACACACAATAGCAAGTGAGCATTTCTGCCAGGGGTTGGATCTGGCCCAGGACCTGGGCTCCCCTCAGTCCTGCCTGTCACAGAATTGTCATCCCTTCAGGTGGCACGCCACAAGCCAGCAGCGTGTGCCCTGGAAAAGCCATATAGCCTGACCCATTGTCTCAATATTCGCATTGTTCTGTATCAAAGGGGACAGGAAGAGAAAGAGAAGTGAAAAGAAGAAAAGGATCAGCGTGGTCCCTCACATCATGGGTTCTCCAAGAGTTGGACTTTGAACATTTGATGACCTTGGATAGAGCCCAGGTGCTTTTTATATGTTTTATAGAGTTATATAAGGATAGGAACATCCTTTGCTTATCCTTATTTTCTAAAATTTCTGGAAAGGATATGGAATACTTAAGCCATTCTTATCAACTCTTCATACGGCTGCTGCTTTGCATTGGAGCCTGAGATGAGGCCAACACTAGTTAAATGCTTTCCTTCTACCCCAGCAAAGCACCTGCCTCTCCCCACCACCCATTCCCCAAACGTCTCCTAGACTCAGGGACAAGCCAAAGTCCAGGAAGAATGCATGCTCTGCAGCCGGCGAGCGAATGCCACTTCACAGCTGGCATCGTGAA
Organism: Saimiri boliviensis; assembly: GCF_048565385.1. Lineage (NCBI taxonomy): Eukaryota > Metazoa > Chordata > Mammalia > Primates > Cebidae > Saimiri > Saimiri boliviensis. The sequence goes on from NC_133461.1 coordinate 52,781,776, forward strand.
ATTCTTATCAGAGAACACGCCAGTAGCCCCTGCTGGAGCAGGAAAGTCACCTTCTATTCGCAGCTGGCTATTCTTCCTTCCCTGCTAGAGCCCCTCAGAGGGATGGTTTTCCATCCATGGCTTCTCAGTAACCCAATTCCCCTTTGTCTCCATTTTCTGCTATTTTCCTCAGTGAATAGTCGATACAGTCATTGGCATGAAATGGCTAAAGCAAGAATCAGACCACCAGAGCCCGTGAGAAGGGGTGTTTTTGGTAGCCAGTGAGACCTTTAACAATGCAGCATAAAAGGTAATCACAGAACAAAGGTACTTTGACTCATAAAGATGGGGAAAACCTTTTGCCTTAAAAAGGTGATTACAATTTAGCCTGGAAGTAGCCTTCATTTCAATGAAAGTTACAGCAGTTGAAACCTCCCTGCCACGTGTTACCCTACTTGAGCTATACCGTGGCAGCAAAACGAATTAAAACAAGTAAAGCAGCTACTTTCTTGCAGGGTGAGCATTTAAGAAAGGAAACTGATTGTTCCAGCATTTGCAAGGATCTGTGCAGTAGCTAAGAGCTAGAGCTACGTAAATACAGTTGATGGAGACTTTATTAATCTCCACACTAACAGTCTTTCTGCATATTGACATCAGTATAAGAAAACAGTTATTTTGACTGGAAGTGGCTTGGATCAGTCTGAGCAGTGGACCAGCTCCACCTAGGAGAAAATCAGTGGGCTACAGGAAACCAGATGAGACACAAAGAAAATCCCAGACCAGCACAATTGCCTTAACTATACTTACCTTAGGATTTGAGCAATTCCCTAATTTAATGGTTTAAAATAAATGCCAGAATACAATCTGTCCAATAATTGCTTTTATTCACATTGATATAACAATTTTTTTGTGTCTACATTGCATTAAATACAAAAACAATGATGAACAAAGTAGCATATTCCCTGCCCTCAAGAGGTAAATTAGAGAGCCAGACAAACATGCAGCAAATACAGTGTGGGAGGGGCCGTGTGTGATGAAGAGTCTGGCTGGCCTGTGTCCCCAGATCCTGGGAGCTAACCTCTAAACCCTTGAGATTCCTGGGTGATTGGAACGCTTATTACCCATGGTGCACCCCTCAGGCCACACCTGCAGCTGATGCTGACAAGATGACTCAGGACCGGGCTGGCCACATTGCAAAGACTGATGGTCTGATTAGAAGGTTGGAAAAAGAAGGTTGGTGCGTGAGTCTTAAGATAACAGCCTGAACTTCAGGGAGAGGATGAGGCCGGAGGACCGAGTTCAGCTGCCTGCCGATGATTTAATCAATCAGTGTATGTAATGAAGCCTCAGTTAACGCTCCGGAAGCTGAGCTTGGGAGATATTCCCTGCCTGGCAATACTCTCAGCCATTGTCACTCATTGCTGGAAGGGTAACTCATCCCTGAGGATATTGGAAACGTCAAGTCTGGAAACCTCCCAGACTTCTTCCTGGTTAAATACAGCATTTTTAGGGAGTTCTGTGAGTCTCTCTAGTGAATTATCAAGCCGAGGGAGTCTTGAGGGGTGGGGACCCCAATATTTGCACCCAGTTGGTCTAAAGTGGGGGTACCCCCAAAGACCCCCAAACCTATGGCCAATGTCAGAAGCCTTGGGCAGACTTCTATCTGTACTGAGGACTGTGCTCCATCTGAAACTTTGGTCTGATTCTGCACGGGCTGGAATAAAGGAAATTTGGAGTGCTAGGGGCACATGAAGGGGCACACTTGATCCAGACTGTGGGGGATGGAGAAGAAATGCCAGGAAAGGCTTCCTGGAAAGATGATCTCTGGCACCTGAAGGAAGGATAGTTAAGCACTAGAGCTCAAAGTAACCCTTTAGAAAAGCAGTCTCAATCCCAAAGAGGACGTTTCATTCCCAACAAAGCACTGTCTTTGTTGACACCCAAGTCACGGAAATACTTCTGTTTTTGCGCAAGAAGTTTCCCTGTCCACAATGTGCCCAGCCAACAATTAAAGAAGGAATTCAGCCTCCTAGAGGGCACAGAATACACAAATGACTAGCCACACCCCAAAATGACACTGTGACAGATTCAGGGTGAGCTGCAGGTTACTCACAGGAATCAAGGTGAAGATGGGCTCACCCAGGCACACCCTGCACTAATCCTCTCATGGAAGGAAGCATTTATTAATTTCCCTTTGCAGAAAAAAGTTACTAGACACTGAAAGTTTCTAAAATTTATTCAAAGTAAACAGTAAGTTCTTAATACAGGGGTTAGGCCATCCAAGTATTCTTTGGCAACGATTGTCCTCAATTACCGTTCCTGAGGGCTCTTATCCATGAGATGCTTCTTGAGTAAATGCATGCGGTTTCTCCCTTCCATCCCTGCCAATCCAGATACACTCTCCTCCGCAAGCTGGTAAACATTCGGAGGAGAAAGTGACTGAAGAGATAGGAATTGTTTACCCTGGATGAAGTGCTTCGGCACTGCACACGCTGCTCTGTATGAAGTGATCTATTTATACGTGAATTTATCACCTCAGTCTTATTCTACACAAGAACAGAGACCGTATTTGTACCCTCAGCCCCCAGCACTGTGGCAAGGCAGTTACTCAATAAATGTCTGTTCAATGAAATGAAGTTAAATAATAACTCTAAGCAGAAAATAAACCTCTAGTAATAGCGTTTCTGATACCCGAACATAGTCCTGTTTTGAGTTAACTCCTGTTGGAGCAGGACACTCTAATGAGTCTCTTTCCTCCTCCTCAACCCCATCACAAGCCTACCTGCCTATAGCCGAAATGATTGACTGCCTGCTCGATGCCCAGATGCCCACATGGGGGGAGACACTTACATCAGCCCTTTTCTCCTCCTCATCTGCAATTCGTCCTCATCTTCCTTCAAGCATTCAACGTGGGGGTGAGCCACGTGGACTCCAGGGGAAGAGCGTCCATGCAGAGGACCCAGTCAGTGCACAGATGCGGGGCAAGAGCATGCCTAGCATAAAGACAAGCGAAGAGATCCATGCATCAGAAACAGAATGAGGAGATGAGAGTGGAGAGGAAATAGAGGCAGCTAAGAGTGCAATGGAGCAGATTCGACTCCGAGTGACATAGACAACCATCAGAAAGGTTTTCGCCGGGTGCCGCAATCGGACATGTTTTAGCAGGAACATGTAAACTGCTAGGCTGAGAGGGACAAAAGGGAGCAAGGGAGACTGCAGCTGTCCAAGCAAGAGATGTGGACAGCTGAGACCAAGGTAGTCGCAGGGAAAGTAAAGAAAACGGTCAAAAACTGGGTATAATTGGAAGCGGAGATGACCAGGTGACAGAGCAGACATGGAATGTGAGAGAGAGCAGTCAAAGACGACTCCAGCATCTGGCCCAAGCTGCCAGAAGGAAGCCACTTTTTGAGATGAAAGATGAAGAAGGCTAGGAAAGAGCAGACCTGGGAGGAAACTATCTGGGGCTTAGTCTGGGGGGCTTACTAACTTTATTCCTGTTGGGCACCCAAATGCTTCCTCCTCCTGATGAGGAGGCAATAATGACACACATGCATATTTATAGATATATATATATATTGTGTATATATATATATATATATATATATATATATATATATACTCTGGGTGCGCGTGTGTACATGTGTGTGTTTGCAACTTGGAGGCCAGGTCCAAGATGGAGATACCAGTACTGGAATTAACAGCATATAGATGGTATTAACCAGAGAGGATAAATGATTTCACCAAAGAAAAAAGGAGGAACAAAGGAGACAATATTTGTCAATTTTCCAGAAGGGCATCAAAACCAACATGTCTCACATTAATCACATTCCACTCCAATTCTCCCCTTGCTGTAAGTCCAGGACAGAGCCCATTGTTTTCAGTGGCAAGAGAGGTGGACTTGAACTTGGGAGGAGAATACGGGGGTGGCCGCTCACAATGCAGATTGTCTCTCACATCGGTAGTGTTCAGTATATCAGGGTCTTAGGAGGCAAGTAATTGTTTCAAGGGAGATAATAACCTAAAATGGTGCTAAAATATCTTAAGACCAGAGTGAGCTTGAGGCGAAGAGTGAGGCTGCAGTTGGGAGGGGACAAACGGCATCCCTTTCTCACTTCCTGTTCTCTGTCTTTGCAAAACAGAGGCCGTGGACTTCCTGCCTCTTCTCCTTTCCTCTAGGTGACTTTAAGCTCCACAGTTTCTCCACAACCCACATTACGTTATTCTTCTCAATAAAGACAAAGTAGTAAATGCATACATACCTCAATGTGATTCAAAGTGGGTAACTTTCCAAATCAAAAAGCAAGTAACTTGTTAATCCAAGTGTCCCAGTTTTGGCCTCAAAGGAAAAAAATCTAACATGCTAGCAGCTCCATGCTCAGGGTGAATAACAACAAATGAAAAGGTCTGAGGCTTGCTCTTAACTGTGACAGAGGCTGGGGCAAAGGAAGGGTTGGGTGGGGGCGGGGAGGAGTCGTAGACAAATGCTGTCTCTGGAAAAAGCATTAACTTCTCCAAAAAGGGAAGAGTTAAGCAGTAGCTCATTTCAAGAGGATGAAGGACTTAACAAGTGAGCATCCCCTCTTCTCGGTGCCTCTAAATGGCCGTCTCTTGATCCTGGAATCACAGAAGCCACAATGGGGAAACCAAAGCCCAGAGCATGTTCTCCGTCAAAGCTGGAAAGCTGGAAAGCTCCAGGCCCAGTGTAGAGCCCAGACCTCCCAATCGCCAATCGAGAGCATTCTCTACACCACAGCAAATTGGTTCTGAACTAAAAAAGTAAAATAAAAAAGCCCTCATTTGGGACTGAATCATCTGAAGTTAGAATTTAAACTTCTAAACCTTCTGCTTTATATAGAAAAAAAAAAAATGCTTTCCTAAGTGTTAAGAGTTCAAGGTATCCCAGTAAAGAACACACCAAAGGTCTGTGCCAAGAGAGGTGGGAGATGAAAAAAACCCCTTCATTACTGACAGGGTTGATGGTGGAGGTCATGGTTTCTATCTGTGGGGTAGGCTTCCCTACTCCTGAGCCTCCGGATGGGACAGCCTCCCCAACCCATGCCTTCACAGCACAGGGACGAAGTGGCCTGTGAAATGTACAGATGGGGAGAAGGAACAGATGTACCAGAGGCAGGCTCTCTGCAGGTGACCTTGCTCCTGTAGGGGGCAGGGCACTGGGGACTGTGCTGCACAAACTCTGTTCTCCTTAGGAACTTACCACGTGATGAAATCACTCTTCTCCTAAGAGGAGCCAGAGGGGCATCGGGTGGTCAGGGGTGTCACTGCGTGAAGCTCCCTTGGTGGCAGGGACTTCAGAAGACTGGAAGCGGCATGAGGAGAGCAGAGAAGAACTCCCCTCCCCTGACAGTGTTCACCTCCAGGAGCCACAGTCTCCTAGCCTGCCAGACAGACACAGAGTATCTCAAGTGGCAAATGATGTGCAAAGCGATGACAGTTGCCGCAAATGATAGTTATTATGACAGAGTAGAAGGAAAGGTGTGGGAAGAGGGAGATAGGAGAATAGGGGAGAGGAAAGGGGTAGAGAGAGGTGCAAACCAGCTGGGGATGTAGGAGGCAGAGGAGACCCTGCCGGAGAGCCTGCAGGTGTGGGAACGGCACATGTGTGCAAGAGCAGGCAGTGTGGCTGGGACCCACATGGGAGCGTGAAGACACGATGCTGCAGGGAACAATGTGTGTCTGCAATGTGCTGGAGCCAGAGTCACTGTAACTTGGTGCTGTGCTGAATGAAGTGGAAGAAATGCTATTAAACTCGTGACTCCATGAGGTAATAATATTCCCAGTGAGCCCACGCCTACAGAAATACACCCAGCAAGCAGGCTTTCCAGGAGCCCCCTCTAAATTATAACAAGCTGCCTATATCCTGCTGCCAGGATGCAGAGAAAAAATGAAAGCCAGTAACCAACTACATTATAAACTTAGTGACCTGCTTCACCTCCCCTGGTTTAGTGACGAGCTCGGCTGCCTTTTGGGCACGGAGAAAGAAACATAAGGCTGGGATTAAGTTTCCTGGCTTTTGAAGTCATCAAGAGTCAAAAATGCTTTCAGCTGGCATTTCTCTCTGGTTTCCAGCTTTGATGGATTTATTTTCTTTGCCCTATTTCATGGCAGTTACTGGGGCCAATTTCCACAAATGATGGCCAGGGAGCTGTTTTAGATCGACACGAGATGGCGCTGTCTCTCCAGCTGTTTCAGTACTCTTAGGAAGTGCGAAGACTGGTTTCATTAAAGTCCTTTGAGCTTTCTAACTCGCAATGAGAGTGAGGAATTCAATGGTCAGAAAGGCACTCACTTTCTTCAATCTGTGGGTCTCTGAGCCCCGGGAGAGCGGTAGAACCCTTTATACACTTCACAGTCTCACGGTTTTATTTCTCTCTGTAGCAAGTGAAGCAATTAGAAAGTAGTGCTGTATTCAGATATTCATAGTCAGCAACTGGAATTCTTGCTCGTTTTGGACTCTGTCATTTTAATTTATAAAATAAGTCTTTTTTCTTCGAACGACCAATGACTTTCCAATTTATTTTTTAAAATTCTCTGTGTACCCCATTTGAGGACATTTCTATTTCTGCTAAAAGACCAGGAGCTCTTATATGAATTGGAGCCTATAATCCTGACCGGGAAATTTTAAGTCTTGCAGCTCTGGAATAGACGGAGTGTTCTTTTCCTTTGGGATTTATGGAGATAGCAGCAATGGTTGGGGATGGTCTGCCATGAAGAGAAGGCAGTGCCTCCGTGCAGTTAAGCCCCCTTGCTAAAATCACATTGCAGTCAAAGATACAATTAGGCCCCAGGCCTCATGATTTCTGATGCAATGGCTTTTTCGTGACACCCCGCCATCTCTGTGAGTCCAAATATCTACATGTGCCCGGATTGATAATACATGTTACATGATGTTTGAAAATTTTTACTGGGATATCTGTAATTCTAAATAAACATGCCAAGAAACCCAGTGACTTCTAAGCAGCATATATAGAGTCAAGAAAAAAAGCAATATTCTAACTTCTGGCAAAACATCAAGTATCAAGAATATCACTTACCACAGCTCACTTGATAAGGATGCTGCTGAGGGACCAACAGCCTGCCTCATCCCGGATATCTGCCACGGCTCCTCCCAGGGGCCAGGGAGCTGGGTGGCAGAGTCCCAGGCTTTTCTCTCAGATCTTTTCTCTGAAGTGCTCCCAATCTCCCCGCCCCCGCCCCCCTCTCTGTCCGCTCTCTCATGAGAGCCTGGTCTCCCAGAGCAGAGTTAATCAGAGCATAGACTTACTTCCAGCTTCTAGCCATAATATGGATAAGCTACGAGTGGAGGAATGAATCTGATCTGAAATTTTAAATCTATGTTTTCCTTGATATTTACAGATCTTACTGTTATTTGGGCTTGTGACCCTGGAATTTGTGTTAGTCGATTTTATACTGATGCATATTTTGCATGCTCTCTACTCCCGATTACTAAGAGATTAACACGTTTCTCAGGCAAAGGGTCCACTCAGATTTCTAATATTACCGTCCCTAGTTTCATCCAGAAACTGGAAGGCTGAAGTCTTCTTCATGATAATAAGCTGCTTGATTCCACAAGTTTGGTTTTTTTTCTGCTTTATGAGAACTAGGCTGTTCAGACCCAATTACAGCTAAAATATCTCATATTTCAGATTGGTTTTTTAAAACTCTGTTTTTCATTAATAAAGTGTAAAAAATTTTAATAATACACTAGATACTAATTTTAAATCAATTAAAGTAGAAATTTGAGAACTGCTGAGAGCGGGAAAATTGAGGAAGTTATCTCATTTTTTAGAGCAATGAAATAACATGGATGCAGTTCATTCATTTATTCATTTATCCACAGTATGTGTATGGAAGAGTTATTTTATTAGGTATAGAACACTTACTATATTATGCTTATTATACATGAGGAACTTCAGGTCTTAGAGAGAGATGATGGTGAACCAGAAACACTCGATCCATAAATATTCTGTGAATCAATGAATAATGAATGAATACATTACATTTATATTATTTCAATTTAATTATTTTAGATATAGCAATGTTATTTTTCCCCATACCCCATTTTAGCTTTCTGATTTTTTAATTTTTTAAAAAATTGTTTTGACATAATTGTACATTGGTGTTTCAATACATATAATGTATATTGATCAGATCAGGGTAATTAACACATCCATTATCTCAAATATTTATCATTTCTTTGTGCAGGGAACATTCAATATCCTTCTTCTAGCTATTCAAAACTATTTAATATATTATTGTTAACTATAGTCATCCTACAGTGGCATATAACACTAGAATTTATTCCTCCTAGCTATCCAAATTCGATTTTAAATGATTTCATTTATATATACTCTGGATGCAAAAAATTATTCTCTAACATAGCTCAAAGACTTTTTATCCAAATCTCTCCAAATTTAGTTTTAAATGATTTCACTGATACATACTCTGTATGCAAAAAAAAATTCTCTAATCTGGCTCAAATACTTTTTATTTGATCCACGTTCGTTTATGATAAATAGAAGCAGCTTAATCCTCCACTGATGACCAATTTATCCCCCTGGTAGCAACCTGGCCTTGGAGAAATTCACAGTTCCCAAAAATCGTGAAATCAAATGTCTACAGGGTCAGGCGGTCATTAAAAAGTGAATTAGGCAGGGCTAGGCTAGGACTGGGGTGAGCTGGAGAGCAGAGCTCTAGGACCTTCTAATGGGCTGACAGCCAATGATTGCCTCAGGGGAGCGAAGCTGTTTTGTGAGATCTTCAAATTAGAAAATCTATATTGCTACACAAAATCTCTGATTTTTAAATGATAACAAGAGATTTTGTTAGAACACTGTTCAGGCCAAATAAAACATGTTTGTGGGCTGGATCCAGGCTGTCAATCTGAGACCTCTGATGCATAGTTTCAGATTAAATGAAGCTTTTAGCGAGATAATAAACCCAATCCACCAACATAGTTCAGAAATACCTGGCTTTATGAAGACGGCTTCCTTCACAGCTAGAATTTGTTTAATCCCTAAATGGAAACATTTGTTAATTAAACACAGCACCATCTTATTGACACATTCTGTGACTATCACCAAAACTTCCAACAAGCTCATGCAGAAGTTTGAACTAAAAGAGGGTAAAAACCTTTACAGGGAAAGGTTACCTACATTGAAGTCACTCTGCTTTTTTTATTCAAATGAAAAGTAGTGGTATTGAACCTCTGCAAAGGCTTCTTAAGATGTAGAAGAGTATGGAATTTTTATTATCTTAGCAGAATCTAATATAATGGCTAAAATATATCAATACATTTAATATCAAAAACAAAGATTCACAAGAATTTCTAGTTTATTACTCATCAATTTCTCTCATAAAAGCAAAAAAAAAGTTGGCTGATGCTTTAGATCATGCATTCACTCAACAAACATTTATTTTTGTTCCTAGAATAACCTGGCATCTTAAGATACTTAGTTGATTATGCTCTGAGGGCTTTTCAGCACAGACTCTGCCTTTCAACAAATCATGCTCAACACGTATTTATTAAATACTACTCTCTAGCAAATTTATTATAGAAACGGATTTTATCTTCTAGTATTGGCCATATGAAGAGGTCAGGTATGTATCAAAATACCTCAAGTACCACACAAATATATATACTTAATATGTACCTACAAAATTTAAAAATTAAAATAATGGCCAGGCAATGATGGCTCATGCCTGTAATCCCCTCATTTTCAGAGGTCAAAGAGGGAGAATCACTGGATGCCAGGAGCTGAAGACAAGTCTGGGCAACACAGCGAGACCCTGTCTCTACAAAATATATTTTTTAAAAATAGCCAGGGGTGGTTGTGCCAGTATTCTCAGCTACTCAAGATGCTGAAGTGGGGGGGATGGCTTGAGCCCAGGAGTTTGAGGTTGTAGTGAACTATGATCATGCCACTGCATTCCAGCCCAGGTTACAGAGCAAGACCTTGTCTCAAAAATAAAAACAATGCAGAGGTGACTCTCCTTTAGAGAAAACAAGCATGAAACAGACAAAATTGTCTTTTAAAAAATTTGTTTTGGCATGCGAAACCTACAAAAGCCAAAACATAAATTAAAGCAGCATTTATTCTAATACACAAGAATGGATAGAGCTTTTGGGCAAGAATGATGGAAGTCTGTGGCCTCTTGCCTGGTCTATTCCTATGCTCTCCCTTCCTCAGCTCAATTGGCATGAATATGGCCATACCATCTTAGGCGGGTGGCAATTAGAAAGAGACTTTGCTGCCAAAGAAGGTAGACTTGCCTTGGCGTATAGGGAAAGGGACAAACTTCTATTACATTCACAGCTAAATATGGCAACTTTGGTTTGGAATAGACTGTAAAAAGCTGCAGCTTTTCTAGACTTAGGTCATGTTTCTCAGTTTAAGGTGAGTGTCTGACGAGCCAGAAATTTAATGGGGCAATCTTGGAATTTAGAACATCATAAAAGGGCTGAGATAAGCTCTCCACATGTCTCTGGCTGACTGCTAAACTAGCAGTGTGTAAGAGCGATCCAAAGGACCCTAAGGAAATGTGAAAACCATGGGAGATCGAATATGTTCCTCACATAACTCAATTGGCACAGGATCGAAGTCTAATAGGTTCAAAGCGTTTGAACAAAACTTGGGCCATCATTAGTTGACCATTAAACTATACAGACAGAGGAGTGACCTCTAGAAAGCCAGGTTAAAAAATAGAAATAGAAAAAACAGATGGGCCAAGGTATCAGCAGTTGCACATTGTGAGAGAAGGGATTTCCACAATGTAAATTACTAGACATGTAAAAACAACAACAACAACAACAGGAAAGTGTGACCCGTACTTGGGAGATTTGGGAGGAAACAACTTGTAGAAACTGACTCTGAGTGATCCTAGATGTTAGGCTTAGCAGACGAGACTTTAGACAGCTGTCATAGCTATGTTCAAATAATTAAACTAAAACAATAAACAAAAAAGAGAGAAAACAATGCTCAAAGGATAAAAGAAAAATATGCTAACAACTGGTCAACAAGTAAGAAATACACAAAGAGAAATAGACATTATATAAAAGAACCGAAGGGAAAGTCTAGAGTTTAAGAGTATAACTGAAAGAAAAAATTCACTAGCTAAGAACAATTGCAAACTTGAAAGGGCAGAAGAAAGAAGAGGAATCTTGAAGATAGGTGAATGGAAACTGTTAAATCTGAAGAACAGAGAGAAATAAAGAAATAAAAATGAACAGATCCTCAAAGGCTTGCCAGATAACATCAAGCATTTCAACATATGTGTAATGGGAGTTCCAGCAGAAGACAAGGGAAAGGTCGAGAAAAATCACTGAAGAAATTATGGCTGAAATTGCCCATAACTTGATGAAAGTTATTAACTTACAGATCCAAGAAGCTTGACAAGCATCAAAATAAGCAAAAGAGAACCACATAGAGATACATAATTGTTAAACTGCCAAAAGATAAAAACAAAGAGAAAATCTCTAAAGCAGCAAAAAAAAATGACTCATCCTGCACAAAAGAATAATATGATAAGCAGCTGACTTTCATCAGAAACAATGTAACCCAGTGGGCAGTGGAATACCATGTTCAAAGCACTGAAAAAAAGAGCCTGAAAACCTATATTCAGTAAAATCATTGATCTAAAAGAAATTGAAGTAAAGAAACTTCCAGGTAGATAAAATGAGAAAAATCCTTTGTAGTAGAACTTTGCTACAATAAATACTAAAATTTAAGTTCTTCGAGGTGAAAGGAAATACCAGAGTTACTGGAATCTCTGCAAAGAAATAAAAAGAATTTGAAACGGCAAGCAAATGGATAAATATTAAAGATTAAAGAGCTTTAACATTTTTTCCCTTTTCTTATACTAATTTCTTTATAGACATAAGGTCATTTAAGGCATTATTTACAACACCATATTTTTTGCTTTATACCTGACATTGGTATAACATATATAATAATAGCACTAGAAGGAACAAGAAAATTGAGTTGTGTTAGCTACTATACTCTTCTCAAGTTAAACTAGTATTAACTTGAGCTTGTCATAAAGTTGAATATTGTAATCTCTAAAGCAACCACATTTTTAAGTTGTCAATAACTACAACTAAAAAATAAATGGAGGAATTAAAATGGCACACTAAAAAAATATTTATTTAACACAAAATACTCAGCAAAAGAGGAATAAAGAGACAAGAAAAAGAAAATGAGCCCTATAGGGGGAAAAATAGCAAAATGGGAGGAATAATTTAATGACATCAATAATTTCATTAAACATTAATCAACTCACTGCTTCTATCAAAAAGCAGAAATTATCAGACAGTAACAAGCAAGATTCAATTTATATGCTATCTACAAGAGAAATGCCTTAAATTTACATATGTTAAATTCATATATTTACATGTAAAATTTACATATTCACTATACTGCATGAATATAGTAACTATAGGAGAATCAGAGTGTCTATACTAATATTGGACAAAATAGACTTTAAGAAAAGACATATTACTAGAGACAAAGACAGCTATTTCGTGATAAAAGTATTGATATGACCAGAAGATATAATAATCATAAATGTGCATATACCTTATCACCAGGGCCAAAAAAATTGACATAACATAGATTGAAAAGAGAAATAGATAATTCAATATTCATATGGAGAGACTTTAATACTCCTTTCTCAGTAATTGATAGATCATAACAAAATCTGCAAGGATACCCAAGTCTTGAACAACTTGATCAAATTGACATATACAGACCCCCAACCCAAAAATATACCTTCTTTTCTATAGCAAACAGAAATCTTAGAAATCCCAACTATTTCAAAATTAAAAAAGCATGCTTCTGACTATCTCATGATTCACATAACAAATCATAAAAAAATTCAAAAATATCATGAACTGAATGTAAATGAGACCAATATATCAAAGTCTATGAGTTGCAGCTAAAATGTTGCTTAGAGAGAAATTTGAGCTTTATACACTTCTGTCAGAAAGGGCAAAATACCTTACATCAATAATGTAAGTCTTCGTCTTGAGAAGTTAGAAAAAGATAGCAAATTAAGCACAAAGTACTAGGAAGGAAATAATAAAAATCAGAGCAGAATGTCATGAACTAGAAAATGGAAAAAAGCAATAGAAGAATATCAATAAAGTCAAAACTTCGGTTCTTTGATATAATCAACAAAATTGAAACAGTAGGCTAGCTAGATGTCAGTCAAGAAACAAAGAGAGATGACACATTTTTCCAAATTTGGAAATGAAAGAGGGAACATGACTACAGACACTATAGAAATTAACAGGCTTATAAAAGAATATCATAAATGACTTTATGCCAATGAATTTATTAACTTAGATGAAGTTGAAAAATTCCTAGAAAGACACAAATTATCAAAATTGACTCAAGAGTGAATAGAAATTTTGAATATACTTATACCAAGCAAAGAAATTGAATTAGTAATTTAAAGTCTCCCCACAAAGTTCAGGCACAGATGGCATGACTGATGAATTCTATCAAACATCTAAGAAAGAAATAATACTAAGTCTACAAAAACTGTTTCAGAAAATAGAAAAGGAGAGCATGCTTTCCATTGTATTCTATGAAACCACTATTAACCTGATACTAAAGCTAGACAAAGGAATTAAAATAAAAGAAAGCTATAGCCCAATATCCTTCATGGACAGATTTTTAAATCCTTGAGAAACATTAACAAATCAAAATCTAGAAGCATATGAAAAAGATTATACACAATAGTCAAATGAGGTTTTTCCCAAAAATGCAAAGTTGTTTTAACATCTTAAAATCAATTAACATAAAATACCAGAGTAAAATAAAGAAAAAGTAAATCATCTTAATACGTATATAAAAAATCATTTGATGATTTGATATGTTATACTTTCACAAAATTAGGAATGAAGGGAACTTCCCTAGCTGGAGAAAAGACATCTACAGAAAACTTTTACAACTAACATCATACTTGATGGTTAAAGACTGAAGGTTACCCTCCTAAGATCAGGAACAAGGAAGAAATGCATGCTCTCACCATTTCTATTTAACACTGTGGGAGAAAACAAGACAAATAAACAAAAGGCATGCAGGTTGTAAAGAAAGATGTAAAACTATCTTTATACACAGACATAATCTTTGATATAGAAAAGCTTAAGAAATCTACCAAAAAATCAACTAGAATAAGTAAACAAATTTAGTAATGCCACAGTTATAAAACAAATATACAAAATTCAATGAGTGGCATTTTTAAATATTAGTACCAATCAATTCAAAAACTCAATTAAGAAAACAATTTCATTCACAAAAGCATCAACAATAATAAATGCCTAGAAATAAATTTACTGAAAGAATGGCGAGACTTAAAGGAGACCTAAAATAGTGAAAAAATAAACCACATTCATGTGTTGAAAGAGTCAATATTATTAAGATAGGGATTCTCTTCAAACTGAACTTCACGTTCAAAACAATTCCTATTAAAATCCCAGGAAGTCTGAGTGCAGTGGCTCATGCCTGCAATCCCATCACTTTGGGAGGCCCATGTAGGAGGATCACTTGAGCTCAGGATTTCAAGGCCAGCCTGGGCAACATAGTGAGACCTTATCTGTACAAAAAATAAAAAACTGAGGTGGAAGGATAGTTTGAGCCTGGTAGACTGATGCTGCAATGAGCTGTGATTGTGCCACCACACTCCTGCCTGGCTGACAGAGTGAGACCCTGCCTCAAAAGAAGCATTTTTTTTAAATTGATGACAAGTAGATATAAAATTAATATGGAAATACAAAGGATCTTAAATAGCTGAAAAAATTTTGAAAACAAATGAATAACAAACTTCTTAGGATTTGTACTCACTGATTTCAAAACCTACTGTAAAGCTATACGGTAAGCAAGACAATGTGGTACTGGTTGTAAGAATAGTCATATAGATAAAAAATGGAACAGAGAATTCAGAAATAAACCAAAACATATATGGTCAATTGATTTCAACATAGTGACAAGACATTTAGTCAGAGAAAGAATAGGCTTTTCCAGAAAGTATGCTAGAACAATTGGACATTTATACACAAAGTTGAATAAGAACATTGATCCTTAACTCTCATCATAAAAAAGGTTAATGCAAATGGATGCTTGAACTAACTTTGAGAGTGAGTTAAACTATAAAACTCCTAGGAGAAAATTTTTGTCAGTTAGGTTAGACAATTTTTATTTTTAGAAATGATATCAAAAGCATCATTAGAAAAGGAAAAAAGTAATAAGTTATACTACATCAAATATAAAAAATTTTGCTCTTCAAAAGACACCATTAGAAAATTAACAGAGGCCACAGACTGGGAGAGAATACTTGCAAAACATACATTTTATAAACAAGCAATTCATTCTATTTCATAAATAGAATACATTTATGTATTCTATTCAGAATACATAAAGCACTCTTACAACTCAATAATAAGATAAAAATTTAAAATCCCAAAAGATTTAAATGGATACTTCCCCAGAGATGATATACACATGGCAGAAAAGTACATTTTAAAATGCTCAAAATCATTAGTCATTAGGGAAATGCAAACTTAAAACACACTGAAAGACACCACTACAAAATTATTGAAATGGCTAAAATAAAACAGACTGACACTACCAAGTGTTGACAGAAAAGTAGAGAAACTGGAAACTGCACACTTTGTTGGTGAGAATAAAATGTCACAGTCTTTTTAGAAAACAGTTTAGCAGTTTATCAAAACGTTTCCATATGACCCAGCAATTTCACCCTGAGCAATTTCACTCTGAGTTATCTACTAAAGAGAAATGCAAATATGTCCACAAGAAGACTGTTCATACTAGCATCATTCATCATAGCCAGAAACTGAAAACCATCCAAACTGCTATCAGTTAGTGAAAGGATTAACCAAATCTGGTATTTATACGATGGAATAAATAAAA
Organism: Saimiri boliviensis; assembly: GCF_048565385.1. Lineage (NCBI taxonomy): Eukaryota > Metazoa > Chordata > Mammalia > Primates > Cebidae > Saimiri > Saimiri boliviensis. The sequence goes on from NC_133461.1 coordinate 52,797,705, forward strand.
AGGGAAAAACTACTGTTAACATGCAACAACACGCCTAGACCTCAGAACGCCTGTGCTGCTTGAAAGAAGCCAGGCTATGTATTAATATCATTTATATAAAATGTCTACAAAAGGGAAACTACATAATAGAAAAAGTATCGATGGTTGCATGAAACTGGATAGAAACAGATATTGACTGCAAACATCCACACAGGAACTTTCAAGATGATAAAATGTTTTAAAACTCAATCATGGTAATGGCTGCATAACTGTGTGAATTTACTTACACTTGTATAACTTCTATCCACTTACAGTGAGTGAATTTCATGGTATGTAAATCATTCTTCAACAAAAGTTCTTTTTTTTTTTTTTGAGACGGAGTTTCGCCCTTGTTACCCAGGCTGGAGTGCAATGGCGCGATCTCGGCTCACCGCAACCTCCGCCTCCTGGGTTCAGGCAATTCTCCTGCCTCAGCCTCCTGAGTAGCTGGGATTACAGGCACGCGCCACCACGCCCAGCTAGTTTTTTTTTTGTATTTTTAGTAGAGACGGGGTTTCACCATGTTGACCAGGGTGGTCTCGATCTCTTGACCTCGTGATCCACCCGCCTCGGCCTCCCAAAGTGCTGGGATTACAGGCTTGAGCCACCGCGCCCGGTTGCAACAAAAGTTCTTAAACACAGTTTTGATCCCTGCCTTTTGGAATTTGTAATCTATGCCATGCTCTTTCTGGATTATCCCATTTCTTAATCATAACAATATTGAAACTATTCAGGTAACCAAGTTTCACGCAGAATCTCTGATATCCTTCATCTCCTATAAAAGAGGAAAATTTTCACTCTATCTTCTCCATCCATGCTAGTTTCCAAACTTCCTCAATAAATGCATGTTGGCTGAGGACTTTGGGAGGCTGAGGAGGGTGGATCACTTGAGGTCAGGAGTTCAAGACCAGTCTGGTCAACATGGTGAAACCTGGTCTCTACCAAAAATACAAAAATTAGCTGGGCATGGTGGCACGTGGCTATAATCCCAGCTACTCAGGAGACTGAGGCAGAAGAATCACTTGTACCAGGAAGGTGAAGATTGCAGTGAGCCAAGATCACACCACTGCACTCCAGCCTGGGCAACAGAGTGAGACTCCATCTCAAAAAAGAAAGAAAAAAAAAAGCATGCTGGCTGAACGAAAAAAAAATGAGTGAAATAATAATGATAATTTTAAAATAAATCAATAGAAATCTTTTTCACTTCTTAACTACAGATAGATTCTCTAGAGAAGTTGTTCTCAACTATAGGCCATTTTGGCACCCAGCACTCCAAATACTCAGCAATATATGGAGACATTTTTGGTGGACATATTTTGATATGGGAGAGTCCTGCTGGCAACTAGTGGGCAGGGGCCAGATCTGTCACTAAACCCCACAGTGCACAGGATAGCTGCCCAATAAAGAATTACCTGGCCCAAAATGTTAATAGTGTGAAGATTGAGAAACTCTGCCCTAGACTGATCTAATGGCCCTTTCAGAGTTTGCTCCTTAATCTACATGTCATATTTCAGCCGTTTACATTCTGTTCTCTCCTGTAGATTGTGACTCTCCAAAGACTTTACCTGTGTGTCTTTTCTTTGGGGTGTTTGGCATGATGCTTAAAACATTATAGGTGCTCTAATAAGTGGTTAATGAAAAAATAGGTAAAGGAATTTTTAAACGTGTGATCAAATCTAAAGACACTATCTTTAGAAGAGATGTGCTGTTTCCATCATTATTTGTTGAACACATATTAGGGCTTTATGTTATGATATGAAAACAAAAAATAATTCCTCAAATAAATGTTATTCTATACCTTTTTAAAGACGGAAAGAAATTACAAAACATTTTAAGAAGTATATGTCACATCTCTAGAGTTGTGAAATGAGCTAATTTCTGAGTTTACCTTTCGCAGCCAGAAATACGAATTTGTTTTTAAAGAGAAAAATTTGATTTTGCATATCTCCCTTCCCAACTGTGTGTTCACAAGTTAATACAACACAATACATGAAATTCACCCACTGTAAGTGGATATAAGTTATACAAGTGTAAGTATATTCTATCTCCAGCACTTAATATTATCAAATTTATTCCCATGAAAAGGGTAAAAATAATGAGCCACGTTGGTCACCTCTGTCTACTTTGTATATGATAAATAAATTAAGCAAATCCTATTATTTTTATGTAAATTTTTCATAATTAGAAGCTACTCCTGCTCACAAGTTTGTCTCTTATTTTTACATAGACTTAACACTTACAGTTAGGCATTAGTTGGTTGTAGATTATTCATTTGTATTTAGAACATGGCTTAATTCTGACAATAAAGCTATGAAACCTAATTTTGTATATTACTTGTCAAATGTACATCATTAGTTTTTCATTTTCTAAGGATGATCAAACTAGTGATGATGAGGTGATAAAGGTGAAACTAAATCTTTTAAACTAGAACATGCCAAAGTTCAGCTACTTTAATCATTGCTTCATAGGCAGTCATCTCTATCCTACTATGTATAGGTTGAAGCCAAACTATTTGAAACCATGTCAGTCTGTTCTAGTGTGAAAAAAATCACAGAGGGCAACAATTTCATAGATTAACCCTTTAATCCATTACAAACTCTTCTCAAATCCAAGACATCTACGTATTTAACTACACTTCACATCGCAGTTCCACCTCCTTTTCTTTTCAGTGAGCCTTGTAAACAACGAAGAATGGTTTATATCCAGTTATTAGAAGTTAATGAACTGCTAACATGAGAGTTTTGTAGTTTAGTTTTTAGTTGCCAATCCAGTGATGATGATGACTATGATAATAAAGGAGAATGTTTACTTGTAGAAGTGTATCTGTTTCCACGTGCGCACACCGAGGATTGCCCTCTGTATTTGGAAACTATAATGCTCCTTCTTCTACAAATATATTTTTAGATAAAGCTAAAATCCAGGTAAGGGCAGGTCATCCTTCCTGCAGCGTATTCATGGGGAGATGCCTCTGTGCTTTGTGGCTGCAAACTAAAGAACAACAGTCTCATTCAACAGTCTTAGCTAAGGACAATCTTTGAGTGAGGTGGCTGGAAATGGCGATGCATCAGTTCTTGCTTGTAGCCTTCTACTCCTCTAAAACTCTTCCGTCTCCCTTGGTTTTGAAGTTATGTCATCCAAGATCTCGAAAAAAAAGGAACCAAATTTTGAAGACAGTTAAATGCCTGTAATGCCAGGAACCACACCATAATTCCCAAATGGTCTCATACAAATAGAAACCCACTGCATGTCCATTGGATTCTAAACTCTGTGAAGTTGATAAGTCTGTCTTCATCCCTGCATTCGTGCAGCATCTCACCGAGTATGTGACACATAGCAAGCAGTCGACAAATATTTGAAAAGGATGAAGGCTGCTTACAGGGCCTATTGCTGTTTACAGGCTTGGTATGGGTCTGGATTCCTGTCCCTCCCTGAGCAACCCGGGACTTTTTGCTATAAATGAGCTGCTTCTCCCTGCCTGCTGCATGCCAGGTTTTTATCCATCTGCTCCCATTGTTTCTCCACGTTTCACAGCTATGTTGTATTGCATGTGGATATTCTTTAGTGGGTCATTATGGCATCTGTCTGCCCACCTTGCGAATGCCCTGTTTCAGTTCACCAGACAGCAGCTGCCTGCACATCCTGCTCCCCTCCATCATCTGCCCAAGTCCAGCCCAGTCAAGCCTGGTTGCAGAAATTATCATTTCATTGCTCAGTGGTTGGCTGCACTCCAGAACCTGGTTACTGAGATCCTTGCTTACTATTTAATATTCCTATAGGTAATTTTTTAAAAGCCAGATGTGTTACCCACAAGAAATTTCAGTTTCAAAGATGTGAACAAGGATGTATACAACCATCACTACATACGTCTTTATTAGTAGTAATTTTTTTAGTAGAAAGAGACCCTAGGAACCATATTTACAGTAATAGAGGAAAGCTCTCATTATACAAAGACTGGACTTCCAGAAACCCTAACCCTCATTCAGAATTAATTTGAAAAGGAGAGACTGCACTGTCACAAAGCCCATTACTTTATTCTGTCCCCATACATAGAAGCTTCCCAGTAATCTATAGCCATTGACATGAAGCTCTGTTACATGCGGATACACACAGTTTCGTGCTAAAATCCAAGTTTGTACATTAAATTGATTGGAATTCAGGTTTCTGTTTCTATTGACAACTTATCATAAAATTTAAGGCAGTAGAATTCTGGTTGTATCCATACTGATATGGTACATCCAAAAAATGAAACTGTCCCTCTCCTTTCTTATGAAGTAAAGTTCATGGCCTTTGTGACAGCCATGTTCCTTTCTTTTCTCACTTACTTTTGTACAAATCATATGATCAAAGTATTAGATTTCTAAGCCAATTGCAAAAGTATGTTTCATATAAATGTGCCCAAATATTAAAATTATAAAATCTCATCAGCAGGAAGAACACTGTTACTTAGTGACTTAGTGAAATTCATTCTAAGTACCATACCAAGGAGGTAAGAATCACACTCCTTCTCCCCATCTTCCCTCCCTCAGTCTCCCCCCAGGTCATGGCAGAAGGTTCACTGAGAGAAAGAAGAGAGAAGAAAGAAGGCCAGCCAACCTTAGTGATAGAGAGAAGGTGAAGGGGTCCTGTCAGAGAAAGAATCAGAACCTCACTGTTTCCTGAAAGCTAGTCTGGGCCAGACACTGTGTCAAGTCATTTTGCATATGGTATCTCACCAGTCACCACCATACCCCACGAAGCAGATGTTATTGTTTCCATTTTGAAAATGGTAAGAACTGAGACCAAAGAGGGCAGCATTCCAAAGATCAAGTCCTAAATGGTAGGAGTGGGACTGGAGAGAAGCTCTGTTGAATCTCTGTTTGATGGTGACACAGTTGGCTCCTTGGAGTATTACAGGATTGCCAGGTTGTTAACGTCTGCTGTGCAGCAACAGACTAATTCACTGAGACAGCAGGGTTTGCAACAGAGGAACAGTTTAACCAGGTGTCCCCAAACTTTTTACACAGGGGGCCAGTTCACTGTCCCTCAGACCATTGGAGGGCCGCCACATACTGTGCTCCTCTCACTGACCACCAGTGAAAGAGGTGCCCCTTCCTGAAGTGCGGCGGGGGGCCGGATAAATGGCCTCAGGGGGCCGCATGCGGCCCGCGGGCTGTAGTTTGGGGATGCCTGAGTTTAACCTTGGCAAGGTTGCCAAAGGAGGTAACAGGAGCAGTTCTCAAGCCTCAAATCCATTTTGTTGAGGAGTTCTGGGCAAGGGTCTCTAAGGGAATCATGAAGGGCAAGGGGATAGAAAATTGGGGTCATTGATTGGTCATGGTAAGGGGATGAAGTCATCAGGATCTGGAAACTGCATTCTCCCACAAGACAACTTCCTACTGGGCCCTTCGGACCAGCTGGCATGGGTAGTTTTGCTGGAATGCAGAACCTAAAGGAGAAACTCAAATGGAAAGCTTATCCCACACTGTCTCAGATTGTAACTATAGAACAAGGAATCTTGTGACAAGGGCCACATTATCCTGGGGGTCTTCCTGAAGTAGTAAACAGTAACCAGCTACAAGAAAGCGAGACAAAGGGCAAGCTGGCTTAATAATTACCGCTGATTGTGCTGCAAGCCTAGCTGAATTTTATTTTTTCCCTCAATCTATTTTATAAAGTTTTCTTGGGGATGGTTTCAGGAGCACTGCCTTCCACGAGCCTGGAGAATGCTGTGTGCAGATCACCTGCATCAGAATTAGAGGCCAATAGAAAAGACGTGGAGATTTCACTGAAGGCAAAGCAGGAAATGCACATCCACCAACTCTTTCTCTTATAAAGTGTAGCTAATTAAACCCAAGCTATTGTGAATAAGTCGGGAATGAGTAGGATGAGTTTGAACTAGAGCTCTATGCCTTTTTTGACCTAGTTAAATAAGGCAACAGGATACATTAGCTTCTAAAATCAAACACAGGAATAAAATGTGCTTTCTTATGCCATTTTAAAACAATTTCATAGAATACACTTTTTAATTCTACATTTGGTTTCTTTACAAATATTATGACAACTGGAATTACATTTGGGAACTGAGACACTTCACCTTTCTCCACAACTTTCCTAAATTTTCATGCATTTTCTACTTCTGTGGCCACCATCCCTAATACTGATTTCTACCGAGCCCAGTCCTTTTTCATTCCTGTACTCACTGTGGTTTGAATGTAGTCATTTTAGTCCAAGAGAAAAAAAAAAGCACTATATAAATAAATCTTTATTACTGTCATAGCATTGTTAAAGAATTTCCTAGTTTGAGCTGCTCTTCGTTTGAAATCACCACCTTACCAGGGCAGAGAGGATCCTGCTAGGCATTTTAAATTAGAGAAGACAGTTTTACTGTCAAGGCAGGTCAATCAAATTATAATTGGCTCTAATTTGCACTCCCACCAGCTGTTAAATTCTTCACCTGCAGCACTCAAAATGGTGTGAAATTCTTTTTGGCTTTGTGAAAGCTTCAAAGAGAATCACTCTCATTCTGATCCCTAAAACCAAAAGTCCTTGTTACTTTTCATCACAAGCGAGGAAAATGCACTTTTGACTCTGCCTGTGGAAAACAAGGCTTGGTCTGAAGTGGTCTGAGCCTGTCAGGGATGGGCAAATCCATCTTTTATGAAAGATTGTCCTGGACAAGCCAATGTTTCTACCACAAACCAGTGAAGGGAGACTTCCCTTTGTTACCGCCATAATGCCATTGAGTTGTATTTTCTATCTCATTTTTAATTGAATTTGTGGCTCTCAGGAGAATCATAGACTTAACACTTAGAAGAAAATGGCAGACGAGGATAGAATATTGAGGTAGGACATACACATATGCTAGTTATGTTGTGAGGATCCATTATGCTTTGAGATATTGTCTGGTGCTGTGTCAGATATTTTGGGAGTCTGGATAACTAAAGCACCTATAGGTGTCTCCTTTCTAGTAGTTCCCACAAACACATACAGATAACAAAAGCAACAACCAGTTAACACACGGTGAAGATGCATCTCGCTACTCTACCAGGGCCCCAGTTTTCTAACCCCTTTATACAATTCTGAGCAAAATAGTAGAGCCATTGATAGCAACAGCAGTAGGGGATGGCCAGATATGGAAGCAATTTCTGAAACAAATAATCAACGTAACCTTGATTTTAGATGAATTTTTACAGTGTCAGTTGGGCTGCAGCTAAGGAAAGTCTTTAATTTAAATGACTGCATGTAAGTTGTCCTACTCTTGCCAATGGTACAAACTATTCTCAACAATCTCAAAATGAGAGTCTGGGGATAATCGGTGGAGAGAAAATGTAATGAAGAACTAAAGGCTGTTTGACGAAATTGTTTTGGATTTAGCGTGGGTTTAAGAAAATACAGGAAGAGGTTTTTAAAAATAAAATGAGGCCAGGAGTGATGTCTCAAATCTGTAATCCCAGCACTTTGGGAGGTTAAGGTGGGTAGATTGCTTGAGCTCAGGAGTTCAAGACCAGCCTGGGTAACATGGTGAAACCCTGTTTCTACAACATATACAAACATTAGCCAGGCAGGGTGGCGTGCACTTGTAGTCACTGCTACCCAGGAGGCTGAGTTGAGAGGAGGCTGAGTTGAGAGGATCACTTGAGCCCAGAGGCAGAGTTTGCAATGAGCCGAGATGGCACCATTGCAATCCAGCCTGGGTGATAGAGTGAGATTCTGTCTCAAAAATAAAATCTAATAAAATATTACACAATAAGTAAGAGAGATAATAGCTTTTAGGTAAACTTTCTCAGAAAACAAGACTGGAACACAAATTTATGTGAGGATAATCATAAGAATATTATTTAACAGAGGAAAAAACTGGAAATCCAGCTGTCTAATAATAAAGGATTAAATTATCTAAGGATTAATCTAGTTAAATAATCTAAGGATTAATCATCTATTTTGTTCCTTAAAATTGAATAGCATTTAAGCATTTAAGTTGTGTTTATGAAGAACTGTATTATATTACATGGGAAAATCTTTATAACAGTGTTAAATGAAAATAGGATAGACTCTGCACAGTAGAATCTCACTTATGTACTGACATATATAGCATATACACACAGTAAGACTTCAAAAAATATTCAGTGAAAGTGGTTATTTCCAAGTGGTGAGTTTACAGGCAATATTTATTTTTTTGTTTTCCCCTACTTTCCAAATTTTACATACTGAATTTTTTGAGATTTTTAGAAACAAAGACCAATAAATACTTGCAATCAATATAAATTTGGGAGGTAACGCTCAGATACCAAAAAAATCATGTTTTTATCTCTGTAAATCTTGAAATCTCTGCAGCCCAGTGTCTGAGAACAGTCAGGGTGCCCAACAATAGTCATTGTTGGGGCTTTCTTGTCCTTCAGTGGAGTCAGGAATTGAAAACGGATATAGAAAATCTGGGAAGGACTTCAGTGCATAGCTTCCCATCTTTCCCATCATCCTTTTAGTGCCCAGATATGCTTCTGCAGAGGTGCTGTGCTCTGGTACTAAGACCCTAAGGCTGTCCTCCTGTGATCCCCTCCATGACCACAGGAGGAACCACACAAATCCTCTGACTCCACTCAAGGCTCCATCATCACTTGGTGGAATCTCCACAACTTGTGGAATCCCTTTCCTACCCTACCTCAATCCCTGTCCCCACCTTCAAAAATATCTCCTCATCTCCAGCAATCTGCCCCACTCTAATAAGCACTCCTTCATCCACCTAAATGCTTCCCACTGTTTCTCCCTAATCATCTTTTGGGAGATGGTCTTTTTGGTCTGGTCTTCCAAACAAGTTATGGTGAACATGGACCCCAAAAGCAACACCCGATGAATGGTTATTATGTATATATGCACATATATGTAGACGTTTCCAAGCATTACCTTTGTCTTCCTAACAAACCTATGAGATAGCAACATAATTATTCCTATTTTCCAGATGGGAAAATTTGAGGCTCAGAGAGATCAACTCCCTCTCCAAGTCATTTCACTTTCATGTACAACTTCTTTTGGTTCTGGCACAAAAGCCCTTAACAACTCCCTGAGGCTAGGGGCTCAAAACTCAGAAGAAAAATCGACTTCCTTCTTGGGAGGAAGGCAGGAGAAACACTAGTAATTCCATCAATAAGATCTCAACACTCTACTGCTACCCATTCTTAAGACCAAGAACACAAAGAAGATAAAGGAAAAGAATGGAAAGCTGTAATATGCTGATTGATAATAACTGCTTCACCCAGAGAAAGTGAATGAGAAGACTCAGTGTCTACCGGGCAGGAAGAAATCCACAGAGACTGTGGGTAGAAGAACCTTTGGAATTTCATTTTGGACCATTTATCACCATGGTCCAGTACTGTGGTGGACACATAATAGGTGGGCAGTATTTACAGAGTGAACAAGTAAGTGTGCTCTAAAAAATTGGTGTGAGACTGTCACAGAAACTCCATCCCCTACTGATCCCAATCCCAGTCCATATCCTCCTCTCTGGCTGGTTCCCAGCAGAAAGAGAACCTGCAGAGTCATGGTATGTATGCCCCAAATGGCAGCCCTATGCCCACCAACCCCCTTTACCACAAGCAAAAAGAGGCAGGCTCTTATGTTTTTTATAGACACCAAATGGTGTCTATATCTATTTTTTAGGGCAGCCATCACAAAATACCACAGACTGAGTAGCTTAAACAAATTTGTTCCCCACAGTGTTGGCAAGGTAGGTTTCTTATGAGGCCTCTCTATTCCTTGCCTTGCAGATGGCCACCTTCTCCCTGTCTTTACATGATCTTTTCTCTCTGGGTGTTTGTCTCTTAATCTCCTCTTATAAGGACATCATCCTATTGGATTAGGGCCCAGCCTAATGAACTTATTTTACTTTAATTGCCTCTTTAAAGATCATATTTCCAAATACAGGCACTCTCTGAGGTATGGGGATAGGGGGCTAGAATTTCAACATATTTATTTGAGGGGGGCGAGAATACAATGTAGCCCATAAAATTATTTAATGTTAGTTTAATTTCTCTGAGACAAAGTCTGGTTTCCCTTTTAACATGCTATAAGGATCAACATGACACTCGGAATATGCTACTTCTCCCTGCCTTCGCAAGTAGGTACCTAGACATTAGTGAAAGTCAACCCTGTTCACTAAACACTTGCTCTTTGCTTGGAACTGCTCTGTGCTATGGGAGCTGCATGGAAAATTGAACACTTGATTCCTGGACCAGAACTTTGCAACCAGAGGCAGGAGATCAGATGAACGCAGCACATACCTAGGAACCCATAGTCACAACAATTCACCCAAGTTTGCTCAGAAAGCCAACACAAAGCCTTGGGAATGTAATGACCATGGATCGTATGGCCTTATTTCAGCTGTGTAACTGTGAACAAACAGCTGGGTCTTTCTGTGCCTCCGTTTTCTCATCTGTAAAATGGCATTAATAATAGGTACTACAGAGGGTTGCAGTGAGGATTAAATGAAATAGTACATATAAGGCAGTTAGCACAGTGCCTGGTCCACTGTAGTTGCTCAGGAAATGTTAGCGTTTGTATTGGTGTTACTGTGGTAGCCCAGGCCTCTGCTCAATTTCAAGGACTCAAGAGTCTCTAACTATTGAGGTCGGGAGGTCAGTTCCAGAAAGAGAGAGAGAGGAAAAAACAGTCTCTGAGCAAGTTTTTAAGGCAATATAGTTTTCCAGGAAGAAGCTGACAGTGAATGATGGTGCCAATGACAGAGGAAAGTAGATAGATGTAACTAAGGGAGGCAGGGTGTAGGGAGCAGTAAATCTGTCTCAGAGAACTAGATTTGAGGCCACACGTGATCTGGCAAGTGCCAGCCTGGGAAGCTCTATTTTCTCAGGCCAACACCCTGGTTTGTTGTTTCCTACATTCTCACTCCCTCTTCCACAGCCAAACATATGGGAAATGATATGCACGTGGAAATCAGGACCAGGAATAAAATCTTGCTCTAGCTCCTTCTGTGCTTTTAGTCAAATTACTGGACTCTTCTGAATCACCGTTTCCTCCCTGCAGAATGCGGAAAAACTGTCAGAAATTCAGACAGTGTATTAAGTGTCTGCCGCATAACAAACTCTGATGTTTGGCTCTCTTTCCCTGTCTGCTTTAAATACAATTAGCAAGATTGTGATGAAGTGCTTCCATTCCCATCACATATAACCTGAGCACCGTGTACTGCCCCCATGTATTTCTTTGCAGGAAGCCCAATTATCAGATTAAGTGGAATCAGTTAAACCTCTAAGACTCCAAAAGGAGGTTTTCAAGAAGCCCCCTTTTGAATCATTATTTAAAACACTTTGCCAAATATCCGGAAAATCATGAAGGGTTTATCAGTATCTATCTGTCATTGTGGTAAGTAGTCAGATGAAGTTTGCCTCTGAAGTTCTGGATGACAGATGATCAATACTCCAGTGAAAAAGACCAAGGCAACAAAATTTTAAAGAGAAATATATCAAAAGACTGTGTGTGTGTATTACATAGTCTTTGAGGAAGAAATGAAAGTGATAGAAAAAATTAACTACATAGATTTGTAATGCTTTATAACTTGCAAAATATTTTCACATAAAATATTTTATTAATTCTTATAACAACACAATCAAATACTTAAATTACTGCATATTGAGAACTATTCGTAGATCAAGTATTGTTAAACCAAAATGCATGTGCCTAGGGATCTTTAAAAGAGTATTTCTCAGGCTGGGCTCAGGGTTCATGAACACTCTTTGTAGTCTCATTTCTGCTTTTTAAAAAATTTCATCAATTTTTTAATCAAAAAATTGATAACTGATGATTTAAAAAAATTATCCCATGTAAAATCTGGATCATGTGTATAAGTAATTTATAATCAAGTACAACTGTGAGATTTCAGAATCTCATTGGCATTGAGGAATTCTTGGTGAATTAATTCTTGTTGATGGGCTAATGAAAAAAAAATTGAGGTGTCCTTGGCAATTGTGCTAGTCCATTTTCATGCTGCTGATAAAGACATCTCTTCCAGAGGCTGGGAAGAGAAAGAGGTTTAATGGACTTATGTTCCACATGGCTTGGGAGGCCTCACAATCATGGCAGAAAGCAAGGAAGAGCAAGTCACGTCTTACATGGGTGGCAGCAGGCAGAGAGAGTTTGTGCAGGGGAACTCCTCTTTTTAAAACCGTCAGATCTCGTGAGACTTATTCACTATTACAAGAACAGCATGGGAAAGACCTACCCACATGCTTTAATTACCTCCCTCCCAACAGATGCCTCCCACACATGGGAATTCAAGATGAGATTTGAGTGGAGACACAGCCGAACTATAACAGCGTATGATGTGTTCACTGCCACTCAAAGACCAACAGACATTCAAAGGAAGTTTGTTCAGGAGTTCCGCTAGGGAAAATGATAATGAAAATGAGCCATCACATGGCACCCGTTAGTTAATACTTGCCAGATACAGATACCTATGCTATGGCAGTCAGCACCATAGTTATTTTTACAAAGCATGCTTCCTTCCATTTAAAAAAAATTATCCACTACATTAAGATAAAGATTATATTTTGAATTTCATTTTTTGGAATATTTTTGGGGGGTATATAATTTGAAATTTTCTATTTGTTCTAAGTTTCTGCAAGGATTATAAGCATGAAAATGTATACCAGTTTTGACTTTGAATATTTAAAATTACTTTATCATATACTTATTTTATATTTATTGTATAATTATTTTATATTTTAAGTTATTGTCTTGTAATCTCACATAAAAATTGAGTAAGAAATGGGTATCAACAAGTTTGAAGACATTGCTTTTTGAAACAGAAATGTTTCTGAAACTTGTTTGTAAATTTTAAGAATTAAATCTCTTATGGTGACCTAGAAGAGATGATTAAAAGAATTTTGTAAATTCTTTTTTAAATGGGTAATCTTTTCACACATGAACCATTACCAGGTGGTTTTGTCTACTTTCTATGTTTTGATTGTCATATAACCATATTTTCCTGAAGTGGTACATTGACACAGTGAAATTAGTGAAAGAAGAATTAAGAGAGAGACAGCCAAATCCATAGGAAAATGCCTATGACATACTGTCAAAGCTGAATATACGATCAGCCTATAAGTTCAAAAACCACAACTGAAACCCAAAACCAAGGCATGCAGAAATGGAAAAACAGAAGGATGTTGCCAGGGTAACTGGCTCTGTATCTGGCACTCTTCATGACTTCCCCATGACTCTGAATAATGTTCTCATTATTGCCTACCTCCTTTTTTTTTTTTTGCTAGTTACAAAAGGGGGGCCAAGAATATTAGTTTGTAAAGTGTTTTGTGAATCACAGATGCCCAGTATTCTCAAGCGTAAAGATCTTCAAGATGTGTAATTTATGAGTCTTTGAAAGTATTTGTGCAGCATGTCTTGCCATTTTCTTTCTTTTCATTTCACCTCCAATCACTTTACTGCTCTTATTTGAAACAGATGGAATAGAATAAATAGTACTCCAGTAAGCAGGTGGGTTTGGTTTCCTACCAAAAGGAATACTACTTAAGGGCACCAAAGAATGTCTTCTCATTTTGCCCCAGGATAAAATGCAGGAGGGAAGGGAGTGTCAGCTGTCAGCTTCTAACTAGTGTCCAAAGGAAAAACAGTGAAACTTCATAGGAAAATAGAAGTGAATTTAGGTGACTTTCATAGCCCAAGAACTTTAAAGGCTTTATTTCAGTTAAATAAAAATGGTGCACACAGTTGCAACTGCTCTACGGACTGGATCCTCTTTGCTTTTTGTTTAGAAACAAATAAAAATAGCTAAATTATTAATGTGAAGTAAATTGGTTACTATGCATTTAGTGTCACTTTTTAATTCACGCATACATCTGTATTAACGTCTTAATGGTGCTTTACTACAGATTACACCATCGTCATAATGGCAGCGAAGGAACCATTTAAAGGATAATGTTTGTGGCAAAAACATATTTGAAGAAGGGGATGGTGTTGTTGGAGGGAGGAAAGAATGGTCCAAATAAAGCTGGAAAATGCACCTGTGAGGTAGGTCAGGGAGTGCAGTCTACAATACTTCCCTCACTCCTGACACTAACAGCAGAGTTCAGGTGTTCCCAAGACTACCCTGTTTCGACAATTCGACAGAAGAACTCGCTGACAGCTGGAATAATCATGGTTATGGTTTATCACAGTGAAAGGATACAGATTCAAATCAGCCAAAAGAAGAGATATGTGGGGCAGAGTCCGGGAAGTTTGCCCACATGGAGCTTCTAGTTGTCTTTTCCCCATAGCATTGTGGACAGTGTTAATATTCCTGGAAATAACATGTGACATTGTATGTGGAATACCACCAGCCAGGGAAGCTACTTTGAGCTCTGGTGTCCAGAGTTTTTATTGCAGAGACATGGCCAACTGCACATGTGGCTGACCTTTAGTTTCCAGATCCTCTGGAGGTCGAGCTGATACCTTCAGTCTCTAGCCCCTATGGAGCCTTTCCTGTGGTAGAGCAGATACCATGTGAGCCAAAGTCCCCATCATAAATTACATTACAGACTGTCTGTTGTGGTCCAATGCCTCCTATCATAAATTCTGAGGAGTTTCTAACTAAATCTCCCAATACAGTTGATCATCGATATCAGTGTTATCATAAGACCTATTTACATAAGGTAGTTGAATCTAACCAGCAGTGCTGATATTATACCATATTGCAGTATGATCATGGTACAATTTAATTTTATTACAGAACAAATCACTAAGAATTACAGACATATTTGCTATGCCTTCACTAGATAATCAACCTTGTCCATATACCATATGTTACTATGAATAGGCACCATGACAACTGGTCATGACTGGTTATTCTAGGGTCCAAGTCAGTTACAGACAAAGCCATTCACCATGACTCAGTTTGCAGGCCGGTGCTAAGATCAGTTTTTATTGCGTGCTCTCACATAGCAGGGCTCACCTCTCTCCTTCAGGGAGGACATGGCAGTATTCAGAAAAGTTACTCCCTCTGAAAACTGTACTTTAGGATATGTCTTATTTTGATCTGTCCTAGAGCAAGGGCAGTCACAGTGCATCAGCATAAATTGCAAGTGTTCCTAGAGGACTCCTATAGGTGAAGAGCCATAAGATTCCCATACATGCATCTCCTGGGCCTCAACAGCTAGAATGAAGGTCTGTTGCCCCATGGCTACTTCAGTCTCTGTTTGTATTAAAATAATCAAGAGACCCTGTTGTGTCCTGGTACAAGGCTTTTCCCAACACTGGGTCCTAGCGTTATCCAGCATTATTTGTGAGCTGGCCTGTCCTACTTCATTAAAGCCTCATCACCTGTGCAGGCTGACTCTCACTTCTTGCATTCCTCCTGGAAGGGAATTCCCTCTAATCTGCTCTTCCTAGTTAATATGCCTTTTTCTCCAAATGCCACTCCTCACTAAAAGCAAACTCAGCTCGTCCCATGAAGCCTCGACTAGAAATGTCCCCACTAAAGCTATGAGACCTTTCCGTCTCATAGCCCAGTGCTGTGTTCTACCATTCATATTGTTGCCATTATGTACTAACAACCTGAGTGCAATTAAAATACATGTTTTGGCTGGGCGCCATGGCTCACATCTGTAATCCTAGTACTTTGGGAGGCCGAGGTGGGTGGCTCACCTGAGGTCAGGAGTTCAAGACCAGCCTGGCCAACATAGTGAAATCTCATCTCTACTAAAAATACAAAAATTAGCCAGGCATGGTGGCACACACCTGTAATCCCAACTACTTGGGAGGCTGAGGAAAGAGAATTGCTTGAACCCAGGAGGTGGATATTGTGCCACTGCACTCCAGCCCTGTGCAATGGGAGCAAGACTCCATCTCAAAAAAAAAAAAAAAAAATACATGTCTTATACCCAAAAATACTGAGTCCACCATACAAGACACAAGTAGACATAATTTAGATTCAGTATACCAGGGCTGCCATAGTCTTCTTTACTTCAGGGTGGGGCTATTCCCAGAGGAAGTCAGACTCAACACATGGTACCTACTGCTCTAATCTTATCAGGAACCCACTGCTCTTTCTTGTTCTGTTTAATAGCTTGCCATCCACAAAGACAAGGGTAATGTATATTTGTGCACAGCACACTATGGTATATTGTGCATGCCACTGCTACACCTTATTCATCATAATCAGGAACCTTCCTAAGCATGGGATCATCTAGGTTTATATTTACCCTATAATCCATCAGTTAGAAGTTGTATACCACATGATCCAAAGGCTCACTTGGGAGCAGTTCCCAGAAATTCCTTCCCAAATGATATCCTTTGTAGTGGATACAACCTGAAAAATAAGAGGCAAAGATACTGACTTATTACTAGAGCTCTACTCCTCATTAACCATCAGTCCAGTTCATCATATTGTATGACCAGAATGTCTCCCAGGGCAGTGCTACTCAGGTTTGCAGGCTTCTATTCTACCTTGTCAGGTTCCAGAAGCAAGGTGAATGTGACAAACATACAGCTTCACTTGTCTGGGTATCTAGTATAATTGTGCTAAGAGATAATATTATTCTCTTCCTCTGTGCCTCTCCCAAGGCACCAATGTAAAACTGGATTTCCCGTATTGCAATAACCCATTTATTCATTCCTTTATCCCCAACTACTGGTTCTTCTTCTCTCAATTTGTTTATTTTTACTCAAAATTTCCTCTACTGGAAGGAATGTTCATGTAAAAGAAATGCAACCACTTTACCTAATATTCATGCAAACATTTCAATTTTAATGCAACCTTCACCTGAATCCCATCAAACACTGCATCCCCATATCCTCTCATTTAACTGTAGATTCCACTAAGACTTCACCAACAGGTTTTAGAATCATAGTACATTGGGATGCCCTGTCAAGAAGCCCTAGAAAATTCTTTTCTCCCTTGACCCCACAGGTTATTTTACCCATACATGTGCATGTGGCCTTGGGTTCCCAGTTGGGGATTGAGCCAGAAGATCCTGGCTGCATTGTCAATTTTCATCTCTATTAATGTGCCAGACTATCACTCCAGTTGATTCAAGATCAAGTTTTTCATTGTCATTTTTCCCTTCTAGCTTTTCACATTCCTCCAAAATGGAGTAAACAGAGCAGATTTGTTTGGGTTCTTTTAATGTTGGGGGACCAGCAGGGGTGCCCATTGGTCCAGTCAACCTGCAGTAGGGCTACATTAAGACCTGTTTCAACCCATTACTATCTGCTTTATTCATCCTGTTTCTTAACAACCATCTAAAGATTACCACCCTGCAAGGTTGACTCTCTTGATTCTCCCTTTTGTCTTCCCCATTTTCTTTTGAATCACTCTAATTCTTTTGGCATCTGTAAAACCCACAAGGAAGCTGAGACAATAAATGTGATGAAGCTTCTCAGACTATGACTTCATATTGCAGCTATAATGATACATGGGGTTCCAATGCAAAGATTGCCACCTTAATCACAGCATTTACCATGCCTTGGGTAAGGAGCATATTCTGTGGATGAATATCCAGATTATCATAAAGCCAATCCAACATGGCTTGCATACAAGGCTTATTAGCTAGTTCATCTGGAGTCTTCCATTTGGCAATTTTAGGGGGAGTTGGACAGACCCTCCTTCTCAGGGTAAACTAACTTTACAGTGACTTTTATTTAGTCCATGAGGCTAGCTGTCATCTCAGGAATAATCTTCTGTGTGTCTAGATCACATATAGCCATCTATGACTATTCAATAGTGAGCTAGGTCTTATATCAACCCAAACATGCTCCTTCACTCTGCAGCAATCAAAACAAAAGATACCTCCCCTAAGTTAATCACTCACAGACCATTTTTATAAAGGTCCTTTGGGAATTTGATGATACCAATGCACAAAATGAAATAACTCTTTCACATTATACCCCTTGGTTTCACTAGTTCCTTGGTTTTGCCTTTCTCCAACCTGGCACCTCCTTAATGACCAGAGGTCATGGAGGTGCTACCTATTACTGTCCCAGCATAAATTTTCCCTTGGGTGGCAGCCCTGAGACAATGTGGCTGTATCTCAGACTGGCCAAGACCTGAGCTTCATGCAGAGTCAGGATCTGCCCCAATACTACTTTACTTTCATTTTAGCTATTATAGACAACAAAGCCAATGAATTGTTTATTTAGCTTATTTCTTATTATTTTACATTTCCTTGTATATCCAGTGAGCTAACTCCTTGAAAGCTGGAGCCATCTCTAAATTCCACTGGTAACTTTTGCCTCTAATAACTGATTGTCACACACCTGCAGTTCCATTCCATAGGTGACCAAGTAGTCATTCAGGAGTCAAAGGTTCATCAGCCTCATCCCTCTCATTCTTCTTCTCAAATCATATTTCAGTGAGTCAGGGGCATGCTAGAGAAACCCACTTCTGACACCAATGGTGAACTTAAGGGGTATGGTCTCCAAGCCCACCCTCATTTCTGATATCAACTATAAGTTCTGGTAGTCTCCAAGATTACCCTCAATTTCAATTAAAAAAAATTCTTTGGGTAAGTTCAAATTATTAATAACATAATACTAAAAGATTTTCTTAGGCTTTCCAGGGCCTTACCCAGTTTATGTCACATCTATACCAACCAAGGCCAATACCATCATGCGCACAGAAATAACATAGTTAAGATTCTTGCCTTCTCAGAATTATTCTTGAGTTTATTTGGCAGGAGGCTGATGTCATCCCTGTCAGCATGGAACTAAGGTAAGTTCATCCATGGAGAGAAATTTCCTGATGAGGACTTCATTTCAGCCCTGGCACATTTCTACAGCAAATTGTAGACCCAACAAAAACAGCTCCCAGTTTTTCATCTGTGCTGCTAAGACTGGCTGGTTGGGTGGCAAGCAGCTGCCCTTTATCAGAGTGAAAGGCAGCACAAATATTGCCAAAATTTTGTGCATAGGAATAGCAACATTAGCAAGAAGTTCACCACTGCTGACTGCAGTAACTCTCCTAACTTTGATTTGTGTTTATCCTAGTCAACAAACCATTGCTTCTGTACTGGGAAGAGCAGCCTCATTCCCAGCTAATATTCTCATTTGCTGCAATTATTTGAATTCTGCATTTCCTTTATCCCCCTCCAATTCTATCTGGCCAAAGTTAAATTTGTAATTATAAGATAAAAATAAAGAACAAAAACTTGAAAAGTTTTCTCAGGCTCTGGATTTTCTGTTCTTTTTATAGAGATATTATTCAATCCAGCCCTTGTTAGTGAGTCTTGTTGAAAAAAAGCCACGTTTTTATTTAAACTAGTTAATAAAATATGTCAAGGGGATCCGTAAAAGGGTGTCATGATCTCCAAAACATATTTGATATAAACAAAAATTAACATTTCCTGACTTAGAAGTTTCTCAAGTCAGTTGGGGAAGTATGCAAACTATATGTTTTCTCCCCCTCCCTCTCAATTTCTCTGTGTGTGTGTGTTACATTTGTTAATTTTGATCAAAACCCTTATTTTATTTGACTCTACAGAGGATATTTCTTGGTTTCCTCCCCAGCATCCCTCCCCTTTTCATAGCCCTGATTTCTATAAGCTCTAGAAATTTCACTCTACCTTTGTTCCACTTGTAGTTAAACAAATCAATTTACTTCATCTGTACAATCAAAATGAATCTTAGCAATTCTGTTGGCAATACTGGGGACAAATTTTCTGCTGTTCACACCCAAGGAAGTATGAATCAAAGCCTCAGGGACTGCAGGCAGCCATCTTGGTCCCATGAGGAAAGCCAGCCTAAAGGTGAAGCCAACTTTACAGAACACAGGAAAAAGCAAAAAGAAACCAGCACTTTCATGACATTATTGAACAACTGTTACAAGCCTTATTTGAAGTCAATACTTTTCCTGAATCTTTAAATTAAATGAGCTAACATTTTCTTTATTGTTGAAGCCCTTACCACTGAAAGTGTGATCTGTAGGCCAGCATTATCAGAAATGCACACAAGGGATCAGACTCTAGATGCTCCTGAGCCAGAATCTGCAGTTTAAGGAAATCCCCTGGTCATCTGAACACATGTACATTTGAGAAGAACTCACCAAGCCTTGTTGAATCAGTTTTGTTTGTAACTGCATCCTGAGTCAGACCCCACCCCCCAATATCCCTGTCCAGATCAGTGTTCAGACTCCTCTTTAGAGATACAGAAACAGATTCAGGGACATGTCAACAAAGCATGATGTCAATCAAAGCACACATCCAGGGAGGCAGAAGCAGTAGTTCTATCCTGACCCCCAGCTCCATTCCAATTCCCTGCTGTGATGAGAGGGCCCTATCAACAGTCTCTGTGGGCTTTTCGGCCAGGGTCTAGGCCTACTTGTTCAGCAACCCTGCATTAGTGTTTGTTTTAAAAGACCATGGGTTTTAAAGGCATTCTTCCTTCCCTGTGTTTATAATCATGGAGAACTCCTTAATATAGGTAATTTATTTAATGAGTAGCTCCAAATATTGGTTCCCAACTACCAGCAGTTTAATACAAAAATTACAGGCTAGCTTAATTGTACTTAACCAAGTACACCCTCTGAACAATTTTCCCTCATTATTTCTCACTGAAGCATGCCCCTTTGGCACAGTTCTCTCTTTATTAATAAAATCAAGGGGCAAGTGTTGAAAAATCCTTAGGCTCTTTGATATTTTTAAATCCTTACCTATTTCTAAAATCCAGAGAAAAGGGAATGCTGATACACTGCTGGTGGGAGTGTAAATTAGTTCAGCCATTGTGGAAAGCAGTGTGGCCATTCCTCAAAGAACTGAAAACAAAATTGCCATTAGACCCAGTAATCCCATTATCAGGTATGTATCCAAAAGAATATAAATTATTTTACCATAAAGACACATGAATGTGTATGTCCACTGCAACACTATTGGCAATAACAAAGACGTGGAATCAATCTAAATGTCCATCAATGGTAGATGGGATAAAGAAAATGTGGTACATATATGCCATGGAATTCTATGCAGCCATGAAAAAGAATGAGATCATGGCTTCGTTTTTTGTTTTTTTTTTTTTTGTTTTTTGAAACAACATGCATGGAGCTGGGGACCTTAGCAAACTAACACAGGAACAGAAAATCAAATACTGCATGTTCTTACTTATAAGTGGGAGCTAAATGATGAGAATACATGGACGCATAGAGGGGAACAACAGATACTGAGGCCTACTTGAGGATGGAGAGTAGGAAAAGGTAAAAAAAATATACATATCAGGTACTATGCTTAATACATAATCTGTACAACACACCTCCATGACACAAGTTTGCCTGTGTAACAAACTTACATATGTATCCCTCAACCAAAAATAAAAGTTAAAAGAAAAATAAAATCCAGCCAGTGGGATAAGAAAATATTACTGCATAGAATGGATTTCAGAGAAAAGTTTTTCCACAGAAACTTCTCAACTGGTAGACTAAAATGACAGGAAACACTTAAAGATATATCTGGTAAATTACTGTCACTCTTGTTAAATTAAACTAAATTTGACCTGAAGATGCTTCTGTACATGAATCCTTACATAGATTGCAATCTGACTTGTACATAAGTTTACCAAAAGCCTAATTTAAGAGTATACATTTGCAACAAATAACTGAGTCTCTGCCAATCACAACAGCCAAACTTCACATCAATTGCAGGTAGCCAACTGTTCAAACTATGTTCAAATAAGGCAAACGCCAAGCTGTAACCAATCAAGCTGTCTCTTTCCCTCCCTTTCATTTTCTGTGCCTCATTTCTGTTTTCTGTCCATAAATGCTGTCCGAGCACATGGCAGACTGGAGTTCTTTGAACCTGTTCCTGCAGAGGGCTGCCTGCTTCTAAAGTCATGAATAAAAGTCAATTAAGATATTTTAATTAGTTTTCATTTTGTGTTTTAACATTCTTCATACCATTTATGTACATAATAATCCCTTAAAATGCTTGTTACATGAATTACTTTCATTTTCAAGTTACTTTACAATACATCTTATCTTTTTTTCTTCATTTAATCACATTGATTCATATATTTGAAATAATTCTTGTAGGTCAGTGTTATTATCTCCATTTTAGAAATGTTCAAGCTAAGGCTCAGAAAGATTAACAAATGCCTGCCTGGAATCACAGATTTATTCAAGAGGGAAGTGAAATTTAAATCTTGGTCCTATGCCTATAATTCTAGATCCTTCTGCTACCTTGTTCTGAAGGTGGTAGAAAGACCTTGGGTCTTATATTCAATTGCTATTTACAACTGGCACCACTAACACCAGTCTGAGAGCACACATACCCACAGCCATTTCATGAAAACTACTTCAGATGCAAGTCTTACTACAGTAATTTGCATTACACTGGATAAATCACAGCAGACCATGTAATATTCCACTATTTCCAATACCCTCAAATTCCAAACCTGCTGAACACTGCACCTGCTGCTTCTTGCATCTGTGTCCAGCCAGGGATACCCAACTAGTGGCCTAGATGCAGGCCATTGTATGTACAGTGGGAGAAGACAGATCTGTAGATACAATTTACCTCCTGTTCAGTTACACTCCAGTGCACTTCCTGGAGAAGAGGTCCCCATTGTCTTTGACAACTATTCTGCCACTGTTACGGTGGATGGAAAACCAGTGAATTTGGGCTCATGGGATACAGCTGGACAGGAGAGTATGATGGATTACATGTCCTGTCCTATCTCCAAACAGATGAATTCTTAATTTGCTTTTCCTCTGTGAGTCCTGCATCATTTGAAAATACCTGTGCAAAGTGGTGTCCTGATATTCACCACCATGTTCCAACATGCTCATCATCCTAGTGGGAACTAAGTGTGATCCTAGGAGTGACAAAGCCATGATTAGGAAACTGAAGGAGAAGCAGCTGACACCCATCACCTATCCACAGGGTTTAGCTACAGCTAAAGAGATCAGTGCCCTAAAATAGCGTACCTAGAATACTCAGCTCTCACAAAGTGAGGCCTCCGATGGTGTTTGGAGAGTTATGTAAAGAGTTCTCTGCCATTGCCTGTTAGGAAGAAACAGAAGCAGCAGTGCCTGCTGCTGGAAATGTCCACGCCCCCCAGTCCTGACCCTGCCCAACTTGGAAGCTTTCTATGCTTTGCTCAAAAATGGTAGTTTTTACAGTCAATGCCAGGTTTTATTACAGATTAGTTTCTCCATAATTATAGCCATGGTGAACCAATCAGTCATTTCAAGATTCTGTTTCTCTCAAGTTCAAGATTTTATACTTCAACATTCTTAAAACTTACCCTTAAAATGACAAGTCTTCATAAGGCTTTGTTTTCCAAAATCCCCTATTCTTTCTCAGCAGAAGAGATGCCAAAATACACTCTGAACTAAGTTGCATCAGTGTGCTATGAACTCTAAGAAGTAAACTGTTTTAAAGGCCTTTGTCTTTAAGAAAATGGTAGCTTCTGACATTAAATACAGACACTTTCTAATTAGGTTTCAAATACACAAAGCAGTACATTCTCCTTATGAAATGCCGTCATTGGATGCATTCAACAATTACCTCATGATTATCACATAGCATTGCACTGTATATTATAATGGAGAGTGTATAACAACTTAGCTCTTTGGGTCAATCTTTTATATTTCATGGTAACATTTTTAAAAATTAGTTTATTTGTTTTTGCCAAGATCTTAAACAGAAATTGTATTCACATTTTGCTCTAATGAAGTATTCTGCTCTTAATCATGGTATACTGGGCTGGAGTGTGTGAAACAGACCCAATTTCTTCCCTGATAAAGCCTCCATGTTAATGTAATAATCAAAAGGATGTGAAGATAAGGAAAATCCTGCAGCAGGATTTGAGAGTGGGGAAATAAGCCATCCACAGATATTTCTGCAAGACATAATATAGAAGGGAGAAGATGAAAGAATGTGCTGAAAAGTTACTTGTATCACCTCTTACTCAGAAAGCAGTATGACATAAAATTAAGCACAATACACTTAGACCCCACTAAACTCCTAACTTGGTGGAATAAGTCCTGGGCAGACCTGAAGAACCACACTTAAATCCTTTTCGTTGCTATTGATCAACTGTATTCAAAAGGAGGGATAATTAGAATGAAAGTATTATAAAGTTTTTATGTTTTCATAAGAGGACATTTAAAATTTTTTGATATATTTAGACTTGTTAAACTATGTAGGCACAATTCAATGACAAGAGTTATGACGAGTATATACAAATCATTGGGGTGATAGTTTTTTAAGTCAATTATTAAAAGTTAAGAAAAGTAGAAAAAGCATGAAAAATGCAAGAAAAAATAGAAAGCATAAAAATGCTAGGAAAATGTCTAAGTAAAAAGATCAAAGTAGATTTATATAAGCAAAACTTGCAGTTAAAATTGGTGTTAATGGGTGGGCACACCTGTAATCCCAGCACTTTGGGAGACTGAGGCAGGTGGATCACTTGAGGTCAGGAGTTCAAGATCAGTCTGGCCAACACAGGGAGACTTTTCTCTAAATATATATATATATATATATATATATATATATATATATATATATACATATATATGTGTGTGTGTGTGTGTGTGTGTGTGTGTGTGTGTACAAAAATTAGCCAGGTGTGGTGGCAGGTGCCTGTAATCCCAGCTACTTAGGAGGCTTAGATAGGAGAATCACTTGAACCCAGGAGGTGGAGGTTGCAGTGAGCCGAGATCATGCCACTGCATTCCAGCCAGGGTAGCAGAGTAAGACTCTGTCTCCAAAAATGAACACAAAACTGATGTTACCAGTTTGTAAAAGTTTAAACATATGCTATTTAGAAAAAAAAACACACATAAAATGGAAACAAAAACTGCCACAATAGAAGGATAGAAAACCATATGACAGACAAACCTCACAAGAAAGTGTATATAGCTATATTGACATCAGAAAAACAGATTGCAAGATAAGAAGGATTATTCAAAAATGTAGAAGAAACTGTGGTGTCCACTACAATTCATTTCTACTTATTCCTGGGTACATTGCTAAACTACATTTCCCAGCTTCCCTTGTGGTGAGGTATAGCCATGTGACTGAGTTCCAGCCAATGGAATGAGAGCAGAAGTGACTGAGCCACTTCCAGGCCCAGGATTTTAGGAAGCCAGTGAGCCTGAGCACTCTCACCACCTGCCGGCTTCCATCAGGGAATGCAAACACAACCAAGTCCCTAGAGATGACAGAAGTAACACATGGAGGAGACTCGGTCCCTGAAGCCTGGTAGAAACACCCACATTGGGCTTTAAGATGAGCAAGAAGTATTGTGCAAAGCCATTGAAACGTATCCCTTCATAAACAAGAAAAAAAACAAAGCTAGAGTTTACAAAGAGTTAAAGTCAAGAGACTAAAAATTCCAAGAAAAGAACACTGAAGGAATTAAAAATAAAGAACAAAATGGAAATGTATGTATTAGAAAAATAGCAAAAATAATACAATTGAAGAAGAAATTCAAAAATTTAAGGGAGGCCAAAACACATAAAATTGAAATTTTTATAATGAATTAATTAAACAGAAGATCTTAGATTAAGTCAAGAGTGAGAAGGATGTGGCAAATATAGAAGAAATCAATTACAACAGAATACTATGAAGTCTTGAAATGACTTATTTTCAAGAATTACAAATTGTCAAAATTCCCTTGGGAAGAAATCGAAAACCTAAATAGACAAATAACCATGAAAGAAACAAGAGGGAAAAAAGGGCCATCAACAAATTATATCCAAGAAGGCGATCAGACCCATAAAGTGTTTCCACCAGCTTTGCATATAAAGTCAAGAAATAGATCATCCCTGTTTACACGAAATATTCCATGAACTGGAGGTCACTATGTTACGTGTATAAGCCAAGCACAGAAAAACAAATAGCAAATGTTCTCATATGTAGGGAACTAAAAAAGTTGGATCATAAGATAAAGAGTAGATTTGTAGTTACTAGAGGCCAGGAAGGTTAAGGAGAAAGAGGGATGAAGAGTGGTTGATTAGTGACACTGAATAAATAAGACCTGATGTTCAATGGATCAATAGGAAGACTGTAGTTAACGTTAATCAACGATACATTTCAAAATAGCTACAAGAAGATAATTTGAATTTTTCTAACAAAGAAAAAGTCATTACTTAAGGTGGATATCTCAATTACTCTGATCTGATTAAATGAACGTAAATAAGTACATGTACCCAGAAAATATGTGCATCTAATATGTATCAACAAAAATATCCCATGGCGTAAAAACAAGAAAACTTCAAAATCATTTTACAAAGTCAGCATAATCCTTATATGGAAACTCAAGATAAATATCACAATAAGAGGCAGGAGAATTGCTTGAACCTGGGAGACGGAGGTTGCAGTGAGCTGAGATCCCGCCACTGCACTCCAGCCTGGGCAACAACGCAAGACTCCATCTCAAAAAAAAAAAAAAAAAAAAAAAAAAAAAAATCACAAAAGGGAAAATTACAGCTGTACCTGTTCAATAAGCAACCATGTAGATCCTTCCCTTGGTGCCCACTGTTTTTGTCCTTCACTGCACTGCTCACTCTGCACTAGCAAGGTGAACAGCACTCATTCTTTGCACAGTGCTTGGCACACAGTAGGCCCTCTATAACCATGTGAATGAGTGGCTTATCTCTGGGGTGATGGGTTCAGCAGGTCACTGACTGAGCCCAGATTGGTAACCTCATTTTCTGGTCCTCAGCACCTTTCACAACAAAACAGCCAAAGAGAGCAGCCTGCTTGTCAATATTCATACTGCAAAATTTTTAATCAATGCAGCTTACTAAGACCGCAGAGAATTCTTTGGAGATAAACTCAGGCTACAGGGGACACTTGCTAAGAAATAATGCTTAATGTGTTATTGAGAGGATATGTAATCATTGCTGGCACACAACACAGGTTGAGAGAAACTGCAGTTTTCTTCCACCATAAAAACCTTCCTGAGTGTTTTGGGAACTGACCCTACTCTGTTCTCTGCGGCCAGGAAAAAAATATCTCTCCAAAGTCACATTTCCTTGCTCCCTGCAGATGTTACACTTCCTGAAAGTTGGACAGTCAAACAAAAGGATCTGTTTTTTTGGTTTTTATTGGTACATAATAGATGTATACATTTTTGGGGTACATGTGATAATATATTTATGCAATTTGTTAAGATAAAATCAGTATAATTGAATTATCTACCACCTTAAGTATTTGTCTTTTCTTTATGCTAGAAACATTGGAGTTATTCTCTTCTACCTATTTAAAAATACACAATAGGTTGTTGTAAACTATGGCCACCCTACTAACCTATCAAACACTAGATCTTAATTTTCTCTGTTCTTAACTGGTAAAGTGATAAGCTACTCCTTGGGTCATCAAGCCATCTTCCTCCAGGGTCATGCTTTGAGTTACTCATCCATTTGTGCCTTTCCTACAGTACCAACTTTATACGAACAAAAGGTCCCAGTACATGTGATGAGAGGAGAAAGAAGGTCCACAGTCCATGACATAGGAACACAGATGTGATCTCCTCTCACCTCAACCTGCCACCGTCACCAATTTTAACATGTCAACCTTCTAACTCAGTTGCTAAAAAGTGAGTATCCAAAAACCTGCATAATCAGACCACAGGCTGCCTTTCCAGTCTCATCTGCCCTCATTCTCACTATGCCCCTGCCTCATACCTTGTAGTTTTCCAAGCTCAGAGACTTTCATTCTCACTACACGCTCTTGTACCATGACTCTGAGAAACTTCCCTTCTTGCCAAGCTCCTACTCACTTTCCCAGGCCAAGACCTGACATCATTCTTGCTAAGAAATCTTCCACTAAGCCACAAATAATCACTCTTGTGTCCCAGGAAATCATCTTAGCCTAGGGTTGGATAATAATTACCTGAACATGACTTTTCTCCTCCGAATAAATTATAAGCTTTTTGAGGGCAGGGACCATGTCATATTTGTTCTTGCATCCACAGTGCCTAACACGGCTATGCAGTGCCTCTTTATATATTTGTCAGATGACCCTGTTGTGTGTCCACTAGTGTTTAGTAGTGGCCTGACATAAAACAGTTGTAATTTGATGTAAAACTTAGATTAATCAGAAGAACTGACAAGAGCATCTTATAACAATGGGAAAATGGCACTCATGAGGAGAAAAATTGAGGGCAATGCTTTCTGAGACTGGCAAGAAGAGCTGATTCCCAGATCAAATGAAAAGCCTGAGAAGTGAGGAGTCCTGGATCTCCTTGAGAACACTTCTTTCTGCCCTGATTCTCTGATTCATTAGTCCATTTGGTTTCCAATGTAAACTTTCCTGCAGGCGAGACGGTGGGTGGTGCGAGACAATTCTTTTCATTACCTAGTGCTGTGTAACAAACTACCCCAAAATGTAGAAGCTTAGAAAATAACTATTTTACTTACTCACAATTCTGTGGGACAGGAATTCAGACAAGAATAGGCTGAATAGTCCTGCTCCATGTGGCATTGGCTGGTGACCCAACTGGGCTAGAAGTTCCAAGAAGGCTTCATGTACCTGTCTGACACCTCAGTGTCCCCTCCTGGCCACTCTCTCCACATAGCTAGCTTGGGCTTCCTCACAGAATGCTCATCTCAGGCTAATCACGCATCTTGCATGGATGCTGGCTTCCAAGAGGATGTGTCCCAAGCAGTGAAAATGGAAGCTGTGTTTCTCTTGAGGTCCCAGCCTCAGAAGACTGGCAGAGACTTCTACCACATTCTACAGGTCAAAACAGGACCAGGGCCATTCTGAACTCAGAAGGAAGAGAATTGGGCTTTATCTTTCGATGGGATGAAAGTTAAGGAATTTGTAGTCATTTTTAACCCACCAGACTCATTTTTCCTGAGACAAGATAAACTTTGAATAAACTAAGTATCAAAGGTCTAAGCCTACCAAGATGAGAGTACACATCTTCACAATCAGACCATTCTTCAGTATAAATAATTTCTCATCACTATAATATATAACAGGGATACTTAACCTGGCACTTAATATATGTTCCTGAAACATGTCTATACTTCAACCTTTTGGGAAATGAATCACATTTTAAATGCATCAAAGGAGTTGACTAAAAGAAATCTATTCTTCTGCAGAAATTTCTTTTCTTGTTTCCAAGGTGGTTCCAATTCTTCTTATCTCTATTTATTTCACTAAACATTATTCAATAAATGTGATAATGAATATAATTCTAAATACCTCATTAAATAAGACCAAAATTTATAGATTGTAAGCATTTCACATAAGTCCACAAAGAAGTAAAAAAAAAATTCTGCCAAAATTACCACAGATATACTAATATTTTTGCTGAGACCCTCCCAGAGTTTAGAATTTTTACAGTTACTTCTGAAAAATTCTGATAAATCATAGATGTGACTTGTGGCCAAAACATCCTTTTAATCAAATCCTCAGGCATTTGCTTGGCAGTAATCTTATGTGGTGGTTTTGAGAGAGGTTACTTTGGGAATGATTGATAAAAAACTGTCATTTAATCTTTGCTCTCTGGCTAGATAACAGCTAGATGTCCAGTGTGAAACTGTTAAGACCTATGAGCTATATAATACAGAGTTAACTAATCTAGATAGGATGAGAAAAGAGTAAGGTTTCCAGGTCAAGTTCAATTTTCCCAAAAGGATCAACCTAATTTTTCTCAGTAGCTGTGAGATCTGTCTCAAATTTTTGTGAATTTAATTAGTGAATGAATGTTTGAATGAATATATCACTTGCCCCTTTCCTCAATACGCTCTCAAGAAACCCACAGACATACTGGAGAACCCAATCAAATACATAGGACAGTGGCAACAGGCAGTAGAAAGAGGAAACAAATATATTCAAAAAATATATTTGAAGGACCAAAAGAAGATGTGACGATCCAGTTAGATGTGACATGGGAGGGAGAAGAAACATGTGGCTTTTGAGTCTGGGTCTGGGTGAATGATGCTGACATCAAGTGAATTAAGAATAACAGTGAAGGTTCCAGTATTGAGTGGAAGGATGCATCACTCAGCAGGAGTGTAGAGTACTTCTGGGGATCCATGGGAGACATCCTTGCAGGCAGTTGGTGTATTTGTCTGATGCTTGGGGAGAGGTTAGAGTTAGAAAATTTCAATTTGGGACATGGTACCCTGAAAATGTACATGGTTGTCCAGAGTGTGTGTGAGAGAGAAACACATGGCAGGGTCAGCCCTATGGGGCACCAGCACTTACCTGACAGGGATACAGAGAAAGAATAATCAAAAGTATACAAGAAATGTGCAGACATAGTGCAGGATTCAAAGAACCAGAGTCTCTAAAAGGAGGGAATGACCAACCCAGTATTCCTATTAAACCCCCATGTGAAACCCACATTGAATGACACTCATTCAAGGAATGAGTCTTCTCAGCACTGGAATCTACTCACGCACTCATGGTCCAAGCAATTAGAAAGACCTCAATGCACATGGCTCAATCTGCCAATTAATTAGCTTTATGACTTAGAGCTAGTTCCTTCACTGTTCTGCACCTCAGCTTTCTCATCTACAAAATGGGGATAATGTTAATTAAGCCCTTTCCTCTGACATGATAGGTTTTTGGATTTTGATGAGAAAAGGCATGAGAAAGTCAGTCCATTGGGAACTAAAAAGCATGTATGGATATAAAGTTATTTTTCAACTTTTGTAGGCAGAGTAATTATTGCTCATAAATGCTTGTAATTAATAGCATATAAGAATAATATAAATAACTCTGCATTGATGAAGTTCTTTAAACCATGAAGACTGAATAACAACAAAGTGTTCTTTTCTCCGAGAACTCACAAGTCCCCTTTTAGCAGTAACAGTACTGAGCTAGGATTCAGGGTCCTCCCGCCAGCCCTTTTTCACCACCTTGTGCCTATCTCCTTTTTCCACATGCCACAGTTGATT
Organism: Saimiri boliviensis; assembly: GCF_048565385.1. NCBI lineage: Eukaryota > Metazoa > Chordata > Mammalia > Primates > Cebidae > Saimiri > Saimiri boliviensis. The sequence continues at coordinate 52,828,543 of NC_133461.1, forward strand.
GTTACCGTTTGACGCTAGGTTGACTCCCCTTCCAAACTGTGAGCTCTTTAAAGGCAGACCATGCCCTATCTATCGCTCTTCTATTTTTATCTGTAGCCCCCAGAACAACGTTAGGAACACAAAAGGGGCTTCATATGTATTCCCTAAAAGAGGAAATTAATAGTAGCCTGAGATTGTCATTTCTTACCCCCATTATAAGAAAACAAAGTGAGATTACCTTTGTGCTAAGTCCTTAACAACATTAATATTTTCTTCAGTCACATTAAGCAATGCCAAGAAATGTTTGACATGTTATTTGGAATCAATAATTAGGAACATACATAAAGATGAAAGTTTCAAGTATTTGCAATCATTTGAATGGGTTCAAAACTCTTAAAGGATGGCATTAGAATACTGTGACTTCAAGTGTTTATCACCAGTGGAACAGTTGCTTCCATGCACACCAGAAAATGGCAAAAGCTTGGACAGCAGGTGAAGCTCCAGCCTAGAAAAGCTCTTTGTCCTTTTGTTTCTCTATTTTTCGGGTTGTCTCTGAGCTCACCTGCATGTGTCAGCCCCACCTCACCCCACTATCAAGTAAAAGATACTAGTTGGTGTTAAAACATGCACTCGGTATGAAGAAACAACCCCCCACCCCAACCAAACAGGCTTTGTGTGAGCAACATGGCTGTTTATTCACCTGGGTGCAAGCAGGCTGAGTCAGAAAAGAGAGTCAGTGGAGGATGGTTGGATAGGAGTTGGTTTTATAGTTTTGGGCAGTTTTTGCAAGCTGGGAGGGGGTTGTAGGGTCTGGAGCCATGAGGTTAACCAAGGTCAGTTACAAAGTCCAAATGCCTTATCAATTGGGGCAGGAATAAGGAACAATAGAGAATGTCTCAAAGTTAATTAGGCACCGCAGAAGTTTATCATTCTTCCACTTTTTGTGGTCTTCCAGTTTCTTCAGGTTTTCTAATTCCAGAAGGCCCTCCAGAGGTGTATGTGTGGGTCAAAGGGATTGCCATAGTGTCATGGCACCATCAGTCAGTATAAAAGACCTTACAGTTGGTTCTTAATCCCAGATAAAATATGCTAAGAACCTTAAGAACAGGGATGGCTACTGTAGAGGTGACTCTGGTCCCTCAGGATGGTGCATTTTTTAATCTGGAGAAGTTGCAGCCTACGACTGACCGCTGAGCTGCTGGAAGTGTCACTAAAGGTCACAGGATGACAAGCGTTATTCATCATTTCACTACAGTTATTATCTATAGGGATATATATATATACATATATATATATATATACATATATATATATATATATAAAATTGTACTTTAGGTTCTGGGGTACATGTGGAGATCATACAGGATTGTTGCATAGATACATACATGGCAATGTGGTTTCTGCCTCCATCCCCCCCGTCACCTATATCTGGCATTTCTCCCCATGTTATTCCTCCTCAACCTCCCCACCCCCCACCATTCCTCCCCTAGTCCCCGCCAACAGACACCAGTGTGTGATGCTTCCCTCCCTGTGTCCATGGGTTCTCATTGTTCAACACCTGCCTATGAGGGAGAACATACAGTGTTTGATTTTCCATTCTTGTGTCAGTTTGCTGAGAATGATGGTTTCCAGATTCATCCACGTCCCTACAAGGGACACAAACTCTGTTTTTTATGGCTACATAGTATTCCATGGTATATGTACCAAATTTTCCTTGTCTAGTCTATCATCAATGGGCATTTGGGTTGGTTCCACGTCTTTGCTATTGTAAACAGTGCTGCAATTAACATGTGTCTTTATAATAGAACGATTTATAATCCTTTGGATATATACCCAGTAATGGGACTGCTGGATCAAATGGAATTTCCATTTCTAGGTCCTTGAGGAATGGCCACATTGTCTTCCACAATGGTTGAACTAATTTGCATTTTACAACTGTTACAAAATATAATTGTGCTGATTGATTTTTTCTACCTTATACTCACTGCTCATCTATACTTAAAAATGCATTTGAGGTGTTCTTCTCCCAGTAGTATCTACCACCTTTGGAAATTTGAAAATAAGTGGCCCAAATTCAAAAATCAAATGTCACTAAAGAATAAGGTTAGGGAATAGCAGGCATGACTTCCAAATAGGCAACCTGTGAGTCATGAGTCTGGGTTAGTGGCCAAATTCTGATGCTCCTTGCTTTTTTTTTTTTTTTTTTTTAATCCCTTGCTCTTAAGTTAGGCACAAAATATGCCTCCAGATGGCCAACCAGGAAGTGTCCCTGTTCTAGGAATCTCAGGAACAGCTGGAGTACTAGAAAGTTCACATTTCAGCCCACCCATTTTGATAGAGGTTGTGATGGGCTCAAATGCCAGTATTCACAACGGTGGGACCACTCTCCATCAATCTCCTCTGGCTCCATGCTGGGTCTTGCTGGTGCCTCAGAGGCAATTTCAGCCTTCAGTCCAGAGTTATGCTCTACATTTCACAACCGTCACTGGACTGGTCAGCTATCAGCACATGGTGTTTGTCATCCCTGCTTCAGCAATACTATTTAAGTGCTAACCCTACCATTTCCAACTCTCCATTCTTGAGGGTTCTTTAAGAACCAACAATGACAACCCGAAAGACAACTTCAGTTATTCATTTAAAGCACCCTGTTTTCCTGAAATGATTCAGTCTCACAGAAAAAAAAATCAAAAACTAAAAAAAAGTATAAACTTCATCAGAGCCAGGGAAATAATCATACAGAAAAACATAATTCCACAGAGCTACCTTAGACCAAAAAAAAAATTGCAGAAAGGGTGGAGGACGACCTGGTTTCTGCATTGTTGCTGTAAGAAAATTGGCATCCTTGCCTGGAAAGGCCTCCAATTTAACATCTACAAACACTTGTTATTTGAGAGACTCTTGGCAAGATTTGTAGTTCACCCCAAAACACCAAAAGGGAAGAAGACATTAACTCTTCAATAATGTTGCTACTAAATTCTTAAATGGGGCTTCAGAAAGCTATCTTCTTAAGAATATAATCAATGAAATTTCCTAACTCAGAGCACATCACAGAAGTAAAAGCTTAATCTCTTCGTATGACAATTAGATCCTTGGATTTGCTGAGTTCCTGTAATTTATTCTATTATACTCTAGGTTTCAGGTTGCATTTTGTCAGAACACAGCTTTTTCTTATACTGATGTCTTTTTTCAGGCGTATTTTCATGTCACTTTTAGATGTCATTTATGGAGCATGTTATTTAACCCCGCCTTGATTTATTTTCCAGGAGTTACTGGATATTGACAGTGAACCGGGTGCTATGCCAAGTTCCTCACATGCTATCATGCCAATCCTGATGACCCCTGCCTGGACATCATGAGATTTCAACCATGTTCAAGTTCAAGGTCACACAACAAATATCAGACCTGTATTCAAACCTGCCTCTATCTGCCTATAAAAGCATTACTTCTCTGGATATTCCTCCCTAAAGTTAAATGTCATCTTCTCAATGTGACATGTCTCCCCTGCCCCTCTACCTTCTAATCAAGATGGAAGTGAGAACCTATCCCAACACAATTCTTTGAGCTATACCTCAAGTTACCTGCTTCAAGAGCTCCCTGCAAACTTATTTCCACCAGTATTTCCTCCCATGCACTGAGCACACTCACAGAACAATATATGACTGGTGTAGCCCAAGTTTTGGGTGGGCAGAAATCAGTGAGGAAGGTGAGCTTACCTTGCAACCTTTTCTCAGAAATAGAAGGTGAAGCCTAGTGTTGGCAAAGGAGAAACAGCAGAAGAGTTCATTGCCTCTGCCCCCAGGAAGCAGGTGGTCCCTGCTGGGTACTGGAAAAGCCCATGTGAGGCAGCTCTCTCTGGGTTATGGAGCCAGGGGCTCCGGGAAGCTTCCCCTACATCTGCCTTTTGCTCCTTTCCCCTGCTCCACACACAATTTGAGTACTTGCTGCAGAGTAGAGTGAATGCGAAATGTGTGCTCTGACAGATCATATTTCCCAAACAAAAAAAAAAATACACATTGTTCTCACAATAGTAAATCATGTTTGAAATTGAAATAGACTTGGAAAATCTGAGAATAAGGTCTCCCTATAATTATTGTTGCTTTCTGTGAACTGCTTGTTACTTGCAACCAATACACCTGTACATAAATATGCATCTAATTAATCTTCCCTAAATTTTACTTTATTACAAAAGTAAATCTTATTTGTGTATATATATATATATATATATATAGAGAGAGAGAGAGAGACTACATTATTTGTTCTTCCTTACCAAGGCTGTCAATGTTGAAATAAATTAAAGAGGATTTATTTGTAAACATTGTATCAATTAATAATAAGCATTGCCTAATACATATATTTATAAAGTACACTCTTACAAAGCATAGCCTAAGTCTTTGAGGAAAAAAAAAAAAAAAACCTACTTATTTGTGATTGGTAGTCAAAAAACACATTATCAACTCCATGGCACATAGCATATTCTCATACCTTGGCTCAAGATAACATCTGGATGAATATTCTTAAATATGATGTGATTACTCAGTCATCAATTGGAAACAATTTACGTCCTTCTTGTCAATTACCATTATTGGTTTGCTTAGGCAGAGATCTCTGTTTCACTCTCTGCTTTGGAAAGTAAGAAATGCAAGTCCAAATTTCCCAGGAATGTGAATCATACAAACAGAACATTTTACCACACTGCCCAAGGTGGGTTCAGTAAAAGTTTAGCCCAATTTTTGTTGTTCTATTTTCTTCCATTACAAAGATCCAAGGATCAGAGCACAGGCATGTCAGAATTAACTGGGATCTTAAAGACCTTCTCATTGTATTTAATCGCTTTATCGGCACCTGTCTTCTGATGGTGTTGATTTTCCAATGACAACATTCTCATGTACTATTCCAAACAGTGGTTATATCAGTTAAGATACTTTCAATCGCAAGTAACAGAAACCCCAGCTAAACGTGGCTTAAACAATGAGAGAATTGTGTTACCTGATGTAGCAAGAAGTCTGAAGGTGGCCAGTTCCCAAGAGCAGCGTGCTTGCATCTTTCCATTCTGCTGTGCTCAGCAGGTTGATAAAGCTTTCGTCTGTATTTGTAAGCTGGCTATAGCCATTCCAGATGGTACATGCAGAAGCCACATCCAGTAAAGAGGAAGTATTCCTCCCAGGCTTCCCTTTATGGATTTCAAGAGAAACATTTCCTAGAGGCTTCCCATACACATCCCACAATTGTCTTACCACAATCAACACTTGCCTCTAGGGCCAAGGAGGGCTCTCCGAAGCTCCTACAAACCGAGTTTCTAAACAAATTCAGTCCTCTACTAAGAAGGAAGAAGGGACTGGGTGATTTAAATAGCCAGTAGTTTCTGCCACAGAAATCTCCCAAAATAATCCATCTTGCCCTGTTCACCTTAGTATTAGTATGAGTTTTTTATCTGTTCAATCCCATTAACATTTTCACCTCCAGAAATTGCTCATGCTTCCAGATTTCTAGGAAGTCTACCAAAATTTTCAACATACTTCCTTTTCCATCCTGAGCCAATTTTCTCCTAGGGATTCTAAAGAGTAACTAAATACAGAATTGTGTGTTATGTGTGTAGGCCTACCCAGGAATCACATATCCACCACCATTCAATTCTGGAAGAAAATCTACCCAATTTCACCTTGAGCAAGGAAACACATCAATGCACCCACACACTACGTGTCCTGTCTTGGAATGACGGAGCAGTGACCCAGCCCCATCTTTCCCAACCACAACTTTTTTTCAGAATGTATGTACTCACGAAGAAGTGCAGATTAACCATATTGCTCTTCACGTCATTTGGATGCTCACAGATCCCCACCAAAGAGAACTAGAAGAGAAGAATGCCTCGATTCTGATTCTTAACTATCCAGACTATTTAGCAGCGGAATCAGGTGTGCCTCATTCTAATATTCTCCCTCCTTCTCTATGTCTGATTTGCTTCAGTCCTGGGGCACTTGGGCCAACACTTATTCTCCTACTTAAGATGTGAGTCCGCTCTAAGATTTTCAGCTTTTTTTAATGGTTGTTCTTCTTCTGTCTTGGCCCACAAATACAGGATTTGGCTGGTGAGACCATTATCGATAGCCAGGTGGTCTTCAAAGGAAAAAACCAGATCACAGGGAGTGTTGTCATAATCTATAATTTATAAACCCTGTCACTGTGTTAATTGCCATTAGAAATTCATTATTGTCACCACTACCAGCATTCACTGATGAGACACAGGTCAGAGCTCTCTCCAGCTGCTGGAAGAGTGAAACGTGCCAAGACTGTGGTGGGGGCTGGCAGTGGGGGGAGTAAGGGTCAAGAGACACTCCCAGGTGCAAGGGCTTGAACCTCATTAGCCCTTTCCCTGTGACTGTTTACACGTGTGTGTGCCAAGACTGCATACGCCTTGGGAAATTTCCACCTCAACTGGAACTGAGAGGTCCACAAAAGAATGATGGAGAGCAGCATTATAGCAAGATTACATGGCCAGCCTCATCCTGAGGGCTCCAAATCACCTGCCTGCACCCAGTGTTGAGCATGTGGAACTCATACACAGGAGCCCCACCGAATGTACAGGAATGTTCGACGATTCTGCTTGCAGGCATTTGTCTGCCTGTTCAAAGCTTTTCAATTTTCATATCCACACAGCCATAGCTACACTAGAGGGCACTTGAACCCCACTGTTACTGCAGACCAAGTCATTGTCTCAGGTACTGGTGGTGCTTTTGAAAGCGGGGCGAGGAATGGGGAGGTGGAGGAGGGTGATGGGAGGGGTATATTTATTTTAACGTCTTCCATAAACCCATCCATATTTGAGGAAGCTTGCGAGTCAGACTTTGGGGACCAAAACCTTAATTATACAATATAATTGTTGTTAATGGAACGTGTACATCTCAACCCAGCAAGATTGGTGGTGTTTAATGCCAGCATGACATATTTCCCAAATCGTCGTCTTTATTTGTATAAATAGGAAAGAAGCAAAAATTGCATCAGCTCTCTGCATAATGAAGAGGGAGGGAAGTCAGCCTGTGCTGTGGTGGCCAGATGCTCTTTTATCTCTTTTCAAATCAACATGCAGAGCTGGTGGCCCTCCAATAGAAAGTATCTTTCCTAAGGGATGGCAGAACTGTACGTTTGGAATGATAACATTCCATAAATAAATAAAAAAGATTATTAAGAACACTGTGTAAATCTCCTAGTCAAACACCCCTTCAAGCAACCATCATCAGTAATTCAGTTTGGTCCCTTAATCCCACTGTATACAAATACACAGCATAAATACAGTATTTAACAAGCACCAGAGAGAAAGCCCCGCTCTTGCAATCAAGACTCATTTAGGAAGAAAGAACATGCCTTGCCCCGAGTCTTGAGGGCCACCCCCAGGATTCAGTTCTTCATTTGACTCTCCCACCTGGATGAGATGTCCAGCTCACGGGACTGAATCCCAGGCATAACCCCTTATTTAAATAAAACCCAGAAATATTAACTTGGTTCCCACAAGCTTTTTTGTTCCACTTCAGGGAATTCACAGGGTATCCATTAGAAACCATATCACATTTACAAGGCTCCATGGGCTTCCTTAAGCCTGGATGCTCCAACGGGTTAAACAGGCTAAGAGGTAGGAATGAGAGCAGATCTAGAGTCGGGGGGGTGAGGCTCTCGCAGCCTCTCAGCCCAGGCATGGGGACTTGCTTTCCCCCAGGCTGTCTGGTTCTCTCTGTTCGGTCTCTGTCTCCTCCTCTGTGTGCTTTCCCTGTGTCTCTCCCTATTTCTCTCTAAATCTCCATCTCTCCCTCTCTCTCCCTCCCCCTTCCCTCCTTTCCTCTCTGTTTCTGTCTTTGTAACTCTCCCTCAATTTTACTCATTTTAGTGGTTTACTGTTTGGACCTAGGACTTTGGTCAGCATGAGCATTGCACTCACAGAGGGTGACGCAGTTCCTGATGGTGAGTACAGGCTAAACACGATGCCCTGGCTTTTCTTGCTGGCTTCTGGCAAATTGTGACAACCTTCAATCTCCAGGCACAGGCCAGTGCCCAGCTGTTTCCTCAGCCAAGTTACTAGCCCAGTACGAGCACTTTGAGTGTCTAGTTACGTGAATGCCATACTTTTTCCTCTCTTCTTCAGCCTGAATGAGAGAAATAAGATGGCCCAGGTGACTCCAGGGCACTCTGCCCATTAAGCATATTCTGTATGAGTGAGAGGCCATTTCTCCAGCTGCCCCTTGCAGCATTCCACAACCCAGGCTGCTGCTGTCCATGCCGACTGGTGTTTGAGAAGGCAGGATGGACCCCTGATTCACTTCCCATCAGGGACACCTGCCGCCAGGAAACGCCCCAATCTACTCTTCCCTTCCCCTTTAAGACCTTCTATTTCAGAGTCCTCCCCCTGCCAGATTCAGAGGCGACAGACTGAGGACAAGCCCTAAGGGGACAGAGAGTCTGAGGCTCCAAGTTCTGACTCTGCAAGCCCAACCTCAGCTCAACTCAGCACCTTAAACCTTCAGCTCACAGGTGATGAGGCCAATGTGATCCCATATGTGTCATGTTTCTCAACGATGGTCTAATACCTGATTTTTCAACTGTTAGCAAAAGTTGGCTTTTAGAAGCATCTTACTGTTACTATTTTCATGATCTTCTTTGTTATATCCAAATTTCAAATCAAATATGGTGGAAAATGAACCATATTAATTTGCGAGAGCTGCCACAACGAAATATCACAGACGGTGTGGGGCTTAAACAACAGAAATTTACCTTCTCACAATTGTGGAGACTAAAGTTCAAGATCAAGGTGTAGGCAAATTGGTTTCTCCTGAGGCCCTTCTCCTTGGTTTGCAGATCTCTGCTTTCTTGCTGTATCCATACAGGGACCTTCTTCTATATATGCAGGTTCCGGTGTCTCCATGTCCAAGTGTCCTCTTCTTATAAGGACACTGGTCAGATTGGGTTGGGGAGAAGGTACAGGATGCAATTCAGCTGCAACAGAAACTTTCATATTTCTGATAGCATCTCAATTCTTGCCAAGCTCGGCCTAAAAGGAAATGAAAGGCCTGTTTCTAATCCACAGCTGATGCACTGTATAACAATGATATTTAATGAACATTGCAGTAATAAAAGAAAAAATAAATTGCAGTTACAAATCAATTTCTAATAAATCTCTTAAGGATTTTGAAAATTCAGCTGCTCATAAGCAAGATTGTCTTCCCTAGTGTGTGTGTGTGTGTGTGTGTGTGTGTGTGTGTGAGAGAGAGAGAGAGAGAGAGAAGGGGTTTTATCTATGATGTTTTTGTTTTGTTTCTTTAGAGGAGGGGGTTATTATGATTGTTTTGGTCTAACAGTATTTTCTGTTTGGCACTTTCTTGATGGCAAAGTCTTTTGCTGTTGTTTATATTTATCATGTTATTTTAATAAGCATTGCTCCTGTCCAGTTCTCTACAGGACACTTGTGAAAACTTGAAAAATACTAACTGCTAACAGTCCGCTTGCAAGTCAAACAGGCAGATAAGGAGGAAGAGCCTTTCTTGTTTGACAGGCTTTCCATGAAACATAACCCCAAGATTCTTTCTTCACTTATTTTTTTATTTAGTAAATGTGATGGGGTAGTTTGGAGTGAATCTGAGCATTGTGGTTAAATAAGAAATAATATTGCTTCAGACCTCGATTAATTACACAAAAGCCATCCCAGAGGTCTGTCTCCCATGCTCCTGTGCCTGATGCTTCAGCAGCTGCTCAAGAGGGGAAAATTCCCTGAGGCGCCTCCAGCCCTGGCGCCACCAAGCCAGTATAAAGGAGGATTCTCAGAGGCCAGGAGACCCCACAGCCAGGTGAGGCTTCTCTGTTTGAAGCAGCCTCCAAGACTTACAGGAATTCTTATTTACCTGATGTTCTCTATGCCTGGGCCTCCATGTGTGACTTCAGAAAGCCATGTAAAAAAAAAAGAAAAAAAAAAAAAAAACAGGAGACTTTAGGTCAGATATGGTAAATAGAGTATATATGTTTATCTCTTTTCCCGCCTGAATCCTAACTGAAATGACAATAAAAGAATTAAAAAGATGTAAACTCACAAGTCAGCAAGAACCAGAGAGGTAACAGCCGTGAGTAAGAAATGTCAGATTTTTGGAGGGGGCAAAGGGATGGGGAAATGGCAGTTATCTCAGCAGAGCAGAAGAGGCTGTAATGAAAGATTCATACAAGGTCACCCACAGAACCCTTGACAGACTGGACATCTGCACACTGCAGATTCCACAGAAGCTGGAGGGAGGCCTGAGCTTGGAGCAGAGGGACTGACTAAAAGTCTGTATCTGTACACAATATGTATCTGTTTCTTCCCTCACTCTACCCCAGTTCACCAAATGCTAGCTCTTTCCCTCTGGTCTCTCCCAGCCCATCCCCGGCTCTATCCTTTCCAGGCAGTTAAACGTGTCTTCTTTAGAGAACTTCAACCAGAGTCTTCACATTGTGGTAACAACAGGGGGTGAGGCTGAAGCAAGGCACTAGGTGGAAGTCTGCCTTCTGAGTGCCCTTTCTGTCTCTGCTTCCAGAACATGAGTGCTCAGCTGTATACCTTCCAGCCATGAAAATAAAGGATAATTCTCCAAAAAGATTGACTGGCCCTATGGACAAGATCCACAGAGACTCCATCTGAAATGTTCTTCATCAAGTAAACCCACTTATCTCCTGACAATGCTTACTGAGGGGCAAGCCATAGAAAGGCTTTGCCTCCTTATCTGCCTATTTGACATTTAAGAATCACCAGACATTTAAAGAAGACCTCGACTATGAAAAAAGAGAACTAAACGAACTTTTTGTTTCAGGGCTAAGAAGACAGAAGCAATAGAGGGAGCAGAAAAATAAACAACAAAAACAACCAACCCTATACTCATTATTATCAGAAAGTTTGGAGAAAGTGTTGCATACATGAAACAAGAATAAGATGCAATGAAAAAGTATCAGAGTGAAAAAAGAAATTGGGGAAATTAGCCAAGAGAAAAAATATTCAATAGAACACTTGGAAGATAAGGTTGTGTAACTCTCCTCAAAAGGTCAAAGAAAAAGGTGGAAATGAAGACAAAGAAAATTAGCCAATGTATCCAACATCTGAAATTCCAAGAAGGGAAAATGGAGAGAACTAGGGGGTTTGAAATAATCAAATAAGTGGTTTAATTTCCCAGAACTGAAAGACATGAGTTTCCAGAGAAGGCCTAGCATCGTGTATTTAAAACAACCACCAAAAAACTACCTAAGCAAATATTATGAAATTTCAGAATATGAAAAATAGGATAGATTGTAAGTTGGCAGAAAAGAAAACCTGTCACCGAGGACAAGGAATAAAAATGGCATCATGCCTCTTATAGCAACACTGAGGCCAGATGACAATATAGCAAGTGATATTCTGAAAAAAAACATATGTTCAGTCTACACTTATACCAAGACAAGCTCTTACTCAAGTACGAGAATAGAACAATGAACTTTCAGATAAACAGACTAAGGAAATATATCTCTATGCCCCCTTTCTCAAGACTAACTGGAGTCAGTGTTTCCCTAAAATGTTTTATCAGCCCACAAAGTGCTATGATGTGGATATTTGAACCTCCAAATGTCATGTTGAAAGTTGATCCCCAGTGGTAGAGGTAGGGCCTGGTGGGAGGTATGGGTTGTGGAGGTAGATCCCTCATGAATGGCTTGGTGCCATTCTCGCAGGAATGAGTGAGTTCTTGCTCTTAGTTCTCATGAAAACTGGTTGTTGAAAAGAGCCTAGCACCTCCTCCCTCTCACTCGCTCTTCCTCTTGCCGTGGGATGCCTGCTTCCCTTCATCTTCCACCGTGATTGGAAGCTTCCTGAGGTCCTCAACAGAAGCAGATGCTGGCACCACGCTTCTTGTACAGCCTGCAGAACTGTGGACCAAATAAATCTCTTTTCTTTATAAATCACCCAGCCTCAGGTATTCCTCTATAGCAACACAAATGGACTAAGACAAATAAAACAAAATTGGAATCCAGGAAAGGAGAGAGTAGAAAACAAACCCCAGAATAACATAGGAGAGGAATCCCAAAACAACTGTTCAATGAGCCTAAAGGGCAACCAAGGCAGACTGTGGGAGTTTGGAGAACTCTAGGAGGAAAGCCTCCAAGCTGGGAGTAGGGGCCAGGTGGGAGAATTCTAGATTATTTAATATCTCTAACTTGGGGAAAACTGTGTGAGATGCGTTTACACAGCTGTCAGAAGATACAAGGAAAATTAGTGATAGGTTCACAGAACACTAAGCAAAGGGAAAAAAAAAAGACAGTTATTAACTTCTGGGGAAAACCTTGTATAATAAACTAGATGTAAATAAAATACTTATTTGGCTCAGTAGTAAATAATATTTACATAGCCACAACAATGTAAACTCTGAATGTGGTCTATAAATATGAAAATGTGCTGTAAATATGTTGAGGAGGAAGGGAGAGAGGAAGGGAATGATTAGAGAAAAACTTCACGAACATAATACAGAGTAAATAGATAAAATCTAAAACAGATAAATCAAGAATTAGCAACATTAGCAAATTATTTACAAATGTGCAGGGACATAAGAAAAAAACTCAAAGCTCTAGAAGGAGCTGGCGATGAATGAAGAGAAAATGGGGGTGGAGAAAAGTGAAACTAGGGTGCTGTTAGGTTTGATTTTAAACCTTTAACTGGTACATTGGATGGCTGAACCTGAGTTGGAGGGGTTTGTTTGTTCGTTTGTTTGTTTGTGAGACAGGATCTTGCTCTGCCACCCAGGCTTGAGTGCTGCAGCATCATCGTAGCTCACTTTAGTCTCAAACTCCTGGGCTCAAACAATCTCCTGCCTTGGCCACCCAAAGCACTGGAATTACAAGCATGAGCCATCATACCTGGCCAAATCGTTAAAATCATGTCCACATAGATGGCTTTAATACCTATAAAAGTAATACCAAATAAATGAATATAAAGAAATAGATAAGAGAGAGAGAATGAGACAGACAGACAGCAACATGACAGGAAGTAAGGTTTGAAGGAATAAGCAGGAAGCCTGTTGTTGATGCCAGAAACCGTGAAGGGAGACCCAGGCTGAGCCAGGCACAGGTGCTGTTTTGCCAGAAATACAAGATGGGCATCGGGGAATCAGGCAGAAAGAAATTGCTTTTTAGATTGTGTAGGAAAGATTCTGGCTTGGACTGAGAGAAAAATAACATTGGTCCTAAGGAAAATGTTCTTACTGCTGGGAGAGTCTGGCAGAAATCAACCTGCAGTGGTCATGAGCCAGCCTTGCATTGCCCAACTGCAGGGGACACTATTCCCATCAAACTCCACATGACCCATGCTCCCTCGAGTTATACAGGTGGACACACCAGCCCTGTGGGAGATCCAGAATCTAAATTTTATTTCTTAAACTGTACCTCAACTCTTTCCAATTATATTTGTTCTTTGTAACTACTTGCCTGTTTGAAACTGTATCTGATAATTCTTAAGACCTTCAGCAATGAATATACATTGCCCATAAGAAAGACATTGCTGCCTTAGTCTTAAAAATATACGTTCTAGGAGAAATAATAAAATGACAGGCCCCAAGTGAAGTTCTTTTTTTTTAGACAGGGTCTCACTCTGTTGCCCAGGCTGGAGTGCAGTGACATGGTCACAGCTCACCACAGCCATGAACTCCTAAACTCCTGGGCTCAAGAGATATTCCTGTCTCAGCCTCCTGAGTAGCTAGGACTACAGGTGTGCACCACCATGCTCAGATAATATTTTGCTTTTTTTTTTTTTCATGGAGACAGGGTCTCTCTTAGTTGCCCAGGCTCGTCTTGAACTCCTGGCTTCAAGGGATCCTCCCACCTCTGCCTCCCAAAGCATTAGGATCACAGGCATGAGCCACTTGGCCCAGCAAGAGGAAGTTCTTAAGTCCTCAAATGGTAGCAGAAGTGATAGCAGATCAGGTACAGTGGCTCATGCCTGTAATCCCAGCATTTTGGGAGGCCAAGGTAGGTGGATCACGAGGTCAGGAGTTCAAGACCAGTCTGGCCAACATAGTGAAACCCCATCTCTACTAAAAATACAAAAAATTAGCCTTGCATGGTGGCAGGCATCTGTAATCCTAGCTACTCGGAAGGGTGAAGTAGGAGAATCGCTTGAACCCAGGAGATGAAGGTTGCTGCAAGCCAAGATCACACCACTGCACACCAGCCTAGGTGATCATGTGACGCCACTGCACACCAGCCCGGGTGGCCATGTGACGCCACTGCACACCAGCCTGGGTGGCCATGTGACGCCACTGCACACCAGCCTGGGTGGCCATGTGACGCCACTGCACACCAGCCCGGGTGACCATGTGACTCCACTGCACACCAGCCCGGGTGACCATGTGAGACTCTATTTCAAAAAGAAAAAAAAAAAAAAGAAATGATAGCAAAGCCGACAGCTGATCTTGGTATTAGGCTCACAGCCATTCCCTAACAAAAGTGAGAGATCTCAGGCAGATGACTGCTAACCTTACCAAGAATCAAGACATTTACTGAGATGAGGAGTTGCACTAAATACAGAGTATGGCTCATTCCAGCTCTGAACACTTAGTTATGTCTAAATTACGCTGCTGGAGGAGCAGCAGCTGCCTTGTGGACAGAAGTTCTCAGCCACTGCCATTCTATTGGGTTCCCCCATAGGGCTGGGTGCCATTTCACAACACTTGAGGTTCTGCCCAAAGGGCTTCCTCTTTGTGCCACAAAAGCCATCCTACTGAATGTTCAGCCTGTACCTCGAGTCAGGTCTCATCAGATCTCCTTTCGTGTGTATTTTCTTCTGATTTTAATAAATTCACAGTGAAGAACTAGTCATAATCCTCTACTAGCTCCTTCTGGAACAGGTGTTTGGTGGCAGAGGTCGTCATGTGGCATCCTTTGGCATGTCCCTCCTGGTTGTTCCATTTGAGTTGGAAGGTGGCTACAGAGACTTTGCTGAAGACAAAGTCAGGATATAAGACAATCTTCTACAGAGTTGCCAAAAGAAGTGCTAGGTGGTGAAAACGTAAAACACATAGGGTTTGTTAGTTGGCTTTAAACTCAAGCTCTAGTCCTTTTGGTCAACATGCCACTCACCGAGTTTTGATGGAAGCCCACTTATTATCAAAGCAGTCAGTGCCCCAGCTGACAAGCAGTATTGCCGTTTCCACTTTCCTGGACTAGGGTCATCAAGATTACTGCAATCTGATTCCAAGTCTTCTCTTCAGCCTTTTCTGCTTTACACACTACACAAAGTAGCCACTCCCTCAACATGCTTTATCATTTCTCATTTTACCCTTTTTCTCGAATTCCAAATCTCTGGACTGTTTCTCCTTTACTCTATATTTGGAGTTCTTTGCACCTTTGCAAATTCAGACCCTCACCCCCACCCTAACAAACTTTCCCCAAATCTCACTGGCTGAAGGGTTTCCTTGCCCACTAAGCTTCAAGACACTCATCCCCTTGAGGACTCCACAGCATAGACAAACCTTCATAGCCCTGCTTCTACCATCTTGAATATACTTAACGATTCTTCTTATCTCTGCTAATCTCACCAGATTATAAGTACCTTAACGGCAGGATATACATCTTGTATTTCACAGTCCTTCCCACAGCAGTTGGTCCACACTTCAATAAATACTCCTTTATTATTATTATTATTATTGCTGAATAAGAAGTGTTTCAATAGGAGACACCTCTCATAGGTCACAATGGATATGAATAACACGTCCATTTTTTCAACTCTAAGATCATTTTACTCAACATGTCACTTGTGGAAAGTAGAAAAGTTCCTCTTCAAAGTTTCTTTTGTTAAAGAATAAATCCTTCTTGCTTTTTTGTTAATAACTCTTCGTTAAGCCCTATGTTGCTGTTAAACATGCTTACAGGCATGTAGTACATTCTATGTCCTTGTGCTTGAACCAAGCTATCTGTGTTGGTCGTGCTCACAGGCATGTGCCAACTCGCAGCCTGTGCCCCTTCCTTATTTGGACTTCCTTTCTGTTCTCCATTGCTTTTACTTGTTTAGAAAAATTTTAAGTTGTTAGCTAATTGGGTTTTAGTTTAGATTGTGAGATCTGGCTCCAACCGAGATCAGACACAGCAGTAAGGACAGTCCCAAATGCGTAAGGGAGAAATATGTCTGCTTTTCCTTTGTTCGTTGCACTCTTGTGGCAAGATGGCCAGCAAGGGTACCCTTCCTGCAGGAAGTAAAAATTGCCTTGCTGAGAGATCCCTTGTCTCAGTGCTAATTTTTCTTTGTAGTACTGAGCATGTATTTCCAACATCACTCAAATTTAATGACCTTCGCTACCAGAAGCCCAGAGTTCTAAAGTTAACCATATCCTACTTGACCCTGGTGCAGTATTGGCCAATAAAGAGGCAGTGTGATGAAAAATACACAGTGGAGCTCTGTGCTCAACTACCTGGGATCTGGGGCCAGACTCCAGTTTGAAACTTTGGGCCAGTTATTTCACCTCTTTCGGCTTCCATTTCGTCCTCTGTGAAACTGTCCTCTCTCCCCAGAAATAATTCTTTGGTGGATCTTAACCTCTTTATGATCCATTATATTTTACAATTTTTCCTTCAAAAGAGAGTTATGCAGAGGACTCTGAATGACAATCAAAGAGATGGATCGAAGCCTCAGCTGGGCTGACGAGACAACTTCCTTGGCCTTCCCATTTGCAAGCTCTGTGTGAATGATTTTGGTTGTCAGGCACAATAAAAATACTGCTAATAACAAATGTGATGTTCCTGCAGGAAATTGAGTGTGATGGTTGAAGACAGCTTATCTTTCACCAAATGTTTCTGGTCAGCTTCTGCTCCCTCCATGGGGATGGAGAGGGGTACACAGGCTGCTCCTGAAAGAAACCTATCTCTTGAATATCAGTAGGTGTTGAGATTTACACCGCTGAGTAACTTTTTTCTCCTGAGGCTTTCCCATTGAACAACTCTTTTCTCCTGGGGCTAAGAGTTATATACAGAATGACCTTCCCCCACAGCCTGTGAGCTGCCCTGCACCCCTTGGTACTGGGTCAGAAAGACCAGGAGGCTGCTGAAGTCTGTGATCAGCCTGTCTGTAGGCTGGAGCCCTGTCACCAGGGGACAGTTTTACTGACTTCCATATCCATGTAAGGCAAGAGAAATGACACAGTAGCTGTGCACTAAAAAATCACAGTGTGTGTCCAAGTCTTAAGAACCATTTACTACCATCATGATGCCCCAATTATTTGTTCAACCATCCTAGGGAGAAGCTTATATTTGGGAGACTGTAGAGAAGGAAAGAGGAGAAAGGTTTTCTCTCTCTCTCTCTCTCTCTCTCTCTCTCACACACACACAGAGAGAGAGAGAGAGAGAGAGAGAGAGTGAGAGAGAGAGAGAGAGAGAAGACAGTGAAAGAGGAAAGAGAAAAAGAGGGAGAGAGAGATGAGAATTTGAAGAACTAGAGCAGACATTAAACAGAATGTGCCCTCAGAAGCCTCACACAGCAGTGACAAGCCATGCAGCCACCGTCGTGTGGAAGAGTTTTGATGGCTTTATCCTCCAGCTCAAGAGCGAGCTAGAGCTGCAGGGCCGGGTGTGCAGCAGCTGCACTCTGCCTCTACCTGCCGCAGCCGAGGTTTGTCCTTCAAGTGCCCGCGAGGCAACGTTTTCATGAGCTGTCTCGGCAATTGATAAGTCGTTGGTTGGGAAGTGGAGACATTCACAGGTTCAGACCTGAAGCTTAGTCCTTAAAATGAATTGGAAGCATCTGGCTGTTTTGCTGTCTGTAGGTAATGATGCAGCCGCGTCACACACCCAGATGTGATTCTACATTTCTGCAGCTGTTCTGGTGGGAGTTTCAACACCCAAAACATCTGCTGCTGGGACTCTGTGGTACAATTCTCACTCCATCTCTCTGGGTTCTTATTCTTTTCCCAGAAAATGTACTCTCTTTCCCCTCAATATTTTTTCTATTTTTCAAAGGAGTTATTCCCAGCAAAGGGATACCCACCAAATTCTATTTCACATGGAAGAGAAATTCATATAATCTTCAAAATTCACAGGCAAACTGAGGGGGTATGATGCTAATTAGTTTTATGAGGTTTGATGAGATAGAACATTAGAACCAGGCAAAGAATTCATAGTTTATTGCACATTTAGAAGAAATGGCTTTAATAAAGTCACTTCTGTATGTTAAACAAAATAGGCATCGTGATTAACATTAACTTCTGTATGTTAAACATAAAGAGAACATCTTTAAAAAATGTTCACCTCCGGGATATCTGTCAGCATCATCAAACTGCACACATAAAGCTCTCTCAGTACTGCAAATTTAGTCAATAAAATACCCTCATAAAGCACGATTCCGCAAACATTTTAGGTGATAATATAAAATCATGTAATAGTTTTGAAGATCAACAAGAAATATCAAGAGTCATAAAATATTTATGCACTTTCATCCTGTAATTTCTAGGGGTTTATCCTAAAGAAATTATCTTATATATAGAAAAGGTTTATGTATAAAGCTACTTACCATGGGATTAATTACAGTGAAAAATGTATTTGATCCATTGTCTCAAAATACAGAAATAGTTAATACGGTGTCTCTACTTCCATAGGTCACATGGAAACGCAATACGAGGGACTGAATTGTTCCAACTGCTTGGGCAGCAGTTAAAAAGCTATTTACTGAAACTAATCATAACATGCGGAAATGCTTCTGACATATATTAAGAGAAAAAGCAATACATAAAGTTGTTTGTACATTATGTTTAGAATCATATCAAAACTCAGCATTTGAAAATGACCCAAAATAATTGCTCCAAAACCATCATACCTATTGTGTTTGAGAGGTAAAATTATGGGCAATTTTCTTCTTTTCTCTATTTTCCTAATCATTTATGAAATGGTTATGTTGCTTGAATGAATAAAAAGTCAAAGAAAAATGAGTTCTTGCAGTACGGCCAAGACACAGAATCTACCAAGACAATGGAGTGTGGTAAAAAAGCAAGACCACTTAATACGCCTTCCAAGGCAGTCAGGAGCAAGCTGACTTCAGACAGAGGCCTGTTTCCCCACTATAACCGCAGCCTTCTGCTTATTTCCTCCAGCATTTTAAGAAACCCAAAGTGAAATTAACCCGATTCTGACTTTCACCTGACAGAGCTAGAAATCCAATGAACAACTATGATTAAACCAACCCTGCTTCAGATGAAGGCTCATGAATAACTACATCTGGGGAAACTTACTTTCCTTCATTTCAGTGACTGAAAAAACTTGGAACGCAGTTCCTGTCTTTGGTTCCACCAAGTAACTTTCCAAGCCCACAAAATTTGGGAGGGGTGAATACAGTACTTATGTCTCACTGTACCCAAATATCGTTGCCAACTCCTATTAAACTTGAAGGAGAAAACAGACAAGTGAACATTGCTTCGGGCTGACTTTTAAAACACTCCCCTCAAATTTTAAAATAGTACAATTGATTTTTTTAATATCCAAAAATAGACTGCTATTTCATAGCATTTTGGAGGACAGTTTTCCTTTAGAATTGAAAAGAGATGATTGAGTGATAGGAAACTGATTAATCTTAGGATTTCTCAAGGAAATGCCGACCCAGCATCGGGCCCTCACGCACACCATTATAATTCTTTGATTTTCTGTCACTGCAGATCTGAAAGTAAACAGGAGACATGGAAAATCAATGTGAGGTACTGAATTGTTCCAGCTGCTGCGGCTCTGTTAATTACATCATATTTTTATGGAGACATTCGGCTCAGACGTGCCAAGTGACCGCATCTGGAAGCATTGCCTGCCATCCTGTTGGGAGAAGCTCTTCTCCCCAGACATCTAGGTTAACTGCAAAAGGACAAGCTACTCCAGGAAAGCAGCTTGTACAGCCCAAGTCTCGGAGGCAAAATCCGGATGATCAGCGTGTCTTCCGTTACCATAGCAATGAGGTGCCAGGCCCTGGAGAGGGGCCACACCTGTACAGCAAGCGGGTTAGTCGGTATGCGCAGCACAGACCTAAGGAAAACGAGTCTGTTCTACTCGATGGCCAAGCCTCAGTGGGCTAAGTGGGAGACAGCCGAGAAGCGACCACAGCAAGCAGGCAGAGAGGAACAGTGAGAGCAAATGGACGGAGTTTAAAGTGCCAAGGCCTGGGGAGCCACATGGGCTTCCAAGACAAAGGCCTTTGAGCACCTACCTCCTTGCCAGTACGCTAAAATGAAGCTCTCAGCGCTAGCACAAACTTCACAGACTGTTTCAGTAAAGGCTCTTCCTCATTCCCTTGTAATTTACATGCTTCCAAAGTCCTTCTTGGTTTATCTGCCTCCTCTCCATCCCACTTCCTTGCCTTTTTCTTTCCTCGCCTTTTTCCTTCCAGAACTTTCCGAGGCCCTACTTTCTTTCCAGCTTTATGGGTGCTAGGGCCAGCTTCTTCATCTGAGCATCTCTATCTCAGCACAATCCATTCTCTGCTTTTCTCTCTACAGCACCTCCTTCCCTCATCTATTTCTTGCTATTTTTTTCTCATTGTAGCTTCTTGCACAAGTAGCTAAATGAAATAAAAATCTAGTGTTAGCAAAGATGCTCTGAGACATTCCTTAATTTCCTGTTCCTGCTGCCCACCTTATCCTTAGTGATGGAGTCTTAGGCACAGTCCTGGCCCAAGCCTCTGATTTTCCAAATCCTACATTCCTCGGAAGGCATCCAAGGGCTCTATACATATTTTAATTTCATTATTTAAATATGTATTTCAAATGTATGGCACCTATCTCCTACTCCCTATCCCCAAATCTGAAAAAAAAAATTACCCATTTTTAATGTAAATTAAATGTACATTACATTTAAATGTCAACGCGTGAAATACCTATGTACAGAAATTTAACACACGTGAAAGTGCATTCCATTTTTAATATAAATTCAATATAAATTTTAAGTTTTTAAAACTTACAAGCTTTAGCACATTGTGAACTTGTGCCTACCAAGTAAATCATTTTGTACGGATCTGGGAATAAAGGTTCTACTAGTTCCTAAGAACTGCCTCCTTGAGTAGGAATGTGGTAGGGCAGCACTGATATTTGTATAAATTCTGGCCTGTGCGTGAAGGTTCAAGTAAAATTGCATACAAGCACACCTTGAGCACATGAGTGAAGGGCTTGATCCAATGCCAGCAAGGGTTCCTGCCTCTGCTTGGGGCTTCCTCTTGTCATGGGGTAATTGCACTCGTGCGATAGTAAGAGACTGTACCATGTCAGAGACTATTTAAGCTCTGGTTTCTGTTAGGTAGAAAGAGCCCATCCCCCACATCTGGGGCCCACATCCAGCAGGCCGCCTCTGGGGCCCACATCCAGCAGGCCTCTGGAGGTTGGTCTGCCCAGCAACAGGACTAGCCAATCGCCTTCCTGCGTCAGCCCGCCAAAACCCGTACACGCCCCGGCATCAGCCCGCCAAAACCTAGCCAATCCCCTTTTGCCACAAGGCTCTTCCCTCTCCTTTGTTTAACCTCCACCAATCACTCCACGACACCTCGCCTAAACAGGCCGCCGCCCCTATAAAAACCCTCTCCGGCAGCTGCTGGGTGCAGCTCAGCTCCCCTCCCACCTGGGTTGCCCGCAGATCCCGATAAACCTGGACTCGGCTTAACAACTCCTCGCTCTCATTTGCTTTGGGAAGGGTCTCTGCGGGTCGCACAGTTTCAATGCCCTGGTTGCTTTCTGCAGTGACTTTTCAATGAGAGGAATTTGAACATTTACTAAACACTAAACACTGTAAGTGATTCAACCTTCAAATATAAATTTCCTGCTACTCCTCATGCAAGAGTCCAAATCACTTTGACTAAGGGAATCTCCTAAAATTGGAAAGCCTGCTGCCAACAAACTTGTCCTTTACAGCATTAATCTGAGCCAATTTGCTGATTCTGGATAATCTAAGGCTGAACTATTATCTGTAGCCACCAGTTTCTAAATTTTGGGTTCATTCCAACAGCTTCATCTATATAATTTATCAACTTCATAAATAGAATTGTTATACATTTGAAATTAAAATGTATATTAATAAATTACTTAATTGGTTTTATTGACTGAAATTTCCACTTAGATTTCATTTGAAAAGAAACGCTTTGCAAAACAAAAGTTGAAAACCACTGGCTTCCCCACTGCCACCCTCGCCCCCTCCTCCTTGGCTCCCCTACCTCTGCTTTTGGCCCCAGGGGACCCATTGCCTCTATCCTGCCTCCCCAGCAGGTCCTTGTTCTTCCAGGCCATCCTCTGCCCTCCTGCCTCCTCCTCTCCAACTTGATCTCATGACTCTTTCCCTAGAAATCTGGACATCATGCTCTAAGCCAGGCATCCCCAAACTTTTTACACAGGGGGCCTGTTCACTGTCCCTCAGACTGTTGGAGGGCCGCCACATACTGTGTTCCTCTCACTGACCACCAGTGAAAGAGGTGCCCCTTCCTGAAGTGTGGCCGGGGGTGGGGGGGGGGCTGGATAAATGGCCTCAGGGGGCCGCATGCGGCCCGCAGGCCGTAGTCTGAGGACGCCTGCTCTAAGCTGTCTGCTCCAGTGTGATAAACAGACTCACACTAAGGGAGTCATTTCTAAATATGACGTAAGGGGTGACCACTGCATGGTGGGAGGTGGAGGTGGCAGGCTGACATCTTACCCTGACCTCCTTAAGTCTTAGTGAATTGATGTAAAAAGGCAAATCACTCAGTGAAATTTTAGGCACCTCAACATTCAGAAGAATCTATCAGAGACAGCCCATGCTCCATCTCATACCCTTTCAAAGTGTTTCCCAAACTATCAACTGAGCACCTGAGCATCAGAACCACCTGTGAGGTGCTTACTGGAAAGGCAGATTCCTGGTATCTAGCCTGAACTCTTTGGAGGCTAAGACCTAAAGCCACCTTCTTAGCCAGCTCCTCAAATGACTCTGCGTGTTGAAGCTCAAGGGCGCCTGCCGCCACGGTCTGCACGTGGGCGTGAAAGGCCAGGGTTGAGTGGGGACACTGTCTCTGCCTCCATGGGAAGGTACAGACTGAATGGCAAGTCAGGGAAGAGAAGTACACAAGCAAGACCAGGACCACGCAGAGACAGGACGTAACACCCAGTGAGCATTCCGAAAAGGAAAAGACAAATAATGCAAGTTCCCTTTTCTCCAGCTCCAAATTAATCAGTCAGCATTGACGGGGCAGAAACAGATGGGGGACGTCTGACCCACAAGGCAGCCCAGCTCCCAGCACATCCTGGAGGAAACAGCAGCAGGAAGGGGAGGGTCGGGCAGGGCGGTGCTTGAAGGCCAAGTCACAGGCCATGGGGGCCGGTGGAGGCAGCAAGCCAAGCCCTGCTCCCTCTGATCTGCCTACGTGGAAGGTGTTCGTTGCTGGATGCACTGCCTTCTCAGCACTTCTTCTCCAGGGCAGGCCCAGAATTCCTGGAAGGCCCAGGCAGAACGCACTTGAGCAGAACCAGCAGAGTCCCACTTCCTCAGGCTATCATTTGTGCCTCTGTTCTTCCTTGATAAAAATCCACCATGCACTCCAAAAGAGTAACTAGGACACTTCGTTTTTATTCCACACGCATCTCATTTGTCTTCAGTAGGTTCTTCCATAATCTCATCATTATTGCTATGGCCCTCGGAGGACAGCTGACTTGCATTAATCAGGCGAGCCCCTCATCGCTCACCAGATTCTTTACACTTTTACCATGCCCTGGGGCATCCTAACTTACTTGAAAAATTAATAAACCTCCCCCCTCTTATCTTACCTTATTAATGTCTGTCTTTGTAACCCATTATCCCCGCATATCATCAGAGATCACTGGAGGGTGCGGTGAACACCAGCTTGCTCCCCTAATTCTATTCCTGAAACTGGAACACCCCTCTCCCTGAATGGCCAGAAAGAAAATGGCCTTCATGGGCCAGCAGGGTGTTTGTTTACCAGCTCAGATGGCACCGTGGACCACAGGCAGGAGAATTCTTAGGCTTCAACTAAAGGCTATTAAGGCCCATTCAGTTGTTCTCTCCTCCTGCACATCCCTCTCCCCCTCTCTTGTGCACCCTAGTAAATCTGACTCATTAGCTTTAGATGTTTTGAAATAGTGGTACATTAATCACTCGTGTTTGCACACTGTTTATGTGGGTTGTTGGTCATGGTCTGTAGTTATACTGGCTGTCTCCCTGGCTTACTTAAAGGTACAATCCAATTGAAAATAAAGATTTTTGCAGGTTTGCTCATTACACACAGTGTCGGCAGCTGGTGAGTGTCTTTTGCAATTCATCAGAGGCCTCCCAGACCACCTGCTCTCGGCATCCTGCAAACAGCTGGCTCTGGGTAAGTACCATAAGCTATTACCTTATACAACAAATAAATAAATAAAGGGATGGATGGGTAGACAAATAAGTAAATACGTCGAATTGTCAGCCCTGAATCATTGCTTCTGGAAGGGAAAAGTCCATTTTAAATAAGGGAAAAAGTACAGCTAGCCCAAACCTTTGGGGTTCCATTTATAGGAAAAAAAGAAGAGGGAGGCGAAGCTCCCAAAACTTTGAGTGGAAATATTTTGTCATTTGAGTCACAAGGCAGTCAAGAAAAGAACTCTCTGACAGGCTGGCAGTGTGGTTTGGTATGGAACATGAGAAGGCGGGGATTGAGTTTAATTGCCCGCTGGATTTTCTTTTTTTTCTTCTTCTTTTTTTCCAGAAAAAAGCCATAGGGAGGCTTTGTGAAGCTTGAGCTAAGGCCACCAGATGTCCCAGGATTAAGAAGGCAATCCCAGTTTCCAAGGTTGTCACCACTTTAGTTTTTTTGTAATGTTTGCCTCGGTTTTTAACTCTGAAATGATCTTCTGGGTGGCTGTGCTCTCCTCCAGTCCCTGAAGAAAAGCTAGAGGCAGTGGGAGCAGGAGCTGCAGGTTGGGCGCTGGGTAAGAAGGAAGGACAAGGTTAGAGAGGAGACAAGCTGCAGGTCAGCTGCAGTGTGGTTGACCTTGACAATACAGAAACTACAAACCAGGGGTGGGCCTGGGGACAGGTGTCATTTTGAGAGACTTCCGACGTTTATCACAGACAGTCAAAAACTTCCCTGAGGTCTACTGGGGAAGTTCTTATAATTTGAAGTTGGATCCTGGATCACCCCATACAAACTTGAAGGAAAAAGTTATTCATGATACTTGTTACAGAATGGTGAGGCAAACTCTATTCAGAGGGGATACTTCAGTGGGTTTTGTAGCAGGAAAGAGAAATCGGACTCAACTCAGAACACAAGGAAAAGTGGAATGTACAGGCAAGGTCAAGGAGCAGGGTGGAAAGCAGTCCATGCAAAACTTCTAAGAGGAAACCTCAGGGCCAGGTGTAGTGGCTCATACTTGTAATCCCAACACTTTGGAGGGCCAGGGCAGGTGGATCACTTGAGATCAGGAGTTCGAGACCAGCCTGGCCAACATGGCGAAACCCTGTCTCTACTAAAAATACAAAAATTAGCCAGGCATGGCTACATGGCAATGGCCGCTACAGGCACATGCCTCCAGACCTTCAAGGATGAGTCAGGAGGCTGAGGCAAGAGAATTGCTTAAATCGGGAGGTGGAGGTTGCAGTGAGCAAAGGTCCTGCTGCCACTGCACTCCAGCTGAGGCAACAGAGTGAGACCCCATCTCAAAAAAAGGGGTGGGGGATAACCTGAGGGGTAAAGGGGACTCTGCCTAAACTGACCCAATAGGATTCTTGCTGAGAGCAGGCCAGGGTGGCCAGACATCACCTGAGGGGCCGGTGGATGGAAGATGAAGAACCCCATCAGATATCAAGGGTGATCAGATATCACAGGTGGGAGAGTCTGTCTAAACTGACTTAACAGGGATCCTGCTAAAACTGGACAATGCATGGAATTCAATGAATATGAAAGTCCAAAGGTCAGGGCCTAGTTGGATTCAAGGCCTAGTTGGTTAGAGTTCAGTCCACCAGACAATCATTGTCATGCCTCAGAATGATTTAGTGTGGTCTCTGTAAATTGATCAAAATTTGGCTGTGTCTTTTTACCTGGTCCTTGTAAAACTGGAAGGGAATTCTGGCATAGAATGGGCACCTAACTGACTCACTGTTTACAAGCTTCGTCAATCAAATACCTAAACGAAGCTCTTAGAAACTGTTATTTTTATCTTATGGCTGGCTAAAATCTGAACAATTCTGCAGGTTTCTTTTTGCCCCCTTTTTTAGTGTGTTTTTTAAAGAGTGTTTATGGATTGAATTAATGTAGAAAAATGTTCTGCATTTTACCAAATTGAGAAGTTGGAAAATAAATCAATATTGCTAAATTTTTCTGACTTTAATTCTTCAAGAACCTTGCTACTGAGAACCTACTTTACTCTGTGAGGCTGAGGAGCAGCAGCAGCAGCATCAACTGGGGATCAGAATCTGTATTTTTTTTTTTTTTTTTTTTTTTTTTGGAGACGGAGTTTCGCTCTTGTTACCCAGGCTGGAGTGCAATGGCGTGATCTCGGCTCACCCCAACCTCCACCTCCTGGGTTCAGGCAATTCTCCTGCCTCAGCCTCCCGAGAAGCTGGGACTACAGGTGTCCGCCACCATGCCCAGCTAATTTTTTTGTATTTTTAGTAGAGACGGGGTTTCACCATGTTGACCAGGATGGTCTCGATCTCTTGACCTCGTGATCCACCCGTCTCGGCCTCCCAAAGTGCCGGGATTACAGGCGTGAGCCACCGCGCCCGGCCCCAGAATCTGTATTTTAACATTTCGGATCCTCAGCTGACTTTTTTGCACACTAAAGGTTGAAAATGTTCCTCACCCTCTTCTGTATACTTGATTGTTTTAGATCAAATGTATCAGGTGTAGATTGCTACCAGCCATATCCATACTAAGGTGATCATAAGAATTTGAATAAGAAAATGCAAACCGAGGAATTTCCTCACCAGTTCTTTGGAGAAGCAGCACAATGTAGCAGAAAAGAACGATGGAGTCAAAAGTCTGAGTTGACTTTGACTTTGCAACTTAGTGGAATCCTGACTTTGGGCTATCACTCCACTGAGGCTTAATTCTCTCGCTTGACAACAGAGAGAACAGCAACTCCGATGCCTCCCTTCAAGGCTATTTCAGAAATACAGGAGTTCCTTTATGTGGAATCAAATACTAAGCTCTAAATGTGTTACACATGTACAGTTAAGTTGTAGTAGGAGGAGGAGTAAGTGATAAGGATCTTGGAGCTAGATGGCTCACCAGCTGGATGAGAATGGAGACCCAGCCTGGTGGAAGGCGGAGAAGAGGTAGGCCCTGGCGTGCTACAGTACTGCTACTGTTCACATTTTTCCTGGTGGAAGTGGATGCAACCACTGGTGAGATCTCTCTGGCCCTTGAGAAGAATGTGGGATATGTAAAATAAAAGGAATTGCTGAAGACCATTGACTGATGGAAGAGAGATTACAATTAGGATGGCCATTCGACAATTCAAGCAAACTTATCAAAGCCAGAGGGCCTTCTGGGCAGCATTGAAGGAAATGCTGATCTCAGGTAGCCAGGGAATGTACAGAGAGAATGATCATGTTTGCAGGTAGCAGAGCTTCAGAGAAAGCTGAATTCTCATCCTAGAAGGTGTTCTATGCTGAGATCAGCCTCTAACAGGGAAACCATAGGACCCTGGGACTTGGAATGGGGATATCTGAGTAATGCCGTTGAGAATTTTCAGCTCCCAGATTCCCGTGCAGAAGAGGCCCACCCTGCTTTGGTAGGAATAGTGCCCTGCAAACATCTTTGAAGCAAGTGTCTATGTGTATAGAGTCCCCAAGACCACCCCAAGTTTGATTTCTCACTAGAAGGACTCACAAGACTCAGAATACAGTCATAATCGCAGCTGTGATTTATCGCAGAAAAGGATACGAAGCAAAATCAGCAAAAGGAAAAGGCACATGGAGTGAAATCCCAGGGAAACCAGGCCAAGAGTTCTGTCCCAAAGGAGTCATACAGGACGCACCGAATTCTCCCAGCAATGAGTTGTGACAACATGTGGAAAATGCTACCAATCAGAGAAGCTCGCTGGAGACTCAGCACCCAGGGTTTTAACTGGAGGCCGATCATGTAGGCAGTGTCTACCCAGCAAATAGCAAAATTCCAGATTCCCAGAAATAAACCACATTGTTTTAGTATAAACCATGTTGTGTGCACAAACAATTTAGGCACAGTCAGCCACTCTTACCCATTCCAGGAAGGGTAGGAACCCTCCCAAAACCCAAGTTACAAATCCCAGTCAAAGACTAACCTTATCAGCATGCCTTTCAAAGAATAACAGCCAGGCCTGCTATGTTAACTCTTTTCTGCACTACAGTTATAATTTTTTAATTTTTTATTTTTGTTTTAAGACAGGGTTTTGCTCTGTTGACCAGGCTGGAGTGCAGTGGCACAGTCACAGCTTATTATAACCCAAACTCCTGGGGTCAAGGTATCCTCCCACCTCAGCCTCCTGGGTAGCTGTGAGAGGTACGTGCCACCACACCTGGCTAATTTTTATTTTTATTTGTTTTGTTATTGTCGAGATGGGGTCTGTATTACCCAGGCTGGTCTTGAACTCCTACTTTCAAGCGATCCTCTTACCTTGGCCTTGCAAAGAGCTGGGATTACAAGCCTGAGCCACCCCACCCAGCCTTATAAATATTATGTAACAAATCACCCCCCAGGACTTAGTGGCTTAAAACAACAGACATCTATTTGCTCGCAATTCTGTGGGTTAACGCTTGTGGCTGGGATGAGCTGAAATGGTTTGTCTGTGCCTCGTGTGCTGTTGGGGCATTCTCTCCTGAGCTCGCAGTCAGTCAGTCAGCTGGCTAGGGTTGGACTGTCCCCACAAATCTCCTCACACATCCGGCAGTGAGCTGGTCGGCTATAATGCAAGACTGCTAAGCTTTCCTACAGGTGACCTCTCCACCTGGCAAAGCTCACAGCATGGCCACTGGGCTCCATAAAAAAGACAATGAACGTTGCATGGCCTTTTGAGGCCTCAGTTTGTAAGTTTTACAATATCACTTCCCAGTCTCCTTCATCAGTCAATGCAAATTACATGATCAGCCCAGGTTCAACAAGGTAGAGAGACAGACTCTACCTTTTGATGGGGGGCATGGCAAAGAGGTACAAGTGGACTTTGGTGCCACATTTTCCAAATTATCACAGTGCTTGGCCAGTCATCAATTTATTGCCTCTCAGCTCCAATCCATTCTCCTTTCGCTCCGCTTTGTGATCTTGGAGCTAGAGCTTGTCATCATTCCTTTCTTTTCCCATGGTGTATCTTTATCAACAAAGGGCACTGGGGTGACACTGCAAGGTCACAGCCAGAGGAAGGAGATGCTTTCACTGGTTCCATAGGGCCATTTTTCTTTGTCGTGGCTGCTAGCAGATCAGCATGCAGGAGGCCTGGTAATGCTCACCTTAGCTCTTGTGGACCAGTTCCAGCCTCCCTGCACCCTCCAGCAATTTTTCTCCACCACCCAGTGGGCTGTTTCCTGCAGGCCAGCTCCATCTGTGCCTTCTACTAAGTTTCTTCATCACCAACATACTGTGTGTTCCCATGGCAACCACACCCTCTCCAAGGGAGTTTGGACATCAGCCTCAAAGGAGGAAGATGGAGAAGATATCTTTTCTAAGTTCCTTATCTCTCCCTCAGCTCGCAGTGGTAGCTGCTTTCCATGTGTGCTATTTTTATCTTCCTTAGACCTCTCTTATGCCTTTTTGTAGTTAAATATATTTTACTACTTAATACTTCTTAGGTTAAAATTTCTCTGTTCGAATTACGGTATAGTTACTGTCTCCTGATTGGACCCTGATCGATGCCATGCCTTAAAAAATAATGTTTGCCCCCCTGCATCCACTGCTCCTCCTGAGCAACAGAAAAATAGCAAGGTTAAATCTCAGCACACACTAACCTGAGACGTACTGGGCCTGCTAAGAGGCCAGGGACTATACACCAAAGAAGCTGTAAGTTCTGACTAATACGTGCCAGCAGAAGTTGGAAAAGTATGTGGGAATAGATGCTGAGAGGTGGGGCTATAGGACACAAAGTTAGATAAAGGAGAGTTAATCAGTGGGGAATACTCTCCCATGATACCCAAGTCTGGGCAAATACTCCAGAGAGAGAACAATTCAGGACAATCAAAGGTGTTGCACAAATTATCCAACTAAAAGAAATCAAGAACAGAAGATCAAAAGTCTGCAAAGCTCTGCCTGAATAAGAAGTTAACTATTGTTTAACAAGCTTCTGAACTTGAGCCAGTTCTCAATTCAAGAATGACTGAAGGAGAAGCCAGGTCCCATGACAAAAAACCGTGCAGTATCACAGAAATATATTTAGTAGTAATTCTCCCAGTTCTTCCCCAAAGAGATCAACAGCCATTTGCTTAGATAACTGTCCAGTGAAAAAAAGGGAAAACCCAAAACTTCCAAGGATCTACGTATAAGTTTACTTTGATTCCCAGGGATCCAAAGCACCATTATGCCCCTCTATTTGAATGGAGAAGGATGGGGACCAGTCATGACCCACATTCAGTTCACTGTGGCTCCACCGGGTCCATGAATTCAGCCAGTGATCATTTCCCTGTACTGTGCTCAAAACTTACAAGGAGTATTGGGCCCAGGGTCTGAATTGACTGTGACATTCAGGGACACAAAGCTCCATTGTGCTTCCCATTATAATAGGGTGAGATGAAGGCTAATAATGACTCAGCTCCAACTTCCCTCTGGGCCCAGTGGGTTCCTGAATCCATACAGTGATCATTTCCCTGTACCCAAATGTGTAATTTTAATGCATAGACATGATAAATGACAGAACTCTTACATCAAGTTCTTGATCTGTGGTGCAAAAGGTACTGAAGTGTGGAAAGCCAAATAAAGCCACTGAAACGTCCCCACTGTCCCCTACCAAAGATGATAAATAAAAACATTACCATATCCCAGGGGAAATGGCGAAATTTAGTGCCATCATCAAAATTTTGAAGAATGCAAAACTGGTGATGGACATGATATCCTCATTTTATTCATCACTTTAGCCCCTACAAAAACTCTATTGATTATTCACTAGGAGGACTCACAAGACTCAGAATATACTAATACTCACCGCGGTGATTTATTGCAGCAAAACAAAGCAAAATCAGCAAAGGGAAAAGGCACATGGAGCAAAATCATGATACATGATAAATGGCAGTGGACTACCAGCAGTGATGTGATGGTAAACATTTAACAACAGGCTCTCCAGGGTCAAGGAACGACTGCTACATAGCATTTGCCAATTTCCAGAGTATAATGCTCCCACCATAGGTTTAACAACCAGCTCACAAGGCTCCTGAAAATTTAACAGTTGGCTCTTACAGGCCAGTATGAGCCTGCTTTAGCACAAAAACTGTCACAGCCTCAACCCAATAGAAGTCTCAATTGCAGCTGCTATGCCAATGTGGCATCTTGACTAGGACAAACGGTTTGAATGTCTACCCTCCAAAATTCAGATATTGCCAATGTGATAATATTAAGAGGTGGAGATTTAAGTGGTAATTAGGCCATGAGGGCTCCTCCTTCCATGAATGGGATTCGGGCACTCATAAAAGAGGCTTCACACAATGTTTGGCTGGTTTGCCTGTCTCCCGTGTGAGGATGCAGCGTTCCTTCCCTCCAGAGGCTGCAGCAACAAGGCACCATCTTGAAAGCAGAGAACAGCCTTTATCAGACAACTGAACCTGACAGCACCTTGACTTTGGACTTCTGAGCCTCCAGAACTGTGAGAAAATAAATTTCTATTCTTTATAAATTACCTAATCTGTGGTCTTTTGTCTAGCACAAAACAGACCAAGACAATAAATTTCATCATCATAGCCATAACTGGAATAGGCCAACTGTTTGTTTCCATTTCCATCAGAAAGAAGAATCAGAAAGCCGTTCACATTCATGTGGGACAGTTAACGATACACTCTCACGGTCGTCCCACGGGGCTTCATTAACAGAGTTAACTCTCTGTTAACTGCCCTCACAGCCTCTGTCATAAGGTGGTCCAAAGGGACTTGGACATTTCACTAAACACCATATTGGTCCACAACATCAGTGACATTATGTTAATCGGACTTGATCTGTAAAAAGTGACAAGTGCTTTGTAGTATCTCGGTAAGAGATATGAGCTCCAAACATGGAAGGAAAGCCCTGCAAAGATTTGGGAATTGCTAATATTAATGAAGAGTTTGTAGGGACCAAGCTAACTAAAGCCTGTTAGATCATCCCTTCCAAAACAAAAGACAATTTATTAGATCTCATACCTTTTTAAAAAGTAGTATTATGCAAGTAGAATCAGCACTGTGACATGGGTCAAAGATCTGTCACAGCATCTGCGACAGGAAAAAAACAAAAGAATACCCTGCAAAGTTCGCAACACAGTCTCCCACTGAGAACTGGCACTGCCTTGTCCAAGGCTGCTCTCCCCTCGACCAGGGGACAGCCCAAACCAATGTCGCTGATGTAGGGGCATAAAGGCTTAACCTTAGCTTCAATTTGGAACAATTATCAAGACCCTCCACCCCCACCTCAGAAATGTCCCTGCAGAGATCTGTGGAGAATCAGCTCGGCCTTCAGTTGCAAATGCTTCTCAGATCAGCCTCCCCCTCTACCCAATGCTGCCTTCCTCACTCCTGTATAGATGCCTCTCAGAGTATCCCCCAGTAAAGGATCTGCATGCAACTCTCCATCTCAGGATCTGTTTCCAAGGAAAGCAATCTAAAACAGCATACAGTGGAACACAAGCTCACTCTCTCTTTATTTGCTTTTTTCTCTTTTCTTGTTGTCAGCATCACTGTTAGTGGTAAGCCTTCATCCGAAGGGAAAAATTGCAAAGCAAGAATCAGTCAACGTCTCAGGGAACTTGAAGGGACTCTTCGTGCTCGTTGTCTCATAACAAACCATTGTCTGCTAAAACTTGAACTGAAGTTTAGACCTTGCTACCAAGTCCAGTATGGCAAATACATGTTCTTTTCACATGCTACTCGGAATGACTTCCAGCATAATTTTAAGAAGCGTTCTAAGGTCCTTTTCATCAGAAAACGAGGATAATCAATTAATCATAATTAAGAAACTAAATCAATTAATTAATCAATTAAATAAATCAACTTAATCAATTAGTGATGTGAGCCCTGAGTAGGATGTAAGAAATAGTGGTTGCCTATGTGACATATATTTGCAGAACCCTTGTAGAAATTATATACGACTATGTACTAGGAATGGGTACCAGCACAGGAAATTATTGGTATAAACCCAAAACTGCTACAGAATTGGGTATTCCAGGGAGAAGAATGGGCTGGGAGCAGAACTCCTGGGTTAGAAGCACGGCAAAAGAGTTCTCCCCAAAGAAGAGATGACACTGCATGAATTTAACCCAAATCACTATCAGATTGGGGGGCAAGAGCCTCCTTCATCCCGAGGACACTGAATGGGTTCTTCCAGAATTCAGAGACAGCTGGGACACCAAACACAGAATTCTTCTGAGACTGTAGTAACTTAAGACTTCCCCAGGAGAAGGAAGTCTCACAGGATTGGCTATAGAAATCACAGAGAAAGGAAAATCAGTCCTATTTGTGATCAAAAGGAATCAACTAAAAAACTGAAAGTGCTTGAGACTCTGAAAATCCAAAAAGATGACTATTACAAAATAAATAGATGAACGTTCATAGCATTTCATTTAAGATGTAACATAAAAGAAGTAGATCTTACACTAAATGTGTGTGTATGTGCATGTGGGGGTGGGCAGGGTGGGTAATACAGTTTGGAAAATAACTTAGCAAAAGAATCTATATACCTGCCGAACCTCTATGGGAGGAAAACCTTTGCCAATCTTAACCTCAGATCCGTTCCTCATTCTTCCTCTGCTCCGGTCTTAATATAAGGGGCTGACAACTCCAAGCTGCATTTTCTGTCAGGATTTGGTCAATGGGCGGCACTTCTGGGAGATTTTTTTCTTCTAAGAAAAGGAAGAAACCCAGGAGTTCTTCTAGGAGAAGGAAGAAATTCAGGTATTTTGCCCCTCCTTCTGTGCCGCAGGCAGCATCTCAAAAGAGACTATTTTCTATATGGCACCAGCTGCCACGTAAAAAGTGTATCAAGCATCCAGTTGATGCCAGCCTCTGGCACCAGTAACACTGTCTCCTCCCTGTCCTTCCAGCCTAGGGTGTGGGGATTTCCCATTGCTGCTCATGTCCAGGTTTCCACACTGTCCCCTGTTGGCCTTCTTAGCTCATTTACCACTCATAGCACCAATTAACAGCATTAAACTGCCTCTGTTTAAAATACTCAAATTGTTAAAAATAATAATAATAACCCCATTAAAAAGTGGGCAAAGGACATGAACAGACACTTCTCAAAAGATAATACACATGCAGCCAACACGCATATGAAGAAAAGCTCAACATCACTTTGGAGAAATGCCAACCAAAACCACAATGAGATACCATCTCATGCCAGTCAGAATAGTGATTATTAAAAAATCAAGAAACAACAGATGCTGGTGAGGTTGCAGAGAAAAGGGAACTCTTTTACACTGTTGGTGGGAGGGTAAGTTAGTTCAATCATTGTGGAAAATGGTGCAGTGATTTCACGCAGACATAAAAAACAGAACTACCATTTGACCCATATACCCGAAAGAATATAAATAGTTCTATCATAAAGACACATGCATACACGTATTTATTGCAGCACTATTCACAATAGCAAAGACATGGAATCAACCTGAAAAGCATAAAGAAAATACATTTCATATATACCATAGAATACTATGCAGACATAAAAAAATAAATAAATAAATAAATAAATAAATAAACAAGATCATATCCTTTGCAGCAACATGGATGGGGCTGGAGGCCATTATCCTTAGCAAACTAACATAGGTGCAGAAAGTAAAATACTGCATGTTCTCACTTATAAGTGGGAGCTAAATGATGAGAACATATGGACACATAGAGAGGAACACACACACTGGGGCCTAATAGAGAGTCCACAGGGTGGGAGGAGGGAAAAATAACAAATGGGCACCAAGATTAATACCTGGGTGCTGAAATAATCTGTACAAAAGAAACCCCATGACACAAATTTACCTATATAACAAACCTCCACATACATCCCTGAATTTTAAATGAAAATTAAAAAGAAATACTCAAATTGTTTTTCTTTCTGGCTTAGACACTGTAAAAAAAATTACTGCTGAGAAATAAAAACATTTAGTTATTGAAAAGATCAGTTTCCTGCCGCAGCTTCTCATCATCTGAACCCTCCTCAGGGAGCCCACAGCTAAATCACAACATTAACATTGATCATCCAGGCCTCCAACTCAAGATGGACATGGAGAATCCAAACAATGACTAATTTGATGAAGAGTAGAGCAAAATGCTTCAGAAACTAGTATTCAGAACAAATAGCCATCCAGAATAGAAATGTCCCTACTCAAAGATAAACAACATGATACCTAAACAATAATTCTGTAACAAAAACACAAAGAAGGAATGTTTAGCCAGGCATGGTGGCACATGCCTTTAGTCCCAGTTACTCGGGAGGCTGAGGCACGAGGATCACTTGAGCCAAGAAGTTCGAGGCTCCAGTGGGCTATTATCATGCCACTGCACTCCAGCCTGCATGACAGAATGAGATCACATCTCCCCTCAAAAAAAAAAAGA
Source organism: Saimiri boliviensis (assembly GCF_048565385.1). Classification (NCBI taxonomy): domain Eukaryota; kingdom Metazoa; phylum Chordata; class Mammalia; order Primates; family Cebidae; genus Saimiri; species Saimiri boliviensis. The sequence goes on from NC_133461.1 coordinate 52,864,189, forward strand.
AAGAAAAAGAAAAGAATGGAAAATAGTAATGAATTAAGAACTGTGTAGATAATTCTTTAGTCTAGGAAACTAAAGAAGCTTTTAGGTGACAACTACTTTGCATTCCCAAGGTAATCAAAGAAATAAAATGAAAGATGGTAGAATAAAATATACGGGGATGAAAACGGAATTAGAAGAGTTAAGTGAAAAATATTTGATATAAATTATAGCATAGAATTTAAGACTGTCTTAGAAGCATAATTAAATCCATAGAATTATGACGATGGAATTTAGAGCATAGGTTTGCAGAAATCACTCAGAACAAATAGGAAAAGAATTAAAATTAATCACCATTTGAAATAAATAAGTACCTCTTGAAGCCTCTTGCTGTGTGGGCTCTGGACTAATAACATGAGGTAACCATAAAATGCCATAAACTGGGCACCATAATTCATACCCTATAGTTAAACAATGTATAGCCAATCACTAACCACTGCTATTTCTGTAAAACAACTTTGAGACTTTCCGTCAAACAACTTTGCATCAGCCCACACCTTGTTCTTTTTTGCCTTTAAAAACTTGCTTATAACTGGCTGGGCACAGTGGCTCACACCTGTGATCTCAGCACTTTGGGAGGACGAGGCAGGTGGATCACTGAGGTCAGGAATTCAAGACCAACCTGGCCAACATGGTGAAACCCCATCTCTACCAAAAATACAAAAATTAGCCCAGCATGGTGGTGCATGCCTGTAATCCAGCTATTCAGGAAGCTGAGACAGGAGGATCTCTTGAACCTGGAAGGTGGAGGTTCCAATGAACCAATATCATGCCACTGCACTCCAGCCTGGGCAACAGAGCAAGACTCTGTGTCCAAAAAATAAAAGAAAAAGAAAACTTGCTTATAACAAAGGCTGAAGGGAGCATTCTCCAAGGCAACTTGGAGGTGTGTCCCAGGCTGTAGTCTTTAACTTTGGCCCAAATAAACTTTCTATGTTAATTTTGCCTGTTTATTTCTTTAAGTTGACGGAGGAAGGTTTCCACCTAGACCTTAGAGAGCTCATTGTATTCTGGCAAAAATTATCACCATCATTATCGTCATCTCACAGCAAATGAGATTCTTACAACTCTTAGACATTTTGCATGAGTTTGCTGGTTAGACAGGGTTAGGCTGTTTCTGCTAGATGTCTTAAGGTCATAAAACCATTGCTCCTGTAGTATCTTTGATACTTGCTTACTATGTGAGTTAAAGCTGTAACAACTGGCTACTGGGCTCCTCCAAAACCTTACACACATATTACTATGAGCTTGTCTTTATCATTAAGTATCTAATTCTAGGGGTCTAGACAAGTGACCATGATGAGGCCTGGGAACAACACCTGGGCCTCATCCTCCTTGGACTGGCTGTGCCTCTTGTCCATACTGGAAAAGATTAGATCCTCCAGGAATTGTCTGCACTGACACATAATTAAAACTGCCTACCTCCTGGATTTTTACTGAAAATAAGGGTTACTAAGAGTAAACATTACAGCTATTACATATAATTAAAACTACTGGATACAGGAGAAATAATTCTGTATAACAAGTGTATAGGAAAAGTAGAATTCGTTTTTGGTTTTTAAAAAGTTACAAGAAGGCATAAAAATGTGATTTTTATTAAAAGGAAAGTAATTTTGTCTAGTTTAGAGGATTTTATAAGGTGTAAATTGTAGGGGCAAATGAAAAATAAAACTAAAGGGATATAAAAAGTTAAGAAAAAAAAAGAATGAGGCCTGGCATGGGGGCTCACGCTTGTAATCCCAGAACTTTGGAAGGCCGAGGTGGGTGGATTACCTGAGGTCAGGAGTTTGAGACCAGCCTGGCCAATATGGTAAATACCCATCCCTACTAAAAATACAAAATTAGCCAGGAGTGGTGGCACACACCAATAGTCCCAGCTACTTGGGAGGCTGAGGGAGGAGAATCACTTGACCCTGGAAGGCAGAGCTTGCAGTGAGACAAGATCACACCACTGCACTCTAGACTGGGCAACAGAGTGACACTCTGTCTCAGAAGAAGAAAGACAGGAAGAATGAGAAGAAGAAGGAGGAGTCGGGGGGGTGGAGAAAGAAGAAGAAGAACAAGAAGAAGAAGAGGAGGAGGAGGAAGAGGAGGAAGAAGAGAAAGGAGGAGAAGGAGGAGGAGAAGGAGGAGGAGGAGGAAGGAGGAGGAGAAAGAAGAGGAGAAGGAGGAGCAGGAGGAGGAGGAAAAGGAGGAGAAGGAAAAAGAAGAAGAGGAGAAAGGAGAGGAGGAAGAGGTGGGGAATGAAAAAAACTGTAAGAGGTTATAAAAGATTTATGGAAATCTTATTTTATATGTTAAAACTGATGGGGTTTGAATGGATTAGTTTATAAGGTTTTGTTATAATTAGCTTTAGCATTAATACACTAATGCAAATGTAAAATTTGGTTTTCTCTTTTAAACAAGACTTTTGTGTGATATTAATGAGATTTGTTTACCTTTTAAGGAAACTGCAAATAAAAAAAGTGGGAAAAGAGGGAAAGACAGATACAGTTTGCTTCACAGCATCTTTCTTAGGTCTTATGATTGTTTAGGAGAGTCTTCCTCTATCAGAAAATAATGGTTTTTGGTTTTTGAAATCTTGGAATTATCACTTTGACTAATTAAACAACTACTATTTTACAGTGGCATGTGAGTCTATTCTGAGCAAGAGTTTTAAACCTTTGATATTTGATAAACTTTCCAACATCAAAAATTTTAAATTCTAAATTCAGTCTCGTGAACCTCCCACTAACTTTTTGGATATTAGGGCCCCTGGAAATTCAGGAGAGATATATTAGATTTATTTGGTATGCTGACGTCATATAGAAAACACTGTCAAATATAAAATGTTGTTTAATTTTCTTTGGGTTGTATTTGTTTAAAGGTGATATTAATATATCTTCCAAAAGTATATGCGATTTCTAAAATTCTGATATGTCTTATTACATGTTATCAGTAATAATTATAATTATTATGTTAAATTTTTGTATGCCACAAAATAACCAAGTTTCCTTGTTAATTGTGTCTTTAACCATGGCTATTCAAACACTTTTGTCATCCAGAGACAATTACTGTTTTACCTTGATTATTCTCAAAAAGTGGCTTATAATCAACAGCAGTCCAAAATTTGCTTCTTCTTTAAAGAAATTCATAGAAAAGACTCTTAAAAATACTCCTGAATACAGATTTCTGGTTTCTGATAACTTTTGGAGATCATATCATTAGACAGAAAAAAAGAAAAAAGAAAAAAAAAACTTCCAGAATTCTAATGGAAAGGCTGCTGCATTTATGGGAATTGCTCACCTAACATTAAACCAAAAAAAAAGAAAGAAAGAAAAAGAAAAAGAAAAGAAAAAAGAAAAGTTAATTATATAGGACTCACTCATAGAAGACTAACATAATTTTTCATGGCTTTTGGTTTGAAACATTGCTGATTCTTCTTAGGCTTTGTTTTCCAGAATAAATAAAATGTTTGTTTTCTTCTTTTGAGCTACTTATAGCTTATAATGAGTTGGGTAAAGTACACTTTTGTGAATAAAATTTGAAATAATTGCTTTTCTCTCCCCCTGATTTCTCTGGAATTTAGAAACTATTTGTGAGTATTCTTAATTTATAACAATATAGTTATTTGCATAAGTTCAGTAAGAATCTGTTTTCTTTTGTAGCAGCACACAATTGAAGATACTGATTATGTTACCAAGGTCTTGACTGGAATGGCATATCTTCAGATGTAAACAGACTGCTTTAAGAAATTGATCCTTGAGGAATAACCACACTGTCTTCTACAATGGTTGAACTAATTTACATTCCCACCAACAGTGTAAAAGCATTCCCATTTCTCTACAGCCTCAACAATCCCATTACTAGGTATATACCCAAAGGAATATAAATTATTCTACTATAAAGACATATGTACACATATGTTTATTACAGCACTATTTACAATAGAAAAGACATGGAATCAACCCAAATGCCCATCAATGATAGACTGGATAAAGAAAATGTGGTACATATATACCATGGAATACTATGCAGTCATAAAAAGGAATGAGATTTTGTCCTTTGCAAGGATATGGATGAAGCTGGAAGCCATCCTCAGCAAACTAACACAGGAACAGAAAACCAAACACCACATGTTCTCACTCATAAGTGGGAGTTGAACAATGAGAACACATGGACACAGGGAGGGGAACAACACACACCTGGGCCTCTGAGGGGGTGTGGTTTAAGGGGAGGGAGAACATCAGGACAAATAGCTAATGCATGCAGAACTTAAAACCTAAATGATGGGTTGATAGGTGCAGCAAACCACCATGGCACATGTATGCCTATGTAACAAACCTGCATAATCTGCACATGTATCCCAGAACTTAAAGTAAAATAAAAAAATAAGAAAATTAAAGAAAAGAAATTGAAGTTGATTTTATAGACCTGATAAAAATCCCTTTGGAAAAACTGGCCTGGAACCTGTCTACATGGTTTCTTTACAAGGTTCCTGGCCAGTGGTAAGTAAAGAATGTCACTTTATGATAGAATCAGAAACCTCAAGTTATTCTGAGACCTCAAAAAAAAAGAGGAATTCACCCAATTCACACAAGTATTACAGGAACAATTTAATGACAAATCTTTGGCTTGGTTAGCCTTAGGGGGCTTTTGAAAGTCTTATCTGAAATTCCTTATACAAAGTTCCAGCAAACCCAATTTAAAAAGACCATATGTGGCCAATCACTATTTTTGCCACATTTTATGCAAACAATCGGGCCAAGTAAAATAAGACTATGACTTATTTTGCAAATAAATTGGACTATGATTTGTCATTGGTAGAAACAGGGTACTGGAGGAAAATTATGTTTCAGAAGAAAACTTTAATATATCTGTTATTAGATTATAGCCTTGTCCATTGTTTTTGAGTTTTTATTATTTACCTACAATGGATTGAATACTGAAGGTTTTACTAGCTCCAAACTAACGTTTACAATTTTTTTGACTTAAAATCCCTAAAATTAAAACTACTTTCTTTTCTAAAGCCTTGTAAGCTAAAGCTAGACAACTTGATTTTAAAAACTTCAAAAAAAAAAAAAAATCATTACAGTAACTTCATGTATAAACAGGCTTTGTGCTGGCTGGTGTACAGACTACTCCAAAAATTCACTGGAACACATGATACAAACTACAAACCAGAAAAAAAAAAATCCGTCAGATTGTTACTGTCTGCTCTCACTTCATCGGAAGATGCTTCAAGCCCAACATCTAAAAATCTTAACTGGCTTCCCTCTGGATCAGAAACTAAGTTTGTAGTTTGTTCTAACCATTAGCCTTTGTTTTTCTTTTGTTTCCATAGGAATGCTTCTTATTAAATATCTGACTGCTCAAATTATACAGAAGCCTGACTTTGGTGGAAGCCCATCTGCAGCACGACTGCCTGCAATGAGACACAATATTAACCGCTTAATTGGACTACTTTATTCTCAGGACTGAGAGACTGATTCAATGATTATAAAACAATCCACCAACCCAATATCTGGACTATGAAACTTCTTGGGAAAGTTTCAGACTCGGGAATGTAAGGGTTCAGAAAACAATATCCTAAAATGAAGGCCTCAGAAGCAAAAACTTTTTTCCAACCTTCTCCTACCCTCCTGTCTCTTAGAACCATTCTCCCTCAAGGCTATCCATAGAAACTAGAATCCCTCTTCTCCAAGGCAGGTCACAGAAACCAGAACCCCTTCCCAAAAACGAGCCATAAAACCCAAAAATGTTAAGCTAACTTTCCCTTTGCCTTTCTGTATAAAAACTAACCATTAAAAAAAAATTATCTGACCTACCTTTTTTGACTGTAGGTCCTAAGACTTCCATTTCAGAGGGCCCTATCCCATACCCAGAACAAAAAAAAAGAAAAGAAAAAACCATACTCAGAGAGGCCACAAATAATCTAGACAGTCAGATCTTGCTGGGTTCCTCCACTCAGTCTATTAGCCTTAGATCATACCCTTTTTTTTTTTTCAATTATATTTCTACAGAGCTGTCCATACTTTCACCTAAGCATAAAAATGAAAAATTTTCCCTGTATCTAGGGGTTTTCATTGTGGAGGCTCTCATGTATACATGTTAAATAAATTTGTATGCCTTTTCTCCAATTAATCTGCCTTGTGCAAATTGATTTTTCTGTGGAACGTCAGAGGGCCAAGGGGGAAAGCTTCTTGGCCCCTACATATGTTTACGTCACACATCTTTATTTCTGTGTGTGTGTGTGTGTGTGTGTGCGCGCGTGCACGCGTGGTGTGGTGTGTGTATGTATAAATCTATGAGTTCATGCTGGTACCTCCAATTTCAATCCAACACTACAAGGTTTATTTTATCCAAGATTACCAGATAAAATACAAGATGCCCAGTTAAATTAGAATTTCAGATAACAACTTTCTAGTATAAATCTGTCCCAAATAGTGTCCTGTATTTTTATTTGCTAAATTTAGAACCCCGATTCTAGTCATCTCCATGTCCATATTCCGAACAATAAGAGATCCAACTCCAATTATCCTCAAGGCATTTCTCAGTCCTCCAAAACATAGCAATTCACTTAACACAGCCTCCTTGTCCACAGGCCTTGATCCCTGCTTGGCTTGCCTACTTCATTCTGGCCTGCTAATCATTTTCAACGATGAATGGAGGGGGGGAAGGAAGAAAGAAAATAGTTTTAAAGAATGAATGGGGTAGAGGAAGGGAAACATGGTAACTGCAGTAGCAAACAATCCCAAATTTCAATGACTTCCCCCAACAAACATTTACTCTCTCTTGCAGGTCTCGAGGTGGGCTGCTGTTCTGCTGTGCTCAGCTGAGCTCTGACGTTTCCTTATGTCTTCTCATTCCATGTCCCAAGCTGAAGGGGCAACCACCATCAGGGGATTCTTGTGCCAGGGGACAGAAGCTCCAGGGACAAGCCAAACTCATGGTGTGTCTTAAGTCTCTGATCAAAACTGGCCACTGTTCCTTCCATCTACACTACATTGGTCAAAACAACTAACCCCATAGCAAAGCCCAAAGTCAATATGGCAGGAAAGGAAAGTATACTCTGCCTGCTATAAAACACAGCTAAGTGGGGAAGTGGATAAATACTTGAGAACAGTAATGCAATCTATCACCATTGCAAATTAAATAAAAACAAACACAACCGACATAACAATTATACATAAAGAATAACTCATCAACGCAAAAACAAAAAACAAAACCCCTCATGCTGAATCAAAAACTGAACTCGACTGAATTGTGTATAAACGAAAAACACCTAAAATAAAATAACTCAGGTTGCTTGAAAGGGAAAGAATAATTGTAAAAAGAGCAAAGAAGCATGTTATTATCGTCTAAAAATTTGACCCCATATCCCCATGCAGAACTCTCTATTTCATCAAGCAATTACCTTTTTTCTTTTTTTTTGTGAGATGGAGTCTTGCTATGTCACCAGACTGGAGTGCAGTGGTACGATCTCAGCTCACTGCAACCTCTACCTCCCAGGTTTAAACAATTCTTCTGCCTCAACTTCACGAGTAGCTGGGACTATAGGTGTGCACCACCACACCTAGCTTTATTTTATTTTTATTTTTATTTTTATTTTTATATTTTAGTAGAGACAAAATTTCACCATGTTGTCCAGGATGGTCTCAATCTCCTAACCTTGTGATCCACCTGCCTCAGTCTCCTAAAGTGCTGTGATTACAAGCATGAGCCACTGCACCCAGCTAATCAAGCAATTACTTAATCAAAAAGTCAAAGGGGTCTCCTCCCCCAACAAACCAAATTCCAAATTTCAAATCCCTTTTTTAAAAAAGTTCAAACCCACATTTAGCAGTAATTGAAATTACAGATAAGAGATTAGGCATAGTATATACTATATAGAGATTGTATTAATATCTTCTTATAACATTTACAAAAATTGAACTATATTATACTACAGAAAAAAAGTAAATTCCAACTAATAAGTGTTCTTCAGACCATATTCACTGACCACAAGAGGAAAAAAAAAAAAACAGATACAAATAGATTAATGTTATAGAAAGAAACAAGGAATGAGACACCCTCCTGAGAGATCAGAACATTCAAATTTCACTGGTAAAGGGAAAAAAAGCAAAACCACACTTGTAGAATATTTAAGAGAATTGAACAATGAGAACACATGGACACAGGGAGGGGAGCACTACACACTGGGGTCTGTTGGGGGGAAATGGGGGAGGGGCGGGGGGTGGGGAGGTGGGAAGAGATAGCATGGGGAGAAATGACAGATACAGGTGAGGGGACGGAAGGCAGCAAAGCACACTGCCATGTGTGTACCTATGCAACAATCTTGCATGTTCATCACATGTACCCCAAAACCTAAAATGCAATAAAAAAAAAAAAGAAAGAAAAAAAAAAAGAGAATAACAATAATGGGAACACTACATATATATGCTAAAGCTGGCATTTCTAATTAAAGAGGAAAAGACGCTGGAACAATTAGCCAGCCTTCCGGGAGACAAAAAGTAAATTTGATTCCTTGCTGCATAATTCTTTAAGCTAGATGAATTCCAGATGGATTAAAAATTAAAATATAAAGAAGAGAATTCATACTTAGCCATAGATTTATTTTTACATTTTAGGGGTGGCCAAGACCTTTTTTATGTTGAACCAAAAGCAGAAACTAAATAGATAACATTGGTATATTACACACCATTAAAATTTAAAGTTCTGCAGAGAAAAGAAAATACCTAAAAGATATTAAATTCTGAGGGAGATACTGCGAAAATTTTGAAACAAAATGTTTAATAGCCCTAATATGCTAAAATGATCATGTAAGTCTATATGAAAATATTCAAACCCAACCAAATAAAAATGCAAATTACATAAACACTTTAGAAGTCAAAAAAATTAAAATTTTCAGTAAGTATAAAAAGAGATGTTTGGCCTAGGTAGTAATGTGTGCTTAAGTCTATATGGCCATGTGTGTAAATCCACAGGAAAATGTCTGGAAAGATAGAAAATGTCTAGGAAAGAAAGATGTTCTTTGGTGTTTTCCAGTTATTTACAATAAATGGTTTTTTAAAAATCAATAGTTTTTAAACAATGAATGTTATGGCTGCTAAAAGTAATAGTCCCAGACAATGAGGCCCTCATAATCATTGCAAAGTTTAGGGATCCCAGTTTTATTTTTCAGGAAGAAAGCAGGGGCCCCATAATAAATGCACAGTACTGAGCAATCCACTCCACAGATAATATGATCTAAATTATATGTTGAATCTAAAAGTACCGAACTCAGAATTAGAGAGTAGAATGAGAGTTGGCAGGACAGGGAATGGAGAGATATTGATCAAAAGGTAAAAAGTTTTAGTTAGATGGGAGGACTAAGTTTTAGTGATCTATTGCATAGCATAGTGACCACAGTTAATCATGGTGTATTGTATATTTCAAAATTGCTCAAAAAGTAGATTTCAGATGTTCTCACTACAAACAAATTAAGTATGTGAGGTGACGGATGTGTTAATTCGCTTGATATAATAATTCCACAGTGTATACATCAATCAAAACATCACATTGTACTTTGTAAATACACACAATATTTGTCAAAGTGAACATTTAAAAAATAAATTTTAAAATAAGAGTGGAGCTGTTTATGCAGCATCTAAGCCTTGAGTAACAATTCCTGCTCAACAAATATTATGGGGCACCTTCTAATACCAGGCATGAGAGGAGATGAAGAGGAACCAGACAGAGCCCCTCTCTTCACGGAGCCCACAGCCTAAAAGAAAGATGCAGTGAATATACAATGTGAAGTGTGTAATGACGGCCCAGAAGGGAAGAGGGTGTGAAGGAGAGTGTCCAGCTTTCTCAGCTGACGAGGTACTGAAGGGACATGGGACTTTCAGTGCTAAAACCAGGAAGTCCTGCCCAAACCGGAACAAGATGATCACCCCAGAGTGAGGACTGGGGCAGCTTCCAAGCTCAGGTTCATCCTAAGTGGTGTTCTGAAAGATAACTGAGTATATTTTTAGGAGACAGGAGTCCTGAGCCCCATGGTTTCATCCTTGCCAAGATCTTTGTTGGGAAGGCAAAAGATTGTGTGGAGAACAAAATCAGATTTGCAGCAGATCATTTGCTGTTTTGGGGGTTACCAAAGCACTTTCAGATATGAGATGAAAATGGATTCTAACCTTGACAGAGGCCTCGAATCTTGCTTCCTATAAAGAAGCTGGGCTGGGCACGGTGGATCAGGCCTGTAATTCCAGCACTTTGGGAGGCTGAGGTAGGCGGATCATGAGGTCAAGAGATCGAAACCATCCTGGCCAACATGGTGAAACCCCATCTCTACTAAAAATATAACAATTAGTGCATGCCTGTAGTCCCAGCTACTTGGAAGACTGAGGCAGGAGAATCGCTTGAACCCGGGAGGTGGAGGTTGCAGTGAGCCGAGATCACACCACTGCACTCCAACCTGGCCACAGAGCAAGACTCAATCTCAAAAAAGGTCCCCCAAAAAAAGAGTGAGGGAGGACTTTTGCCAAGATGGCCAAATAGGAATAGCTCCGGAACTCAGTTCCCAGTGAGAGAGATGCAGAAGGTGAGTGATTTCCACATTTCCAACCAAGGTAACAAGTTCATTTCAATGGGACTGGTTGGACAGTGGGTATAGCCCAAGGAGGGTGAACTGTGTCAGGGCAGGGTGCTGCCCCACCTGGGAAGTGCAACTTTCCCAATCCTCTCCTGGCCTGAGGACTGGGGACCTTACCCCAGCAAGTTGGGGACTTTATCCCCTCGGCACTCTGGTTCAGATACTGCGCTTCTCCCATGGCCTTTGCAACCCACAGTCCAGGAGAACAATGCCAGGCTGAAAAGCACTGCAAGTTACCAACACAGATCTAAGCGGCAGCTCCAGCTGGCCTGGCATCACAAGTTGTTGGCACAATTGGGGCATAAGTTTTTACTAGCGCTGAGAGCGCCTGCAGAATGGATCTATCTGCCCCTCAAAAAAGGGAGAGCTGAGGCCGGGCGCGGTGGCTCAAGCCTGTAATCCCAGAACTTTGGGAGGCTGAGGCAGGTGGATCACGAGGTCCAGAGATCGAGACCATCCTGGTCAACATGGTGAAACCCCGTCTCTACTAAAAATATAAAAAATTAGCTGGGCATGGTGGCACGTGCCTATAATCCCAGCTACTCAGGAGGCTGAGGCAGGAGAATTGCCTGAACCCAGGAGGCGGAGGTTGCGGTGAGCCGAGATCGCGCCATTGCACTCCAGCCTGGGTAACAAGAGCGAAACTCCATCTCAAAAAGAAAAAAAAAAAAAAGGGGGGGAGAGCTGAAAGCAGGGATACAGGTGATATGGCTTGGCAGGTCCCATCCCCACAAAGACCAGCAAACTGGAGCCCTCTCACATAAGAGTTTCGCAGTTAGCACACAAGTTTGACCCCCGACAAACAAGGTCAATGAAGGGAAGGGCGTCTGCCATTGCAAAGGTGAGTCTAATCTCACCTGTGTAAACAAGAGCCAGAAGAAGCCTACACAGCAGCCAGGCTGAGTCCAAGGCAGCCCAGCAGTGCCTCTACAGGCAAACAAGGGACACACTGCCTCCTCAAGCAGCCCCTTGACCCCTGGATAACCAAAACAATACCTCACACAGGAGAGCTCTGGCTGACATCTGGCAGGTATCCTTCTGGGACAAAGATACTAGAGGAAAGATCAGGCAGCAATCCTCACTGCTCCATAGGCCCCATGGGTGATTCCCAGGCAAGCAAGGTCTGGGGTGGACCTCCAGAAGTCCTACAGCAGAGGGGCCTGACTATTAGAAGGAAAGGTAAAAAGCAAAAAGAAATAATTTCAGCATCAACAGAAGAAAGGTCCACTCAGACACCCCATCCAAAATCACCAACTTCAAAGACCAAAGGTAGATATATCCACAAAGATGGGAAGAAACCAGCTCAAAAAGGACGAAATTATCAAAGATCAGAATACCTTTCCTCCTCCAAGGGATCACAACTCCTCATCAGCAGGGGGACAAACAGGATGGAGAATGAGTTTGACAAATTGACAGAAGCAGGCTTCAGAAGGTAGGTAATAATGAACTTCTCTGAGCTAAAGGAACATGTTCTAACCCAATGCAAAGAAGCTAAAAACCTTGAAAAAAGGTTAGACGAAATGCTAACTAGAATAACCAGCTTAGAGAAAAACGTAAACTAGATGAAGCTGAAAAACACAGCATAAGAATGTTGTGAAGCATACACAAGTTTCAGTAGCCAAATCGATCAAGCAGAAGAAAGGATATCAGAGATTGAAGATCAACTCAATGAAATAAATTGAGAAGGCAAGAATAGAGAAAAAAGAGTGAAAAGAAATGAACAAAGCCTGCAAGAAATATGGAATTCTGTGAAAAGACCTAATTTACGCTTCATCGGTGTACATGAATGTGATGGGGAGAATGAATCCAAGCTGGAAAACACTCTTCAGGATATTATCCAGGTGAACTTCTCCAATCTAGCAAGACAGGCCAACATTCAAATCAAGGAAATACAGAGAACACCACAAAGATACTCCTCAAGAAGAGCAACCCCAAGGCACATAATTGTCAGATTCACCAGGGTTGAAATGAGGAAAAAAATGCTAAGGGCAGCCAGAGAGAAAGGTCAGGTCACCCACAAAGGGAAGTCCATCAGACTCACAGCAGATCTCTTGGCAGAAACCCTACAAGCCAGAAGAGAGTGGGGGCCAATATTCAACATCCTTAAAGAAAAGAACATTCAACCCAGAATTTCATATCCAGCCAAACTAAACTTCATAAGTGAAGGAGAAATAAAATCCTTCATGGACAAGCAAATCCTGAGAGATTTCACTGCCACCAGGCCTGCCTTACAAGAGCTCCTGAGGGAAGCACTAAACATGGAAAGGAACAACCACTACCAGCCACTGCAAAAACATACCAAATGGTAAAGACCAACGAGGCAATGAAGAAACTGCATCAACAAATGGACAAAACAACCAGCCAGTAAGAATCAAATTCACATATAACAATATTAATGTTAAATGTAAACGGCCTAAATGCCCCAATCAAAAGACACAGACTGGCAAACTGGATAAAAAGTCAAGACTCATAGGTGTGCTGTATTCAGAAGACCCATCTCACATGCGAAGACACACATAGATGCAAAATAAAGGGATAGAGGAAGATTTACCAAGCAAATGGGGAGCAAAAAAAAGCAGGGGTGGCAATCCTTGTCTCTGATAAAACAGACTTTAAACTAGCAAAAATCAAAAGAGGCAAAGAAGGGCATTACATAGTGGTAAAAGGATTAATGCAACAAGAAAAGCTAACTATCTTAAATATGTATGCGCCCAACACAGAAGCACCCAGATACATAAAGCAAGTTCTTAACAACCTACAAAGAGACTTAGATTCCTGCACAATGATAGTGGGAGAATTTAACACTCCATTGTCAATATTAGACAGATCAATGAGACAGACAATCAACAAGGATATCCAGGACTTGAAAGCAGATCTGGACCAAGTGGACCTAATAGACATCTACAGAAATTTCCACCCCAAATCCACAGAATATACATTCTTCTCAGCACCACATTGCACCTACTCTAACATTGACCACATAATTGGAAGTAAATCACTCCTCAGCAAATGCAAAAGAACAGAAATAATAACAAACAGTCTCTCAGACCACAGTGCAATCAAATTAGAACTCAGGATTAAGAAACTCACTCAAAACCACACAACCACATGGAAACTGAACAACATGCTCCTGAATGATGACTGGATATACAATGAAATGAAGGCAGAAATAAAGATGTTCTTCAAAACCAATAAGAATGAAGACACAACATACCAGAATCTCTGGGACATATTTAAAGCAGTGTCTAGAAGGAAATTTATAGCAATAAATGCCCAGATGAGAAGCAAGGAAAGATCTAAAATTGACACCCTATCATCAAAGTTGAAAGAACTAGAGGAACAAAATTTAAAAACTCAAAAGCTAGCAGAAGACAAGAAATGACTAAGATCAGAGCAGAACTGAAGGAGATAGAGATACAAAAATCCCTTCAAGAAATCAATAAATCCAGGAGCTGATTTTTTGAAAAGATCAACAAAATAGACAGACCACTAGCCAGACTAATAGAAAAGAGAGAAGAATTGAATAGAAAAGAGAGAAGAATTGAATAGATGCAATAAAAAAAAAACAATAAAGGGGATATCACCAATTCCACAGAAATACAAACTACCGTCAGAGATTACTACAAACAACTCTATGCACATAAACCACTAAATCTGGAAGAAATTGATAAATTCCTGAACACTTGCACCCTCCCAAGAGTAAACCAAGAAGTTGAAACCCTAAATAGACCAATAACAAGGTCTGAGGTTCAGGCAGCAATTAATAGTCTACCAACCAAGAAAATTCGAGGTCCTGATGGGTTCACAGCCAAATTCTACCAGACATACAAAGAGGAGCTGGTACCAAACAATACAAAAAGAGTATTTCCTTCCTAACTCATTTTATGAAACCAACATCATCCTGATACCAAAACCTGGCAGAGACACAGCTAAAAAAGAAAACTTCAATCCAATATTCATGATGAACATCGATGCAAAAATCTTCAATAAAATACTGGCAAACTGAATGCAACAGCACATCCATCGTGATCAAGTAGGCTTCATCCTGGGGATGCATGGCTGGTTCATCATATGCAAACCTATAAATGTAATCCATCACATAAACAGAACCAAAGACAAAAACCACATGATTATCTCAATAGATGCAGAGAAGCCCTTTGACAAAATTCAACATCCCTTTATGCTAAAAACTCTCAATAAACTAGGTATAGACAGAACGTATCTCAAAATAATAAAAGTCACAGCCAATATCATACTGAATGGGCAAAAACTGGAAGCATTCCCTTTGAAATCTGGCACTAGACAAGGATACTCTCTCTCACCACTCTTATTCAATATAGTATTGGAAGATCTAGCCAGAGCAATCAGGCAAGAAAAAGAAATAAAGGGTATTCAATTAGGAAAGAAGGAAGTCAAATTGTCTTTATTTGCAGACAACCTGATTGTATGTTTAGAAGACCCCATTGTCTCAGCCCAAAATCTCCTTAAACTGATAAGCAACTTCAGCAAAGCCTCAGGATACAAAATCAATGTGCAAAAATCACAAGCATTCCTATACACCAACAACAGACTTAAAGAGAGCCAAATCAAGAACAAACTACCATTCACAATTGCTACAAAGAGAATAAAATACCTGGGAAGACAACTAATAACAGATGTAAAGCACCTCTTCAAGGAGAACTACAAACCACTGCTCAATGGAAAAAGAAAGAACATAAACAGATGGAAAAACATTCCATGCTCATGGTTAGGAAGAATCAGGATCGTGAAAATGGCCATGCTGCCTAATTTATAGATTCAATGCTATCCTCATTAAGTTACCATTGATTTTCTTCACAGAACTGGAAAAAAACCACTTTAAACTTCATATAGAAGCAAAAGAGAACCTACATGGCCAAGATAATCCTAAGTAAAAAGAACAAAGCTGGAGCCATTATGTTACCTGACTTCAAACTATACCACAAGGCTAAAGTAATCAAAACAGCATGGTACTGGTACCAAAAAAGAGATATAGACCAGTGGAACAGAACAGAGACCTCAGAAGAAATGCCACACATCTACAACCATCTGATCTTTGACAAACCTAATAAAAACAATCAATGGAGAAAGGATTCCCTGTTTAATAAATGATATTGGGAAAACTGGCTAGCTATGTGCAGAAAGCTGAACCTGGACCCCTTCCTTACACCTTACACTAAAATTAACTCCAGATGGATTAAAAATTTAAACATAAGACCTAGCACCATAAAAACCCTAGAAGAAAACCTAGGCAATGAATGGTAATTCAGGACATAGGCAATACCATTCAGGACATAGGCATAGGCAAGGACTTCATGACTAAAACACCAAAAGCAATGGCAACAAATGCCAAAATAGACAAATCGGATCTAATTAAACTTAAGAGCTTCTTTACAGCAAAAGAAACAATCATTAGAGTGAACCAGCAACACAATGGGAAAAAAATTTTGCAATCTACCCATCTGACAAAGGGCTAATATCCAGAATCTACAAAGAACTAAAGCAGATTTACAAGAAAAAAAACAAACCCATTCAAAAGTGGGCAAAGGATATGAACAGACACTTTTCAAAAGAAGACATATATGTGGCCAATAAACATAGAAAAAAGTGTTCATCATCACCAGGTCTTAGAGAAATGCAAATCAAAACCACATTGAGATACCACCTCATGCCAGTTAGAACGGCAATCATTAAAAAATCTGGAGACAACAGATGCTGGAGAGGATGTGGAGAAATAGGAACACTTTTACACTGTTGGTGGGAGTGTAAATTAGTTCAACCATTGTGGAAGACAGTGTGGTGATTCCTCAAGGATCTAGAAATAGAAATTCCATTTGACCCAGCAATCCCATTACTAGGTATATAACCAAAGGATTATAAATCATTCTATTTTAAAGACACATGCACACGTATGTTCATTGCAGCACTGTTTACAATAGCAAAGACCTGGAACCAACCCAAATACCCATCAATGATAGACTGGACAAAGAAAATGTGGCACATATACATCATGGAATACTATGCAGTCATAAAAAACAATGAATTCGTGTCTTTTGTAGGGACATGGATGAATCTAGAAACCATCATTCTCAGCAAACTGACACAAGAACAGAAAACCAAACACCGTGTGTTCTTACTCATAGGTGGGTGTTGAACTATAAGAACACATGGACACAGTGGGGGGAACATCACACACTTGGATCTGTTGCGGGGTGGGGGTTAGGGGAGGAACAGTGTGGGGTGGGGAGGTTGGGGAGGGATAACACTGAAAGAAATGCCTGATGTAGGTGACAGGGGATGGAGACTGCAAACTACCATGGCATGTGTGTACCTATGCAACAATCCTGCAAGATCAGCACATGTACCCCTAGAGCTTAAAAAAAAAAAAAAAAAAGAAACGGGGTCTCAAAAAAAATAATAAATAAATAAATAAATAAATAAATAAATAAATAAGAAGCTGAGCCAGAGCCAGGCATTGTTCATGATGGATGGTCCTGCTGTTCCTCTTGGAGAACATCGGGTGTAAGGCCCCCATGCTGCACAACTGCAAGGCTACAGTAATCAAAACAGCATGGTACTGGTACCATGCAAGGAACTGCACTCACTTGGATGGCAGCTGCCCCTGTTAGGAGTTAGGTAGGATGCCCTTGAGGTCCTGCAGGATACTGAGGACTTCTTTCCTGCAATCTAGGGGAGTTGCCTGGAAGAGCCCCATAGACACCGCATTCGACTCTGAGTAACCCACTCATCCTTGCCCATGGAGGGGTCCTCTCTTTGCAGAGAAATAAAGACAAAGCAGGTTCCTCCACTCTGCCTCTGGAGAAGAGAACAGATTGATGTAAGCACCAGGAGTGATTCAAGACCAAGCAAAAGCCAGGGAGGAAACTAAGCACCAGCCAGTGGTGACCTGTTCAGTAGGTGATCTGAGAGCAGCGTCTGAGTGGACAGTGAGTCACAGAAGTGGGGCTTCATGGGGGACTCCAGGAGAGTTACAAGGTAGCCAGCTCTGCAGAAGCAGGAAGACAGAGACAGCTGGCCACAAGGTATGAGGGTTCCGGCTGCGATCCCAGGGCTCCATGACACCATATTCACCCAGCATTGCTACTGATCCACAATATGGAGAGGGACTTGCATCCCTGGCATCTTGAAGAGGCCGCTTGGCCTCTGACCATTACACTGACCACACAGTTACTGAAAGAGTAAAGTAAGCTCCTATGTTTTCTGTTTCTAAAGGACAAACAAATTCAGTGATGTTCCAGGCCTTTTTGCCAAGTCATTTCCCATCCCAGCATGCCTACCACGCTAACACTTACTAAAATTACGCTGAGTTTGCTATTTCATGGAAGAAAGCTCTGGCATTTCTATGGCTTCCTCGGAGACTCATCCTTCTGTGATCAGAGAGGACAATAACGTCCCCTCATTTCTGAGTGGACAGTGCCATTCCCTGGGAATATCAGAAAGCAACAGGTCAGAGTTTCTGGCATGGGAAAAGACTCCCCTGGGATATATTTCAAAAGCTACAGTACAATAGCATCCCCACCCCCTCACCCTCCATCCCCTATCACCCCTATCCCCCATCAAATCAAGCCAAAATTTGCTTACACATTGTTGAAGAGAACAGAGGTGAAGAGCAATGTGTACTGAGGGACACTTAGGGACTTCTCTGATCTGAAATATACTGCAGCCATCTGCCAGGCCAGGTGGTTCCAGCGTGGCCCAGATCAGCCTCCTAAATACTTGCTATCAGCAAACCACTGAAAGTGCTCCATCCCTCCTGAGCTATATTCTGCTCTAGGGCTTTGCAAAATGGGCCCTTTGGAACACTAGTCCCCTGAGGTGCCCTCCATCAAAAAGAGCTTCTTGACCACATGAGGCTGGGCAAACGACCTACTGGGCCCGGCGCTCTGAGTCCAGGGCGACCAGCCAAAGCTGCGATCTAGCTGCGCTCCCCATCTTTCAGGAGGAGGAGGTGGCAACCGCACACTGTGACCGCTCCCCGCTGTTTTCCTGGGAAGGACCTGTGTATGTTTCCTGAAAATACAGTGTATTTTCCGGGGCCGGAAAGAAATAGGACCCAACTCAGAAGGTTCCAGAGGCCTAATCCACTGACCGGACTATTTGCAGAGCTGTGGGTGGAGTGAAGGGAACGCCCAAGGAGAGGTTGAGGCACCAGGAGATTAGGCCGTGGGAAGTCTTGGCCACCCTAGGTCAAGGGCAGGGGGAGGAGAGAGCTTTCCCCCACGAGGCCAGTGAGAGCTGGAGCCACAGGGAGGGGCTGCCGACGACGGGAAGTGCCATCGGAGCAGGACTCGGCTCTTCCAGAAACACACCATCGAAGAGGGAGGGAGGTTGGTATAGACCTCCGTCTGCAGCAGCAAGCTTCCTGGGGACAGAGCCCGGAGGAAGGTGGGCGTGGGGCCTGCAGGAGCTGGGATGCAGCCAGCAGGGACTAGCCAGAGCCCGAGCTTATGCATCAGCAACAAAGAAGCAAAGCATGAAAAGCATGCCGTTCCCGTGAGACTCTTAAAAGTTCTGTTTTCTTTTGAATGTTTCAAGAATAAAGGGGGCGGGGACCTGCTCCTAAGCGTCCTCAATGAGGTAAGAATGTTGAGTTGTGCTGTCGCCCTTGTGGGCTGCAATTTCTGTCCTGAGGAAAGCAGTGAGAAGCACTGAGACCACGTTTCCCTTTTTAGAACGGTTGCCCTTTTGTGCTGGCAGGGACGTGGTTGCAGGCAGAAGGCACCTCTCTGTCATCCTTCCCTGAAGACAGTGAACTGTGCCAGTTCTGGGCCCTGAACACTTCTGAGAGCCAAATGCTTTATTCACCTTCAGGCAGAGGCAATAATACCCTGGTGGTATTTAGCACTGCATCATGTTGGAAACAAAAAAAAATCCAACCTCTTTCAGTTGGTTTCTATCTCTTGATGTCTTGAAATTTACATTTCATTGCAATAAGAGAAAAGAAATCAAAGGAGAGCCTGTCCCAGAGAGGACAATTGCCCCTAATTTTGATGGATCATGAAACACCCCTTCTTGGAGATCTAAAATGTACATCATTAAAATCTCTAAGTAGTCCTCCAGAAAGAAACCTGTCTAGCTCTGCTTAATCCAGGATTTCCCATACTTACGTAAAACTAGAACCCTTTTTATTTTTAAATCCGAGTACAGTTTGGAAAGTACTGTGATCTCCTGTAAGCCATATATCTGCAGTCTGTGTTTAGCAGGAGGCTTAGCAGTGCAGTCATTCTTTCAGACAGCTAAAGAGTAGAGCTAGGAAGACAATGCTCAAGGCAAGAAGGAAAAGTTAGCAGAAAGCAAACTTACAGAGGGAGAAGACTGGCCTCATAACCTCTAAAAAAGAAAGGGTTTGGTAATCTGCATTTAGTCCACCTGCATTTAAGGAAACATAGGCACACCCACACATACGAGAAGTAACAAGAAAGATCTCTCAAAGAAATCTGAGACAGATGTGGGAGAAGCAGAGAAAAATGGCACTTTAGGAAGCCGTGATGCCGACAGCTTTTCGGAAGTGGCTGCCATAAATTGTGTGTGGCGTGCCGCAAAGCTGTTTACCGACAGGAGCAAAACACGAATGGGCGGCGGCAGGTGGCAAGGATGCCTGAGGAGGGCCGTGACCAAGGAAGAACCTGAAAGTCCAGGATCAGGGTTTTAAGTCTGATTCCAGGAAAAAAACGGAGAGCCATCGAGGCTTTGGAGAATCCTGAAAATGAAAATAATGTGCGCTGTAGTGCACAGGATGGCTTGGAAGAGGACCAGATAGAGTTCAGAGCGCCAGTGGGGAGATTATACTAGTCCTCATTAAAGAAGGCTGACAGCAAAACTAGGGCTGTGACCTTGGAGCTAGAGAGGCAGGCATGGAGCTGAGAAGTAACAAAGCTAGAAACTGTCTTACTGGTAAATTGTTACAAGGGACTAAGGAAACAAGGGAGTTGAAAATGAACTAAATTTATGAGTCTGGTACGGAATGAGCCTTTAGACTATAATCTACCCCAGCTTGAATTTCTTGGCACTCCTCCCTCTCCATCTTAGTGCTTCATTATACTCTGGGTCAGCTGGCTTCTACGCTTCAACACCTTCTGTGCTCATCAGCGCCAATGCCAGAAACAAAGGTGGCTGAGTGAAGAAAATATAGCCAGAAATAATAGAAACCCAATGATAAAGGAAGGCTGGAATGAATTCTTTGGAGCTAAAAGAGAATGAAAAGGAGGCCTAGTGAAAACTTTATAAAACCAAACTACAAGTCAGTTGTATCCCATGATCTGGGGTCCAGGATCCTTCCTGGACCTCAGAGCTGAGCTTCGCAGCAGCCCTGTCTCTACTTTGGAGACTGAAAAGCTCAGCTGTCATTCTAAATGACCCTGAAATACATCGGTGCACAAGTGGATGAGGTTTAAATAATCTGCCCATGCCTGAAGAACATCTCTGTCCATGCCAGCATCTCACAAGCACATTCTGATGGTGCCTAAACTCCATATCATCGTAGAATTTAAGAAGCACTAACTCGAGTTCAGCTTCGTACTAAAACAGATGGAGGCTGACCTCAGCTGGGTGAGGCAGGAGAAGTACCTGTCTTGGTCCGTCAGTCATTATTGTACCAGCATATCTTCATTATTAGCCCAAAGCCCCTTCATCCACCAAATTGTTGGCGTTCACCTGGCCATTTTCCTGGTAACCCAAACTCAAAAGCTGGTGGTCATCGTTGACCTTGCCCTCTTCTTCGTTCAAGTTTTATTAGTTCTGTATCCACAATGTTACTGGCAAGTGTTTTCTCCTTTCGGTTTTCATGAAGCACATCCTGTCAATACAGGCTCCCATCATTTCCATCGTGTCCTTTTGCTGCGGCATCCTAAAATGGTTTTTGTGACCTGCTTCTTGTCCCCCCAGTCCACTATACCTGCCTAAAGCCAGAATAACTACCTCAAGCACGGTTAAGGCCAAGCACATCTGGCTCAACCATAATTGCCTGATTCCAAAATGTCCAAAGCCCTATTTGCACAAGATATATTTGTATGGCATTAAATGTTACCATTTTATGTGCCAACATAGTTCTCTCAACATATTATTGAAAGACGTATCTCCCCTTTGACTACACTCTTCACCACAAATATACTTCCATTGTTTCCTATTTGGCTTGATAACGTTATTTATGTACCGCATGGCTTTTTCAAAAATATAAGAACTCACAAGTAGAGAACTATTATTATCTCTACCTGTCAAAAATCTTGCCGACATCAAAGCCAGAGCCCTTCTCAAATGCCATAGATTCCCAGGTGCTTCTGCTAAATCCCTTTTGTTAAAAGTAATTTCTCTCTCTTTTGACCTCTATGGAAGGTTTCAACACAGTCTTCATTGTATTCAAGTTAATTACATTCCTATCTCATCTCCCCTATTTGAACATAAGCCCCCTGAGGGCCAAAGCAGTGCCTTACTCATCCTCACACCCTCACATCTCTTAGCTTAGTGCCCTGGTTGACAAACGTTTACTGTTTAGTGATCAAATAAACAAACAGTCTTAGTTAGAATCTACACCCCCTTAGCAAACTGGAAATAAATGGCGAATATGGAACATCAATGGGAGGCATCTCTCCAGCTGCTGCTCCAACACTGTTAATTACACTATACTTTTATTGAGCAATTCAGTGGTAATTCTTGCCGCTATTCCTCCTTAATAAGATCCATTGTGCACCATAAAATAGTAACTGGGACGCAGTTTGTATTCCACATGCATCACATTTCTTTTTAGCAGGTTCTTCCATATCCATAATCTCATCATTATTACTATTACCCTCAGAAGACAGTTGACTTGCATTAATCAGTCCTGCTGCCATTCCCTTGCCAGATTTTCTGTAGTTTTATTGTGCTTTTGGACATTTTAATTAACTTGAAAAATTAATTTTAAAATCTTACCTTATTAATGCTCTGCTCCCTTGGAAATCCCTCCTTCTTGTTTATTATCACTGACCATTTGAAGATGAGGTCATTAGTGATTAAAGCACCAGACAACTTCCACACCCATCCTGCTGCAGATTCTGTGCTATTTTTAAATGGGATGTGAATAATAACCCCAACTTTTAAGCAGGTGGGGAGGGAGTTCTGTTGCTTGGGGAGTTAAAAGACTTATAATTTCAATTATGCCATAACATTTACTCCGCAACTACTGCTCTCTACAGAAGCTCAACAACGTTCATTTATTAATACCATATACAGAGGTAAGTTTTGTTCTACCCAGTTGACAAACTGCAATGAGTAAGGCACCAGACTTGGTAACTCAAGAACACTGACACAAAGCCAAATAAGCAAGACGCGTTAGATAAAACTAACTGTTTGATTCTCAATGCTCTATCTGGACCCTAGGAAAATAACGGAATGGTCATTGAACAACGTGAGTTCTTCATTTTCTAAACAAGAAATGGTAGCATCCCACAGGCTAACTCCAATCGATTGGTAGTGGCTTCTTGAGCATTGTAATGAGAGTGTGAGGTTGTATTGGAACCTGACGGAAAGAGTGTCCTTATCAGTGAGAGCTGCCTGCTATTTGGATGGGATTTGTAAATGACAGCATCATATCTGTCTTCCCCATGATAAAGGCTGGATACCCTTTTAACATAATTTACAGTAGTGATTCTCAATTTCTAATTATGAGGATTTACTCTTAATTTTAGAAAAAGGGCAGACTCATACAAAGTGTTGGTATAGAAAGGACTGACAGAAAGTTAGTATGGGTTCAGTAATTATTTTACAGGAATCCTTGTTTTATAGATATTAACCACTTCTCCATTTAGAACACACGGTCCACATGTTGTGCAGGATATATTATGTATTCGGTTTATGGACAATTCTTGATATGCCCATGTATTTACATCCTTCTTGTCTAAACTATCTTGCCAGTCCCCTCCCACTCCTACGCCTCTGGCCAGGGCTCAGGTGCCCAAGAAGGGCAAAACCACTAATTTTAGTCATACAACTCAAGACATGAACATTCAAACCAAAACATGAATGTCTAACTTTGAACATTTTCAAACATCTGAACGTTTTCAAATGGGGACTTATTTTTGCTATGATTCTATTTGTAGAATGATAGAAAAATAGAGAACTACTCTATCCAGCTGCCTCCAGTCTAAGCTAAACATAGCAAGCTATTTAAGGTACCTGTTGATTGGAAGGAGCAGACAACCCTGTAAAACTAGTTTGTTACAAGGATATTTTAGGAATACAGACTAATAAGATGAGACCAATTTTCAAACAGTATGGCCTGTAATTCAAGTTCCCATCATGTCATTTACTGGCTGGCATTCTTAAGTAACTCACCTACCATCTCAGAGCCTTGGTTCCTTCATTCATAATATAAGTGTCTGGATTGTAAGGATATTGAAACTATTAGATGCACATCGAGAAATTTGCCTAGTGCTTGGAACATAGTAAGTACTTACTAGTTGTTAGCCAGTAATAGCAGCAACAATAGCAATAGAGGTAGTGGTGGAAGCATAGTTGGGTAACATGGGAACTATATGAGCTCAGTTCTCCAGATCTCCAAGTCTGTCTTTGTCTGTGAGGCTGCAGAGTCTCTTGTTGATCTGCTCAATTCTCTTTGCTGCAGATTCTCTTTCTCTTCACTTCCTAGTTTCTGCTTATCTGTAATTCTGCCTAAATATAGCTAAAATGAAGCCCTGCAACTAGAATAGAGGATCCATGAGGGCAGGTGTTTTGGCTGATTTTTTCCCCTATTGCCCCATACAATGATGGGCACTAATCAATCAATATTTGTGAGAAGTGTGGGTTGTCATGGCACCCACTCTGAATGCAACTCTACATCGTCTTATTAGTGCCAGTAACCCAGCACC
Organism: Saimiri boliviensis; assembly: GCF_048565385.1. Taxonomy (NCBI): domain Eukaryota; kingdom Metazoa; phylum Chordata; class Mammalia; order Primates; family Cebidae; genus Saimiri; species Saimiri boliviensis. Next base: position 52,888,720 of record NC_133461.1, read on the forward strand.
ATCCGAGTGATCTGGTCTCTGTTTTCAATTACATGTCCCAGGAAAAAGGATATGACTGGCCCTCATATGGGTTATGGGTCCAGAGCCCATTGTAGTCAACTCAGCAGGGGCCAAAGAGGAAAAGTCACATATGGCTGCCCACTCTAGAATAAATTCTTTAAGAAGGGAATGGAAATGAGTAAAGCGTCAGACCATCTTTTGTTTACATAGCATAAAAATTCAAAGGAGAAAGGACTGGCAGGAGGGATGAAGGATGGCCTCATGGACTAAGCAGTATTTCAGGTGGGTTTTAGAGGATGGATTAGTGTTTGATGGAAAATTGTTTTATATTTTTAATGCTATTACATTTTGCTTAATATTTCACAGTGAGAAAATACACACTCTATCATTCTAATACAATTTTTGCTGAATATCTATATTATGTACAAAGCTCCATAGTGAATACTGCAAGATATTCAAAGACATATGAGCAGATTCTGCTTTCAGGATTTTTCTATTGGTTGAGGAGAGAAGACCTAGACATAGGAAAACAAGAGCTCTCTGAGTTCAGGGTTTCAAGAGAACCCATTAGGCTAGAGCAGAAGTAGAGCTCGGCTTGCTGGAGGAGGTGAGATTTGTGCTGAGCATTGAACTTAGCATGAGTAGGCAGAGAGAATGAAGGAGGAGGATGCGGCAGGCACTCTTCATGGCATACAGAAACTCCATTCCCAGCCCTCTTCTCCCTTCCTACCTTCCTTAGAGACTGAAAAGCTACACGTTCATTTCCAAGCTTTCCTTGCAGCTCAAGGCAACATAGGATTTCTGGTCAATAAGACATAAATGGAAAGCAATGTGGATTTTGCTCTCCTAATAAAGAGATAGGCATCGCTGGAGCCCTTTCTTCTGGCCTGAACAAGGATGTGATGTCTACGACTGCAGTAATGTTGCTGCAACAGTGACTCTTTGTATGAGAAAAGTAAGCTCCCTTAAACAATCCCAGGCACAGAAATTTGAGGAAACCTCCCCACCACCCTTTACAGTTTTCCTGGGATAATTTGTCACAATTTTTTCTTATGATCCTATATGTTTAATAGTTTCATTTCTAAGTTTAGATCCAGACTTTGCTTTGCTTTCCTAAATAAATTAATATGATCCTTGAACTGTCACCTGGTATTTCATTCATGATTTACTGGAAATAGATTCAGTCCTCTCAGAGTATCTCCCTTGCCAAGCCAACGCATGTAGTCCCTAAGCGCTCTTTGGGGATGAGAACTCTGCTCATGACTCATTAACTTTTTTTCTAAGTATGAAAGATTTTTAAGGAAGAAATGAATAGGTGGAAATGCCTTATTAACTTCAAGGAGGAGACACAAGAATGTCTAAATCTGGCTCAATATATGGAAAATCAGCCATGGTTTCAGTATTCGATGACAACCCATCACCTTGATACACTGACTTCATCTTTGTCTCCAGATTCAATGAACTGAGTAAAGTGAGAATTTTAATAGAAATTAAAAATGATCTCCATGGCTAGTAGCCCTCTGCATTTTAAGGGTCCTGATTATCTCTGTCTTCAGATGCTAAGTGTATAAGAGTTGGTATTATTCACCAGTGTATAAGAACAAGGGAAGGGGGCTTAGAAAAAAAATGAAATTTGGCTGGGTGTGGTGGCTCATGCCTGTAATCCCAGCACTTTGGGAGGCTGAGGCAGGAGGATCACTTGAGGTCACTTGAGGAGTTCAAGACCAGCCTGGCCAACATGGTGAAACTCCGTCTCTACTAAAAATATAAAAATTAGCTGGGCATGGTGGCATGTATCTGTAATCCCAACTACTCAGGAGGCTGAGGCAGGGAAATCACTTGAACCTCAGAAATGAAGATTGCAGTGAGTTGAGATTGTGCAGTGAGATTGCAGTGAGTTGAGATTGTGCCACTGCACTCCAGCCTGGGCCACAGAGCAAGATTCCAACTCAAAAAAAAAAAAAAAAGGTAGAAGAAGAAGAAGAAATGAAACTCATCTGGAAATTTTCACAAGGACAAAGTCACTGCTACTTTTCAGTTAATTCAACTACAAGAGACTGAATATTTGTGCCTCCTCCCCTCATCAAATTCAAATGTTGAACCTTAACCCCCAAGGTGACAGTATTTGGAGGTGAGGCCTTTGGGAAGTGATTAGGTCATGAGGGTGGAACTCTCATGCATGGCATTAATGCCCTTATAAAAAATACCCCAAAGAGCTCCCTCACCCTGCCACCACATGAAGACACAATGAGACATGAGCCCTATATGAGCCAGGAAGTATCACTCACTAGACATCGAGTCTGCTGGTGCCTTGGTCTTGGACTTCCCAGCCTCCAGAACTATAGGAAATACTTTTCTGTTGTTTGTGAGCCATCATGCCTGTGGTATTCTGCGATAGCTATCCAAATTGGCTAAGACACCAACATATATTTTTAACTACATAATCAGGATTAGGACCCAGAGTTTAATGACCCCTCTAACTCAGAACAAGCAGGAGAGTTGTTCTGGAAATACACCCTTCCCTAAGTACCTCGCAGGTGCTGGAGGAAGTAAAATGCTGCTGAGGCTGTGGCTAGGACCCAGCCACATGGATCAGGCTCAGTGTTGAAGGGTTTTCAGCCTGTTTCAGGCAGTGAATTGGTCCTATCCCTGTGTGCACAATGGTGGAATGAAGGAGTTCTGGAATCAGACACCAGCTCTTCCATGTCCTAACTGTGTGACCTTGAATCACATTACATAACCTCTGTGCAGGTAATGGGGCTTTCTCATCTGTAATATAGAATCATGAGGATAAACTGCTAACATGCCTCTAAAATGATTACTGCAGTGCCTAGCACATAATAAGAACCCAACAAATATTAGCTTTTGATATTGCTATTATTAATTTTACCACCAGCAGTTTCAAAAGGAATCCCTAATGCCCAGAAGGCACTTAGTAGGTACTGAACAAACAAACAAAGGAACAGCAATGGGACGATTGTCACAAGGCACTACATGATTCACTGTGGATTCAATGGATTCTCAGGTAAATCATTTTCTTTCAGCCTCACCTCGCTTTGAAAATATGTGTTCATTTTCAAATCAGTCTCAGTCTTACAATCCATAGATTTTTAAAAACATGTTTCTGGAACAAAATTCCTTTAAGTGGACAAAACGTTACAAATGTTAGTGATTGACAAATGCCTAGTTGCTTAGAAATGGGAAGCAGTGCTTATTAATCCTCACTGCAGGGAGATCTACTTAAGATTCTCATTTGATTTGTTGAAAGACTGAGAACTCCGGTTGTTACATTTACCCAGAGAGGATGCTTCCTAACGAACACAAGAGAAAATGATATGCAGCTTCCCCTTTAAATGTTTGTTGAGACCTTCCTGAATAAAAGAAGAAGAAGAGGAGCTTCCCACCTTGTCCATATCACAACAGGTCACACGTGGGAGGAGCTCCTTGAACGAGAAGCTATTTAGAACCATCTAGGATCTCAGAGTGAGTAAACAGGTGTGGGGAAAAGTAACAACAGCAGCATCCTAGGTAGACGCGAAGGCCAAGCTGGTGCAAAGGATCAGACAGTGACAAAAATGACCCAGGACAATGAACAGACAGGAGAACCATAGATATTTCAATCTTGGCTCAGAGCAAGCATTAAGCCAGCAGCCAGAAATGACCTATTCATGTGTATTTTTTTAAAACATATCACCCAAGAATTATGCAGATTATACACAGAAAAATGAAGCAAAGAAATGTATTTGCTGTTATGTAAGGTAAGGTACCGTAAGGTTCGATGGGGCACACTTGTGCTTTTAGCCTGGCATTATTCTTGAGACTTGGATCTCCTTGTTGAGTTGATCAATTCTGCTTCCCAATTGAGCCCACCCTACGAGCCAGCCTTTAGCCTTTGCCTCAGGCCAATTCAGAGTGTATTTTTCTGTTATCACTTAACTACAGCCTTGAACTTCTATGTCAAGACCATCTTCTAGGACAAAATGCATGGCATATTCAAACAATGGCAATGGCTGGGCCTGATAGCTCCCAGCAATTTGGGAGGTTGAGACGGTAGGATCACCTGAGCCCAGGAGTTCAAGACCAGCCTGGTCGACACAGTGAAACCCCTTCTCTACAAAAAATTTTTTAAAGTAGCCAGGCATGGCGGTGTGCACCTATAGTAACAGCTACTCAGGAGGCTGAGGTGGGAGAATCTCTCTTTTTTTTAAGTTTCAGGATACATGTGTAGAATGTGCAGATTTGTTACGTAGGTGTACAATGTGCCATGGTGGTTTGCTGCATCTATCAATCCTCCATCTCAGTTTTAAAGCTTACATGCATTAGTATTTGTCCTAATGCTCTCCCTTCCCTTATCCCCTGCTCCCCGACAGGGCCCAGTGTGTGTTGTTCCCCTCCCTGTGTCCATGTGTTCTCACTGTTCAACTGAGGTGGGAGAATCTCTTAAGCCCAGGAGTTCAAAGACGCAGTGAGCTATGACTATGCCACAGCACTCCAACTTGAGTAACAGAGTAAGAGTCTGTTTTTTAAAAAGAAAAAGAAAAAAAAAAAAAGAAATGGCAAGTATGCCAGGATGGGTTGAGTGCATAGGGCCCAGAAAGGCAGAGCAGGTAGTGAGGCTGGAAGGGGAGGTTTGGTCCAAGTAGTGAAGCTCATGAAACCATGCTAAGGAGTTCAAGCACAGGTCATAGGCACGAGTGAGTTCTGGTCTCTGCAGCACTGGAGGGTCTGTGTGCTAGGTACTCCTTTCTAGATTCACTTTGTGATTCTACAGTTTGCATGCAAGGCTTTGTTTAAAGTTTGTTTTGTTATATTTTTAATGTGATATCCAATTTCAAAAATAATCAAATGACATTTTTACCTTGTGTTATTAAATATTTTATAGTAATGCTGTCCTTATCAGCATGCTTGCCTCCTAAGGACACTTTTTTAGTTTGTACCCAAATTGCTCACCTAGTTGACTCTTGTTTTATTGCCTCCCTCATTTTGACAAGAAAACATTTTTTTCTATAAAATTCCACACTGCTCCCCTCTCAACCACACAGATTCTCCTCTGCTTTAGTGCTAGTGCTATTCCTTGATATCTATTGCCTGTCTTCATGATTGTCTTCCTCTCTAAGCCAGTGATCTCTCTTCGTTCTCGTGAGGGAAGTATCACGGCTGTCAAGGTCTCTGGACCTGCAAGACCTTACATCCCAGGGGATCATCACTACTGAGAGGCGTTTGAGTTTCACAGTTCAGTATTTTAAGAAAAATAATCTGATTGGCTCAATGTGAGTCAGGGGTTCTACCCCCTGTCCAATCAGGTTAGAGGAGCTGGGCCATCTGACAGACACAAGTCGGGAAGCCCCTCTTCAAGCCAGGGAACCGTGGGGCACTTCCAAAGACCCGAGCACAGGCTGGTCACAAACCACAAGTATGCCTGCTTTATGTCCCTTCTTCAAACATGAATGCTTTTCTTATGGGGGCAGTTTCGTGGAAGCTAAAGAACTAATAAAGAAAAAGAAACCTATTAACACAATTTGATTCTAACTGCATTGTCACTGATTGCAGTTTAATTCTGGATGGGTTGTTATTCTTAGTTAACCGGGAAGGAAAGATATAACAATTCAGGGTAAATGAGGAGATAGAACATAATTCACATTATTTTCTGAATTAAACTCTCTAGACCTGAGTTAAAGTGATAATAACAGGAAAAACTATGTTTTGAAAAGCAATTCAGTTTGTCGTATATGTAATCAAGATGTTATTGGGATTTCCATACTTCTTAAGATCTATACGCCATGGCCTCTCTCCCATTTCACACTTATACAAAGTCCAAAGTCTACCCAGGAGTCCTGTGGGTTCTTAGCCACCTTTGTCTCCAGGCTTCTGCTTTCACTGATTAGTGCAGGTTATGGATCAATGCACCACCTGTAGCTGCTGTCCATATCCTTTCCTTTTGCATTGCATTAAATTAAGATGTGGACTCTGCTTCTTTCTATCTTCCCACCAAATCAGAAACAACTCGTATAAGCAAGAGTAGACTGCGATGAAAAGAAAGAGGATAGCACCCCCAAACCAGGACCCTCCTACAGCTGCCCCTGCAGGTGTTCAGCCCAGAGAGAGAGGGCTCTGCCTTGAGTTCAGCAGCAGCCCCCAGAAACGGGGAAGCTGGAAATGAAGAAGTGAAGGCTGGGAAATGGCCAGGCCTATGGACGCCATTCAGCAGAAGCCAAGAAGGTAGGAAATCAGACGGAGGGGCCTCCAGGGTCATTGCCATCAGACATCTAGAAATCAGGAGAGCAACACAGCAATAGGAAACTCAGGCTAGGGTTAGACATAGCCAAAGCTCTTTAAACCATCCCCCTCCTGGCTGACTGTTCTCTATAAAGCATCCTATACAATGCCCATGGTGTACTGAAGCCCAAAGGCCAAAAGGCTACACTGTAGTAGCTAAACACCTAGCAAGAGTCAGTGCGTTTGTTCCTAAATCTGTTTATATCATGTACAGGTATACCATGTGACTTATAAGTGGGAAAATGAGTAGCACTAGTGTTTCCGCAAAGGCTAAGTTGAACTCCTTGGAAAGACTTGTTAATATAAATCACCAAAAACTTGGTGTCAAATAAGCATAAGGAAAGATGCTTGAAAAAATGAAAAAATAATAAAAATCAAAAACCTTCTGAACTCAACCTTCTTTGAAAGTCTTAAATTATCTTTCCACTAAAAAAAAAAAAAAAGAAAACAAAAGAAACAAAGAAAGAAAAAGAAAAAGGCCAAAAGAGCTAGAATGGACACACACTACATCACAGATGTGACTTATGCATAGAAAACTGTGAAAAACTCCGAAGAAAAAAACCGTGAAGAAGAGATCTTAGCCCTATGTCAAAAGCATGTCAACTTACAGTTCATTTTAAATTTTTCTGATTCTTTATTTTAATTGTATTTTTAAAAATTGATCCAACAACATGATTATGTCAAGAAAGATGGTTTATGCTGAGCCTGGGAATTTGGAAAGCTGATACTATTCTTCATGGCACATTCTCCGTATTCTACAGATTCTTAGTCAGCAATTACAAAGTACAGGGGCCAAGCTCAAAGAGGAAACCAGGACGGGCTTAGATGGAGAATGAAGGTCTGTGTCAAGGGGAGGTGGTTTCAGATGGGGCCTAAATCCTACGAAGATCCAGTAGACACAAGATGGGACACTGGAGAGAGGCTGAGGCCTAGGGCTGCGGTGGGAAGCAGGGATTAGTGCAACTGGCTGTCCCAGGCTTGCTGCTAAAGCCCAAAATCCGGAGTCTAGTTGGCAGCGAAGAGACTCGAGCAGCAGGAGCTTGAAGGCAATGGTAACTAGGAAGCCACAGGAATCTTGGGTAGACATCAGACTTTTTACAAGTGTGCAATGGGAGTTGAGGGCATAGCATCTAGATCTTAAGAAGTATGGAAATCCCAGTAATACGTTGATTATGTATTACAATCAGATGATAAACTGAATCTCTTTCCATTTCTTTTCAGGTTATGGATCAACACACCACCTGTATCTACTGCCCATGCCCCTCCCTTTCACAGTGCATTAACTTCAGATATGTACTCTGCCTCTTTCTGTCTTCCCACCAAATCAAAAACAACTCATGTAAGCAACAGTACACTCTGTGAAGTGCAGCCATCAGCTTTCCAAATTTGCAGGCTCAATATAAACCCTCTTTCTTGACATGATCATGTTGTTGGATTACAGCAGGAGTAACGGGGAGGGAGAGGCTGGTGGTAACTTACACAAGGGACTCAGGAGGTCTGTCTGAGCCACCAGGTACCAGGAAGGTGACCTTCATTCAAATGCTACTAGACAAGAGTGGAGATGGTTAGGTCACAATGGTTATTGCCCTATGTATTGTCTTAGTTGGGAATGCCTCAGAAACTGGAGTGGTTCTCAGCCCACAGGTGGAGGAATGACGGATTCAGCTCCTAGAAGGTGGACGAGCAGGAAGAAAAGAATCCACCCAGGGCTGCAGAGCCCAGTTGTTGGGGCTTATCATAGATCCTTCCACCCGCTACCACCGGTCTCAGGTGTTTTCAGAACTGAGAAAACCCCTGGTGCGCAGAAAGGCTCTAGGACTCAGTATTCACAGGAGCTCAATGACTTCAGTTTGGGGTTCTGGACTCAGGTTCAAAGCTCAATGGGCTCAGGCTTCTGAGGAGCTTGATGGTGTTGAGGAGCTTGATGGTGTTCAGCCGCTTTGTGAGCTTAGAGCAGTTAGCACTATACAAGGTGTGTTTGTAGTTATACAGGCATCTGTGCTCAGCCTGAGCCCCTAAACATCATTTGGAAAGATGTTTCTATGGGAAAACTGTGCCTCCAAATACATCTGTTCCTCTCTCCCATGCACACATTCCTGTGCACGCCATGTTTTTTTTTAACTCATGAAGAGGAGAAAACCGAAATGATATTGAGCTTGGGTTGGCTTGACCTGAATGTCTCCCATGTGACATCCTTTCACACTAGATAATCTAACTTTGGGGAAACTGATGTCAGATGGTTATGCACTTGTTCTGTTAATGCCATGGGACCAGAGGACGTTCCTGCGGCTGGGCATATAACCTTCTCTGAATGGAATGAACATTCATGGGGACAAGCACTTTAGGAAGAGGTCAGTCTGAGGCCCAAAAGACAGAGAAACCTTTTATAACCTACCAAAAGGAAAGTATAGGCTTCTTGGTGAAGAGGATTTTTGTGAAGTGGGTTCTGCAAGCAGCCTATAAGCCAAAGGTGGTGCCCTTTTCTGGGAATGGATAAACTTATAAGGCCAATAGCTGGTATAATATAGTTGGAGTCAGTACGCAATTCCAAGTGGGTTTTTTTTTGTTTGTTTGTTTTTTTGGCATGGGGACTGATCAGGAAGATATAGTTTCCTGCATAACTCAATCTGAACCAAGGATTGCAGTTTTCCTCCTTGCCTTCCCTTCTGTGTGATCCTTGGAAAAACAAAACAAAAAAACAAAAAAACAAAAAAACAAAACAAACAAACAAAAAAAACCCTACCCTGTTCTGGTTTTTTTCCTCCCTTTAGTTCCACTCCCAGCCCCCACCCTCAGTGTCCTTCTTAGAGACAAATAATAAGGAAATATCTTTCATAGCCACATTAAATAAGAGAAACTGATATATATTATTTTTTCTTTCTTTTTGAAGATGACTTATAAGCACCCTGAAATGCATATAGGTGAGACAATAGAAATAAGATATTCAGCCAGGCCTTTCTGAAGCAGTTACTCTGCTAAAAATGGTCTTAGTTGTCTGACAAGCCAACTATTGGCCCTCTTCATAACAGCATCAACACTGGCTTCTCCTGGTTCATTTTCTGCGTGTGAGAAGTCAGGGGTAACTGCTGTGGGCTTATATATTAGTGGCAACTGGTTTAGAAAACAAAGGCTGTAAGCCTGGGTGCACCACTGTTTGCTTCAACAGTCTATCCTACTAACAAGCCTCACCTGTTTAATCCAGTGAATTTTAAATCTAAATCTCATTCCCTTCCTTTTTCCCCTACCTTTTTTCTTTTCTTTTTTTTCTTAAAATTTTTTGTGTGTTATTAACAGAAATTCATATTTGGTGTGGCTTAACTGTATTTCAGAAGGTCATCAGATTGTCAGACTGCTTCCTTGACACATTCTTGTGCTATTGCTTAAAAAGAAGCAATAATTAAAAAACAGTTGGCATTAATAAAAATGTCAATTTTAAAAAATAGAGAGGGAAACTACGGAGGTAAACCTTATATAGAAGAGAAGGAAACACTTTTCTCTGAATCTGGGGATCCATTTGGATTAAGAATGGTGTGTAGCCGGGCGCGGTGGCTCAAGCCTGTAATCCCAGCACTTTGGGAGGCCGAGGTGGGTGGATCACGAGGTCAAGAGATCGAGACCATCCTGGTCAACATGGTGAAACCCCATCTCTACCAAAAATACAAAAAAATTAGCTGGGCATGGTGGCACGTGCCTGTAATTCCAGCTACTCAGGAGGCTGAGGCAGGAGAATCGCCTGAACCCAGGAGGCGGAGGTTGCCGTGAGCCGAGATCGCGCCATTGCACTCCAGCCTGGGTAACAAGAGCGAAACTCGGTCTCAAAAAAAAAAAAAAAAGAATGGTGTGTAGAGAGGCAGAAACATTCAGGGAGATGAAGACAAGCTATCTTTAGTCAAGTAGGAGATAGGCAGAGAACTGATCTAGTAGAGCAGTGCTTCCCAACCTTTCTGACACCGGTTTCGTGGAAGACAACTTTTCCATGGATGGGGTGGGGTGTGGTTTCAGGATCAAACAGTTTCACCTCAGATTATCAAGCATTAGATTCTCATAAGGAGCACACAACCAAGTCCCTCACATGCGCAGTTCACAACAGGGTTTGTGCTCCTGTGAGAGTCTAATGCCACCACTGATTGACAGGAGGCAGAGCTCAGGCGGTAATGCTCACTCGCCTGCTGCTAACCTCCCGCTGTGCAACCTGGTTCTCAACAGGCTGCAAACTGATACCATCCGCAGCTCAAGAATTGGAGACCCTTGTAGCAGAGGACCCAGTGCTGGGCTGTGTGTGGCTATCTGTTGTAAATTATTATCTCTAGTGAGTTTCCTTTTAGTATTAGTCAAAACTCTAGGCTGCTTGTGATAGAACTCAAATCAAACTAGCTTAAAGCAGAAATATAATTTATTGGCTCATAGGAGGGACTGAAAAAACAAACTGGAGAAGCAAGGATGAAGGCAGAAATCAGGAGCATCTGATCTGAACCCAAGGAGCTGAATGCTTCCAAGGCCCCTGTCTCTCATTACCACTTCTACCTGCATGATAATATTCTCTGTTTCACCACTGGTGTCTTCATGTAGCAGTAAACATGGTCCCTGTCAAGTCTTAACTTTTACGTCTTACAACGACTGCTGTCAAAGAGATAGCCAGGGTCTTTCTCTTAGCCCAGAGAGAGAGGGTCGATTCTTACTGTCCCTGTCAGGATCACTCCATCCCATACAGTCACTCACTTTTTTGTGATTCCCCATAGCAGGCATCATGAGTTGAATTTATTTTTTTTACTTAATATGTCTACTTTGTCTTACTAACTGACAAAAAATTGTTTATATTTATTATGTACAATATGATACTTTGATCTATGTATACATTGTGGAATGGCTAAACCAAGTGAATTCGCATATGTATTACTTCACATACTTTTTTTGTGGTGAGTACACTTAAAACCTAGTATGTCTACTATCTGTCTTCCTGACTGGCATGTAAATTTATGAGAGTAGACACATTTCTGACTTGTTTACCACTAGATCCCCAACACCAAAGCAATACTTTGGCTGGACATGGCAGCTCATGCCTGCAAACCCAACACCTTGGGAGGCCAAGCTAGGAGAATTGCTTGAGACCAAGAGTTCAAAACCATCCTGGTCAAAATAGTGAGACCCCATCTCTACAAAAGAAATTTTTTAAAAAATTAGCTGGATGTGATTGCATGTGCCTGTAGTCCTAGCTTCTTGGGAGGCTGAGGCTAGAGGATCTCTTGAGCCTGGGAGGTCAAAGCTGCAGTGAGCCATGATTGCACCACTGAACTCCAGGCTGGATGACGGAACGAGACCCTGTCTCAAAAGAAAAAAAAAGAAAGACAAGAAAAAAACAATACTTTGGTATTTCTTAAGAGCTACTCAAGAACTACTTCTAACTCAACATATGAGAAATCCAGTCAAAACCAAGCCATATGTGAAGTCCACTAGCCATTAAAAATAATGTTCTTGAAAAAAATGACTATGATAAAGGAAAATAAGTAGATAAAATAATCTCCAGGGTGGGCGCAGTGGCTCACGCCTGTAATCCCAGCACTTTAGGAAGCCAAGGCAGGTGGATTGCCTGAGCTCAGGAGTCTGAGATCAGCCTGGGTAACACAGTGAAACCCCATCTCTACTAAAATACAAAAACTTAGCCAGGTGTGGTAGCATGCACCTGTAGTACCAGCTACTTGGGAGGCTGAGGCAGGAGAAGCAGTTGAAATCCAGAAGGCAGAGGTTGCAGTGAGCCAAGATAGTGCCACTGCACTGCAGTCTGGGAGACAGAGCAGACTCCGTCTCTAAAAAAAAATTTTTTTTTTAGAAAAAATTTCTAATATATAAACATATAAATATCTATTTCTAATATATAAATAAGCATAGCTTTAAAATACAATGTCTCAAATGGGAAGATAAAATCCACACAACTCATCAGACTATAGGGCTACTGTGAATCCTCATTCCATCCAAAGGTAATGAGGAAGGAAAAGGAAAGAAAAAAAAGAGAGAGAGATGTTGTGCCCCATGTAGAGTTGTCAGATAAAATGCAGGATTCATAATTTTTATTTTCAGATAAACAACAAATACTTTTTTAGTATAAGTATGTCCCAAATATTACATACTAAATAATACTAAAAACATACTTATTGTTTCTTTGAAATTCTAATTTAACTGGGAATCCTGTGTTTGGTTTTGCTAATTCTGGCAGCCCTAGTCTCCCTGGTGCCCACCCAGGGAGCCCCAGTGGTGCTGAAGTAGCAGTGTGACACATAGAATGAGAACAGAAGATGGGACCTTGGGTCGCTCTGGCTTCAGGCTGATGTGGAAGGAATGTTCCAGCTGTTCCTGCGTGCTCCCAGCAGAGGAGACAGACAGTGGCTGAAAGATACTCCCAGAGTGGAGGCTGAGGAGTGGGAAGCCCAAGCCAGCTTCTGGGCAACTCATGGCCAGGACTCAGAGGATCTGTTGTGGGGCAGAGCCTATAGGAAATGGGCTCCTTGATACAGGAGATGGACCCCCTGATCAAGCCCAGAGATGTACCCCTGATTGATGCCAGCTTGGACCCCAGAGCTAACCCTAGCAGCAAACCAGAAAAAGCAACAGGCATTTCTGAACAGAGTCCATGGATCTTCCTCAATCGCTAGGAAAATTTAGATGCCATATTGTGGAGAAAAGAAGGGGGCAAATCTTTGAGAAGAGAGAAAGTCACAGTAAGGAATTTAAACCTCAATATTTATATAGCCTGTAAGGGAAATGGCTGATGTGTAGTTAGGAATAGGCTGAGGCAGCCTTCAGTCACAGCTTGGCTCAGCAGGTTTGGAGTGCAGGCACACAACTCCACACATTATGTAACCACCCATGTGAGCTCATGCTTGGCTTGGAGCTGCTATTGTCTGTATAAGGTATAATTACCTTGTCTATGCTGTACATACAGCTCACACCCAGGCTTGCACTCATGGCTTGCTTATGCCCACCACTCATGTCCGAGCTTACTCACACCTGAGGAGAGAGTAAAAGCCATGTGGAAACCACAGTTCCTCGAGTATTTTCAAGCTACATGCCATTTGTGCATGCACTCTCCTAGGTCCTCAGCTTGGACTGGAACCTGACACTTGGCATAACATAGCCCCCAACAGCACTTCACACCAAGTTTGTTATCTTTCTGCCATCAGTGGAAATGCAAACATCAGATAAATACGAAAACTAATACAGAAAATGAAGAGCATCACCATTTCTTATCTAAGCATCCATCTACACATCCACTAGTGGGTAGGGAAGTCTTCCTAGGGACAGAACTGATCATTTAAGAGCCTTCCTTCGAATATGGAAAGAAAAGCACCCTGAGCATGGGCTGAAAAGATAGGATTAAGATAAGAATTTAAATGTTCCCTACAGCAAAGTCATCAGAATTTTACAACTTCCTCCCCAGGAGAGATTTGAGAGTTCTGGCTGAGGAGGAGTGATCCATGGATAGGAGCAAGCTTCAGGAATAGGATGAAAACTTTAGGCCAAAGGAAGAAGCAGCCTGTGGAAATATTCCCTTGTTCAAGATGGCCCAGGGATATTTAAGATCAGGCATGCCTAATCTTCCATCATAACTTGTTCTCTGTTCTGGGCAGGACTATTATTTAAGGCCCTGTCCATTCACTGCAAGCCCTCAGGGAAATCCACTGAACATAAAAGCTGTGGCAGAGTGACTACAGACCTTAAAGCTCAACAGTGAAAGCATGAATTGCCTTCCAGATTGTGCAGTGCCCAACCTGCACACTCTTACTTGGTGACCCTAACTAACTGGGCTGGAAATGAAGAAACCTTCCTTCTTCAAAGTATATTAAAACAAAATAGCCCTCAAGAGGGAGGATAAGGAAGACTAAATTGTACTATTACCTGTACTATTACTATTCAAAAGGAATATGATGCAATAAAATGTTATTATCTGTAGGTGTTCTAATAGTGACTTTGGGGCCAGGCACAGTGGCTCACACCTGTAATCCCAACACTTTGGGAAGCCAAGGTGGGCAGATCACCTGAGGTTGGGAGTTTGAGACCAGCCTTACCAACATGGAGAAACCCTGTCTCTACTAAAAATACAAAATTAGCCAGATGTGGTGGCGCATGCCTGTCATCCCAGCTACTTGAGAGGCTGAGGCAGGAGAATTGCTTGAACCCAGGAGGCGGAGGTTGTGGTGAGCTGAGATTGCGTCATTGCACTCCAGTCTGGGCAATAAGAGGGAAACTCCATCTCAAAAAAAAAAAAGGTGCCTTTTTAGTATCTTTTTAGTGCTAAATAGTGCACTAATCTGTGTTAGTTTTGATGTCAGGAAGAATGATTAAGAATCAAAGAAATTATCACACCCTAGACAAACAGCAGTAGTTATGTCATGGCTGGTACCCAGCCTCTCATCTCTGGATGCCAGCTGGGGTCTGAGTCAGCTGACATTCCACTTGCCTTGGTGCCTGGCTCAGGAGTTGGGAGGTCCAAGCCTCACCTGAAAGATGCCAGTGCCAATAACAAGGATGAGAATGCCGGCAGGGTGGTGCTGCTTGGGAAGGAGGATAGGACTGTGACGAGGGAGGACAGATGTGGCAGCAGAACCCAGCCACATTTTGCGTGGGAGACAATGCTGAGACATGTGTAGTTTACCACAGCAGAGACTGACCAAACTGCTCTAAATGTTAAGAAAAAGTCATGGAATGAGGAAGTGTTTCCATATTTTTATCTAGTACTTCTAATTTGCTTTCATTACTCTTTGTAAAAATTGTACATGTCAAAACCAGAAGATGTTTGCATCCTACAGTTTTTAATTTCTAAAGGGCCTTAGAAGCTATGCGATTCTACTTCCTCCTTTTACAGATTGCAAACGTGGGTCTCAGAGAGAAGGATCAGAGCCAGGATTCCATAGAGTTAGGTTCTGCAGAGAAACAGCACCAAGACAATGTGCATGCATAGATATACACACACCTCTCTCTCCCTCTCTTTCTCTCCCTCTATTTATATATAAAGCGTTTCATTTTAAGAAATTAGCTCATGTGATTAGGAAGGCTGGCAAGTCCAAAATCTTCAGGGTAGACTGGCAGGCTGGAGACCCAGGGAAGAACTGATGCTGTCATTCAAGTTCAAAGGACATCAGGCTGAAGACCCAGAAAAAAGCCAGTGCCGTAGCTCAAGCCCGAAGGCTGTCTACCGGCAGAATTTTTTCTGACTGGGAGGAGGGTCAGTCTTCTGTTCTATTCAGGCCTTCAACTCATAGCATGAGGTTGCCCACATTAGGAAGGGCAGCCTTCCTAACTCAAAGTCTACCAATCCAAATGTTAATCTCATCCCAAAACACCATCACACAAATATCCAGAATAATGTCTGACCACACATCTGGGTACCATGGCCCAGCCAAGGTGACACATAAGATTAAAGTGGAAATGGAATTGAAACTCAAACTTCCTGACTCACAAAACTCTGTCCCTTTGGTCATGTGGCCCCAATAAGATTCATGCATTGAAATAATAAATGCTGGAGTCTTAACATTTCCAAGGAAGAAGCTGGAGGTAGTGAAATGCTATACTTCACAAACGTATGTATTTGTGTGCTTTAAGTGATTTTCCCCAACAATATGTCTACCTAGACACACTTCAAACCAAGGAAGAAAAAAAAATGTAATTTAGAGAGACCAAATTCAAGACTCCCAGTTCCATGTACACCCTGAGCATCCAAATCCTACCATAAAATAACATTAACGAAATATTTGTCACGCCATTTCAGAGCCATGGATATTGTATGCAGAATATTATGAAATACAAAACATTGAGGCACATGCACCAAACATAAGCTCACATCAGTTCCTCAACTACTTCTCTTCACGACTCCAGAATGTTGGCTGCGATTCCTTATTAGAGAAGAAGCCCCGTAATGTCTACGTCTTCCACTTGTCTCATGCCTCAATTTTAGCACTTCGAATTCTACCTCCTACAGTCTTATTTTCTCCATTGAAGGAAAAAGAGAGAATGTCAGCTTTGAACTTAACACCTCATTGAGAAGCCTATATTAGAGAAAAAGACATTCCCACCTTTACTGCTCTGATCTACTGGAAGAATGTTTTATTAGCTAAAGAAGTAACACTACAAGTATTTAAAATTCCCATCAGATTTCTGCAATAATGTCATTACCATAGCAAACTAACTTCAGTTTCAGTCTCACCTTTTTTCACAATTTAAGTAATCCATTTGAAAATCCTACATGCATTGGGAAATATCTGGAGGCTACAGCTTTTGGTTAGAGTCTAAATAGCTGTAAGAATAAACAAGCAATTTTACTCTGTTCCTCTCACAAATGTCATCAAGTAGGAAGCAATTGCTGAGATGGACTGCCTAATAGCTGCAGGAGGAATTATATTACTGTAGTTCTAGCTTTGTGACAGCCAAAAAAATGAGACCTCAGGCTAAAACATCAATCTATCTTGTCCTTAAGACAATGATCCTAAATAGGCAATAAATTAGTCATCTTAGGCTGCCATGACAAAAACTGTAGACTGGGGGGCTCAAACATGTATTTTTTCACATTCTGAAGGTTAGAAGTTCAAGATCAAGGTGCCGGCAAGGTGGGTTTCTGGTGCAGCCTCTGTTCCTTGCAGATAGCTGCCTTCACATGGTCTTGTCCTCTGTGCACTTGTGGAGAGAGAAAGAGGGAGAGAGCTCCATGGTTTCTTCCTCTTCTTCTATCAGGACACCAGTCCTATCGGATGAGGGCCCCATCCTTATAACCTGATTGAACCTAATTACCTCCTCAAAGGCCCTGTCTCCAATTGTAATCACATTGGGGCTTAGGGCTTCATCACATGAATTTGAGGCATACCATGCTGTCCATAACGGGCAACATGAACCTACTTAAAATGCATCTTTCTACGACTCAAACTTTGTGTGGAGGATCTTTTTCTCCCTTCCTCTTTTCCTCCTTTTCATTCTCATTCTTCTTATTTTGTTTCTCTGTTCTTTCCCATTCTCAATAAGCCTGTGGGGAGTTAGAAAATGTTTTTCTTTCTTTTTTTTTTTTTCCTACTTTAAAAAATACGTATTCAATATTTGGGATTCTTTCTTTAATGAAGAGGGAATGTGCCATAATTAATTCAAAAGAATCCAAAACATATTTTTGAAATAGTCCCAATAATTCATTTGCTCTGAACAGATCCAACTCGACATGGCAATAAAAGCACATGTGGGAGGCTGGGCGCGGTGGCTCACGCCTGTAATCTCAACACTTTGGGAGACCAAGGTGGGAGGATCTTGAGGCCCGGAGTTTGAGACCAGCCTGACCAACATGGTGAAACCCCATCTCAACTAAAAATACAAAAATTAAACAGGCGTGGTGGCACTTGTCTGTAATCCCAGCTACTTGAGAGGCTGAAGCAGGAGAATCACAAAAATGCAACTACATCATCTTGGAAGTAGGGAAAGCATACTTCTCTAGACCACATAGTTCCTACACACAAGCCATTCAGTGAATCTGGTTTCAACCAAAAAAATGGCAAAATGTTCTGACAGGGGAGGGAAGTTTGACCCCGGATGAAATTACCGACAGGCAACATGAGATACACTAATTCATCTGTGCTATATTTGACAGGGGACTTTAATCTCCAAGCAACGGTGCTTTTGATTCTGTAATTTTTTGTTGAGTGACCTGTCTTCAAAAACTAACTCCAAACTAAGACTCAATTTAAAATGAATCATGACAAAGTTTAAGGAAGAAAGTGAGAGCGCAACTGGCCAGCCCCAAAAAGATGAATGAAATTTGTTTAAGTGGGCTGGGCGCCGTGGCTCTTGACTGTAATCCCAGCACTTTGGGAGGCTGAGGTGTGTGGAACACTTGAGGTCTGGAATTTGAGCCCATCCTGGCCAACATGGTGAAACCCTGTCTCTTATCCGGGTGTGGTGGTGGGTGCCTGTAATCCCAGCTACTCAGAAAGCCGAGGCAGGCGAATTGCTTGAACCTGGAAGGCAGAGGCTGCAGTGAGGTGAAATTGTGCCACTGCACTCCAGCTTGGCTGGCAAGAGTGAGACTCCAACTCAAAAAAAAAAAAAAAAAAAAAAAAAAACTAAAACCTAAATGGAGGGTGGGAAGAAGAGACAGCATTCTCAGGAGGGAACAGTATAAGCAAAGGCATAGAAGCAAGAATGCAGCTTCTATGTCTTGGGCAGGTCTTCTCAATCTGGCGTGTGCAGGAATGACCTGGGAAATGCAGATTCTCCTTCCCCCCACAGCTGGATGACTCCTGAGCTTCTGCATGCTAGGAAGCTCCCAGGTAGGACTGATGCTGCTATCTGAAAACCTCACTTTGATTACAAAGCACCTAGAAGGGGATAAACTGAAAAGATGTCTGCAGGGACGTGGCAAGATAAAAGGCAGGGTCCTTTGTTAAGGTCAGGTTAAATAGGGCTTGGAAAACTGACTGAGGAGTTGGACTTGTGAGAAGTTATTACACTTGAAATGATCAGGCAGTGAAGCAACACTAAGTGTTGGCAGGAAAGTGTTAGGAATCTTGACTAGCAGAGCCATGCAGGGAACAAGCCGGGAAAGAATATTTCAAGTTAATTAACACAGAAGGTTGGAAAAATTTGCATCTCAAGGAGAAAAATTCCATGACAGAGGGCAAATATTTAGAGAGGTAAGAATAGTAGAAACAGTCCACTTAATGAGATTTCATTGTAACTTTATGTTCAAAGGCTCTAAAATAGGTGGTAATCTATGTCTTGAGAAATGTCTCTGAACGATTATAATAATCTCTCTCCTAAGTTTGAAAAAAACATTGTATTTATATATTAGAAATATTGAACTGCTATTCCAGAAAGCACTTCAAAGAAATACCATAATGAACAAATATTTATACACCAGCTTAATATTAAACCCTAACATCTCTCCTAAGGAAAAGACAACATTTACAAAATTAACTATAACGGCAGAGAAAGTTCATGCTACAGAGGGACTTTTTCTCCAGTGTTCTATGGCAAGTACATACAACATGGGTTGGAAGAAAAAGGGCAAAACTGAAATGCAGATTTTGTCATGATTTTGCTAGCAATCACTTGGCAGAACTGCTTTTTAAAAGTTGATCCGTACTTCAAGGTGCATTGTTTGAGTCCAGCTCTAGATAAACATTCATGCTTCCAGGGACTAGAATCACACGACTGACTGGCAAAGTTCATAGGAGCAGAAAGGCCCTGGTGCCAATTAAAAACCATACATCCCATCACAGCAAGGATGGGAGCTATTGAATAATTGAATACTCTCAGGCCATTCCAAAGGAGAATAAACAGATGATGGCCTGATCCCGCGGAGACTGGATGGAGCTGTGTGCATTAGGCTGTGCTATATTCTCTTCTTACTTTGATTAATTATCCAGCTGTGCAACTGTCATTAACAAGGATATCTCTGAATCATGTGGCTAGTGACAGTAACCAAATCTGGCTGTTCCTTTCATTTTTTTTTTTTTTCACATGGGTAAGCACCTTGCTGTTTGGAAGACAGTTGCCTGGTATGTCACTTGCAACAGGCGAATTCTCCTTTCACCACAGACAACAATGGTCTCATTCTTCAGATGGTCTTCCAGGTGCTGCTGATAGGCTAGTCACAGAGGTATACCCAGTGGATGAGAGTAGGATACCCTCCTGTAAGTTGATCTTTCACTGGAAGAGGTTGGGAAACACCAGGCGTAAAGTGTGAATGATTGTCATTTTTTAATTATATTTGTTTGCTTGTTTTTGTTGATCTCTTTGTGCTAGAAAACACCACCCACATCCCATCATTTCAAAAAGCGCTTTAACATATCAGGCTCAATATCGCATTTTTCTCAAGACTGTTTTGATCTGTAAAGTACTGAGGGCTTAAGCCAAAGAAAATCATTTCAAATTGTAGGAATTCCATCTTTTCCAACCAATCATAGGAAGAAATAAAGACATGGGGGTGGGGGATGGCGGGGAGGCTCCTGGAATAATGCCATGTCAGTAGCTGCCTATGCTACCTGCTCTTGGTAGCAATAACCAAGGTGACCATGTGTTCCTGAGTGAATCACTTAATCTTTCTGTACCCAAGTCCATCCACTGATTAAAGCTGGATAATAATGCATATTTTCCATATTTCCAGGGAGGCAGCACAATAGTAGGAAGAGACAGCATGTTCATTAATATTTCATCTGTTCCCTACATTTCCCAGTCCTCTTTCGGTTAACCAGGACCTTATGACCGGTTTTAGCCAGTGAAATTTGAGCAGAGTGACATGAGTCAATTTCAGGCAAAGGCAATACAACTTTCATGCATCATTTTCTTGTCTGCTTATGTTCCAGAATGTGTAACTGTAAGACAGTGGCCCTTCAGCTTGGGTCCCTGAGTCAATGTGTGGAGCCAAGACCCTTGTCAGTTTCGCTTGTAAATATACCATGAGCCAGAACTAAACCTTTGTTTGGTAGAGACTCCCTTCTCATCTCTACCAGGGGAAATTTTATTCATCCTTGAAAACCAATCTCAAATGCCACTTCTTCCATAAAACCTCCCCAGATATGAATTCCCATTATACTTTGAACCTCTATTTTTAACAAATGAGTCAAAATTTTGCCTAATATTACTGAAAATCTAAAAAGCGTATCTTAGGCTCTGTGGCCAAAAGTACTGAGATTCGATTCTCAGCCCCAGCACACACAAGCTGTTTAGCCTTAGACAAATTATCAATCCTTCCTAAATCTCAGTCTTCCTACCTGTAAAATGAAATTAACAAGAGATATCATGAGATTTAAATGAGATAACATGTTAAAAACTTGGTAGAATCTGACATGCAATGAAGATTCTGTTATTTTTGTGAATTTGTCTTCGATCTTACAAGACTGTGAGAGTCTCATATATGGAAATGATATGCTCACCTACTTTGTCTTTTGTAATACCTGGAACATGATCTTACACATAACAGGTTGGCAGTAAATGTTTGAGAAATGAATGAACTAAAAATAACAAAATAAATCCATGAAATGATAAAAGACACAAAAATTCTCTGAGAAATCAAAAGGAAGTAAGAGAGAGAACGGAAAAAGGAGAGAAAAGTCTTCTAAAATGGACAATAGGCTGAAATTAAATAAATCATGTTGCTTTGAGGAATGTAGGTGGATGTAATCTATGTTTATAGGTGATCATTTTTTGAGAGGGTCTCAGGTGCAGAAAGTGAAGTAATTCTAATCCTCTGTTCACAACACATGTCATTTTTATTCTTCTGAATTTTATAATGTTTCAATGAAACATTTATATTTGAAAACTCTTCACATTTTAAACATTTAAGATATTTAGACATAATGGCACTCTAAATTCTTCAGAAGAAATCATCAGGTAAGACCAAGACACTTTTAATATTGCTGAGTAAAGGAAAAATAATAATAAATAAAAATTTAAAAGAAAGCTTTGGGATACAAGTCAGCTGTTTTAATGTTTTAAAGTGTCTTTTATGTGTATAAAAGTGTTTCTCTTATTGGAACAGCAGTCTTCCATCTTCCTGAAACTTCCTTTATCAACTAATCCTCACAAAAGAGCTTTTGTATCTATTTAAGCAACAGCGACATCATGTGGTCTCTCTGGTAGACAAAACTCATTTGATAGCTTGAGTTCATTTGGCAGTCTTCTCTCCCAGATGAATTTCCCCAGGGAGATACCAAAAAATTGAGTGCCCCCTTCCCATTGGAATAAATTCATTCAAAAAACATCCAGTGGATCAAGGGTGGATTCCATGCTTAGAACACATATCTCTGCACAATCTTATCTAAAGGATCATCCCATCACCGTTAAACTCTTAAATCACCAGACACAACCTATTCGGAGACTAAGGTAGTCACACAGCAACCAGACCAACTTGTATTTGACAAAACATAATCCAAATATACTAGGGATGAATGTGTTCTATAAGTCCGATTCAGTAATCATGACACATACACAATGTATGCATGGGCTTTTCCCACTATTGTCCATAAGCACCCCAGGACCAAGTCAAGATCCCTTGTTGTGTACTTCTGTGACCTCATGTAATTCCTCTCACAGAATGTATCAGACCCATGTGATTGCCAAGTGCAAGGCTTCTTCACTAGGCCAAATGCTCCACGATAGCAGAAGTTTTTTTGCTCACCTTCATTTCTGCAGTCTCTGCCTCTCACTCGTTGATGCCCATCTATTCATTCAACGAATATTTATTGAGCACCGATTACGCACCCTGCATGGTTGTTGGTGGTGCAGACTTTTCAGTGAACAAAACTCTAAGTCCTTTCTCTCACAAGGCTTACATGCTACTTGGAGTCATCAGGTGGCAAACCCCTAAGCTGCTGGGAATAAATGCCATGGAGACTAGGGAGTCCTGAGGGTTAGAAGGCCACTTTATGTTGGGCGCAAAGGGACAGCGGTGACCTAAACGAAGTGGGGAGCCAGTTGCGTAGTTAGTAGATGTCTAGAGAAGTGCCTGGAACTCAAGGGAAGAGGGGAAAGGAGGAGAAACCGCGTGTCACTGGACATGGGGAAGGACTAGACAGAGTGTCACTAACCAGCAGTGCAAACTCAGCCTTTCCTTCCCCTCCCCAAACCTCATTTTCTTCACTCTTTAGATTAGATGATTGCTAACGTCCTAGCCAATTTTAAGACTATCATGAATAAATTCAGAGGTTGTAACCTTTGATGGCCCTTTGTGCGTATGTACGTGTATGGACATGCATATGTGTGTGGTTAATTTCCCAAAGCAATTGCAGACATTTGTATTTCTTCCAGAGTGATTAGAAAAAAATTACTATGTGCTCATTTAAAAGAAATTGATCTAGAGTCTGTGGGTTTAGAGGTTGGTTGGCCTCACACTAAGATGTACATTAAATGAGATGTGTCATTATTTGCCGAAACACAGTAATCGTTAAAGCATCATGCACTGCAATTTGGTCATTATAACCATCCAGGTGAAGGTGAGGTGTACAGTTAGCTACAAGATATCAGCAACTGTGACGTACATGACATTTCACCAAGAAACGAGCTCCCAGTCTGGTAATTCCCTAGTTTGACGGTTTCAATTGTATTAATGAGGCTTAGGTTAAGGATTTCTGTTGATACAATAACAGATACAAACAATACAATCACAGAGAGACTGAATGAGTTCTAGGTTTAAAATGGTAATGTGTTTGGTAATATGTTTCTCCACCTTCTATCAACATTCCCACATGTAGAGTCAGCTACAGAAGACAGATGGATTAGGTTCGAAGAGCATCAAGGAGCACACCATCAAGATTTTAGGAATCAGTAAATATTTGCTCAGAAATGTCTTCTTCAGTGGACCATCACTTTGCTTTAAATATCATCAGCAGAGATTCATTCTTTGAGCTAAGTTGCTATTTCTAGAAAAAAAAATACAAAGATATGTCCAGAAAGAGCTGCCTATTCCTTTTTGGCTTGTTTTGTTTTGTTTTTGGAGATGGAGTCTCACTCTGTTGTCCAGGCTGGGGGGCAGTGGCACGATCTCGGCATGCTGCAACCTCTGCCTCCCAAATTCAAGCGATTTTCCTGCCCCAGCCTCCCAAGTAGGGGGACTACCGGTGCACACCAACATACCTGGCTAATTTTTGTATTTTTAATAGACATGGGGTTTCCCTGTGTTGGCCAGGCTGGTCTCGAACTCCTGACCTCAAGTGATCCACCCGCCTCGGCTTCCCAAAGTGCTCCCAAACAGGTGTGAGCCACCGCACCTGGCCCCATTCCACTTTTAATTGTCACAAATGCCTTAGGAAAACTAGTCAAGATTAGGGGAGAGGTTTGACGAACATGCCTTGGACACCACTCTGAACACAGGGTGAGAGGTCAAGGTCATAAAGCAATGCTGTAGGCAGATTAAGCTTTAAAAAAGTGAGTCCCATTTGATGAGTTTCTGCTGTGTATGCTAGTTTCTATGGCCGGGCTACCAATTCAACATAGACTCCACTGCTCCCATTTTTACAAATGAGGCAACTGAATCTTACCTGAGGTCTTCCCTTTGGTTGTGGAGCTGGGGTTCTATCCCAAACCCACAGACACTTCATCGTGTCAGGCTGTGTCTCTGCTAGGGGCATTGGCTACCCCAAAGAGGTGGAAATACTGAAAAGGAAGAGGAGGGCAGTGACAGAGGCTATAAGAAAATGAAAAATGATCAATTTGCCATGGTGTCCTGAATCAGCCCTGTTCCCTCCCTGAGCAGTAGAGAGTTTCAGGTACCAGGGGCAGCAGGTATCTCTGCAGCAGGCATGGGTTGCCTTGACTGGGATGACTTGCAGCACGTTCTGGGGCAGTGCTTTAGCAGTTGACCCGTGTTGAACAGAAGAGGCTGAACAGTGTTGTAAACAAAGGACAACTTCAACTCTCAGCCTCATCGTTTCTAGACTGTGAAGTCCTGGGCAAGCCACTTACTCTCTCAAAGCCTCAGTTTCTTCCTCTGTAAAATGGGATAAGAACACCTTCCTATGAGGGTTTTGTGAAGACAAAATTCTATCAAACCTAGATCAGTGCCAGGCACATAAGACATATATCAATACATGGGATCCAATCCTTTTTTCATAGAGCAAAACAAGTAAATTAAGGAAAGCTGAGTTTATTATACCCAACCCACGCTCCTTGTCCTATGAGCTGTACCTGCTCCCACCCTGAAGTTCCACAGTGGCAGAAGATCTGCTGAACATCTCATCTCCCAGAAATGCCACTCTGTATGTAGATCGACACCGTTCATACAATTCCCCAGCCAGGCTCAGCTGAATGTGGGGCTCCTTCTCAACTATGGCATTTGTGCCACCCCCAGAGAACACCAGAGTACATCCTGGCACAAGGTGGGTTAAGGCTCTAAGGTCCTTTGAGCTTATGCTAGATTGAGAGTAGAGTTCAGGGGAAAGTTGAAGAGCTGAGAACCTAGGAAGGCAAATCATCCCTAATTGGTTAGACCCAAGAGGTCATAGAATGCCCTTGTAATATTGACACCTGGGACAGAGGCATCATTTTATCTCCCACATCACTAAAGAAAGGGTCAAGGACACTTGACTTGGGGGGAGGGAAAACAGGCTAGAAGACAGCTCTGCTCCTGGCCCTTTTCCCCATTCTCTTCCCACTCCTTTTGGGTCTATTGAGTGTTTAGTACACAGTAAGCACACAATAAATATTTTACTGACGAATTGAGTTACAAATGAATCAAATATGGGGCAGATGGACAGACAGGTGAATTGATGAGTAGATGGATGGAGGTTTATCTACATAAACTTTGAAACGGATTTTTTAAATTGAGCTGCATTCACTAGCAAAGTGATTTACCACAGTGCTGTGCCTTTGTTTGCTAATATTTGGTACACCAGTGGGAGGACAGAGGCCAACACGCAAGTTAATTATTCTTATACCCTGACATGCTCTGAACCCCATAGCCTGACAGGGGAACACAACCATATGAAAAGATAATATCCAGAGGAAAAATAAGGTTCCACTGGTGTTACTACAATGCCCCCAAAAGAAGAAGGAACATTTATTTCTTAAAGTTAGAGATGGGTACACAGGTGTTAGTTGCTTTATTGCTCTTTAAATTGTCCATATGTGATTTATATATTCTTATGCCTGTAGATTTCCAAATGATATTAATATAAATTTTTTAAATGAGAGAAAGACAAGGAGAGAGTTAACAGCTGCCTTGAGCCTCTGCAGAAAAGAATAAATCTTTAACCTAAGGCCTCACGCCTTCCCGGCGGTGGGCAGCTCCGTAGATGGCAGAAGCACAGTGTGGTGCCCAGATGAACAAGTAGACAATGAAAGAAAGAGATCCTGTGATCTTTCCATCCTTGGATAGTCTTGAATTCCACACAGCTGTTTCTGGACAAAGGGACATTCTGGAACTGGAGTCTTCTCCCTCGGGATTGATCTTCGTGTCCTTTATTACCGGAGAGTGGCGGGTCTTTGGTGCCAATGATGAAAGCCGATTCACAGGCTGCAGTGGACATAAAGGCTCTTTGTGATTTCCAAGGGTGTGAGGAGGCAGGCACCGGGCACTCTCGCAACCCCACTCAGATCTCAAGGACGCTGTGGCACTCGGCTCCTCCCTGCTGACCTGAGAAGGCCCCGACAAGCCACTTCAAGGAGATTACCTCGTTTCTATTTTGCAGCTTTCTCTGGGTTTCCACAAGGTGGTTGTCTGGACATAACACACACTGGCAGTTCATCTTAATAGAAAGCAGAATGAAAACAGCCCGATCAAATCCCTACCTAAAGGAATTCACAGTGGCTGCTTTCAGAGGGCCCAGGGCTCCCTTCGGCCAGACAACCCTGTGAAAGAATGCAGGGTTGGGGGCATCTGCTGGTGGGGAGGGAGGGTGAAGTAAATGCAAATTCCCACCGAGAAGTTACCTTTCTTCCCCGCTGGCACACCCATGCTTTGTGGACTGCAACATTCCCACTGAAATATTTTTTTAAGAATGAAAGTGACCCCAGTTTTAGAATTATTTTCAAGTATGGGTGGATCATTGATGTTTTACTATATTTGCAATAAACACTCACTGCAATGACCTCGTGCAGGACCTGCCAACAGTGATCCCTTCCCGTTTCCAAACTTAGCCACTACCCACACACATCTTGAGATCATTAAGCAAGCTTTCCCCAATTCATTCTTTTCTCCCTTTCTTCATCTTCCTCCTCTTATCTGGCATACAATATGTCTTTCTCAATGGGGTATATGTGCTTGCTAGGGCTACTGTAACGCCATCAACTGGGTGGCTTAAACAAAAGAAATGTATTATCTCCCAGGTCTGGCAGCTAGAAGATTGAACTCAATGTGTCAAAAAGGGTTCGTTTCTTCTGAGGGCAGCGAAGGCAGGATCTGTTCCAGGTCTCTCTCCTTGGCTTGTCATTGGCCATCCTCTCCCTGGGTCTCTTCACATCATTGTCCCTCTATGCGAGTCTGTGGCCAAATTCCCTCTTCTTATAAGAACACCAGTCATATTGGATTCAGGCCCAGTCTAATGGTCTCATTTTAATTTCACACCTCAATAAAGACCTTGTCTCCAAATGGTCACATGCTGGGGATAAGGACATTTGAAGTTGTGGAGGCACACAATTCAATCTATAATGTGGGGGGCTTTGTCAAAATCCCTTTTTCAGGTGGTGACAGTGCCCTTAGAAGACAGCCTGGACACTGTAGCAAATAAGAGGTCTGCACTCAAAGCAGTTACTTAAGTAGATCTGCTCCACAAAGCACCAAGGAAAGACGTGGATTTGGTTAAAACACCAAGAGAATGCGAAAGGTTCTTCCCCAAACAAGATACAAGTTGCTTTCTACTGAGAATCAAGCCACAGAGATTTTTGTGTGTACATGCCCATTTCCTTAGTGCATTTCCTTGAAGCACACTATTCATCTTCCTTTCCATTACCTTGGCGTTTCATATTTTTCATATTTATTCATAAATATACACCTTGATAGGTGTGGATAAATCCACAGCTCTCCACACCTATTTATTTAATCCACACTGTGATTCTTTAGAAGTGTAGACAGCTTATGCTGTAACCTTGGGCTATTCAAGGGCTAACTGGTGATGACCTCCTGTCATCTACCATCAAAGGGAGGGAACGAGGTATGGGGAATTTGAACCCTTTGGGTCCTCTCTGTTTATCCTCCCCTTCCTGTGTCTCTTCTTGAAGTGGTATAATAAATACCTAGCTAATAAATAACTGGAGAGAAGCAGGTGATAGCCAACTCTATGGTTTCAACTCTACTGCACATCCAAACCAGGGCTGGAGCCCCATACCCCCTGGACACAACACAGCCCCTGCCCAAGGGTGAATTTCCATGCAGTGTCATGGACAAAGGGCTGCCTACACTTCCAGGCCAGAACCCAAACCAGAAAGTCACCTGCCCTTCTCGCATCAAGATAAAGCAGGTGGGCTTGCCTGTCTTTTTGAGAATTCTTCCAGCTTTTTCTTTCATCCCTTGCCACTTAAGAGAAGCTGGAGTTCATCTGAAGAAGGATAACCAAGGGTGATTAAAACTGAGCACTGTGTCATGTGAAAAGGAACTGAAGGAACTCACCTGGAGAAGACTAAGGAGGAAAGTTTAAAGAACTGTCAGAGACAAGAGATTGCTGGTCAGTACCAGTAGACGTTATAAAGAGCCCAAAGGTCAGTACTAGGTCACTGCTACAGTCTTACCCGCCCTCTAAGAAATGAGCTTCCCATCACTGGTGTATGGAAAGAATGCCATTCCATCCAAATATAGTGTCGTGCTAGGAGCAGAGGCTTTTGGAAGCTGAATCCTTCCTGGCTCACTTCTTTCTATCCGTGAGAACTTAGATAAATTACTTAACTTCTCTGAGCCATAATTACCCTCACATATAAAACAGCATCCACAGTCTCTAGTACAGGGAAGATCCCCCCAAAACAGTAACACACCCCTGCCTGCACTCCTCTTCCCTTGATGCTTTTTTCAGAGTGATGGGTACTAGAAACTCTACCTTCCATTCCTCTTGTTGAATAAACCGAGAGAACCCAACATCTCAGCATGGGTGTTAGGCTTTGGGTGGAAAATTCCTCTGGGCAACTGAATCACAAGCCCAGGGCCTGGGTTTACCACCGCTGCTCTTCCCTTCCTCCCTGAAGGGAACCAAGATTTGAGCACCAGTTATCACATAAAACATTCAGCTCCATATTGCCGGTAGTTTTAACCAGGTTTAAATATTTCATAGAGAACATTTTTCTTTGAAACACTATCTTGTCTCGTTTTTTAACAGTGAGTGACCTGAATTAATGTGGAGAGGCCAGAAGAAAAACCAGAAAATATTAACACAGGGGAAGCTCTTGTGCTAAAACAGTTGAACATGGTCCACATATGTTAAATGTCCAAGCATTGAAGTCATTCAGCAATTCAGAGATCTCACCACGTGGGTGGGTGCTTCTGTGTTTAAAAAACACAGAATATATTACACACACATACAATCAGCTTACCCCCTAAGGTAGAATAGGTTGATGATCAAAAATATTTATTTCCTGCTTTCCTCTTCTAAGGCGGAAGTATACTTCCCCACACCTCCACTTGGAGTGCAGGCCCCTAACTCACTTTATCTAATGAAATGTAGGCAGACACGATGGCACAGTTCCAAGCCTGGCCTTAGAGGCAGCATGGCTCCATGTGTGCTCTTGCCTCTCTGGCATTGTCCTGAGAAGAGCATCTCCCATCAGATCACTGCTGCCTCCTCTGCCAGGGCCCCAGAATGAGGACTCCTGAAGCAAAGCAAGCCTCAGCCCAACCTGCCGCCAAGAGTCCAGCTCAGCTTGGCCATGGAAGCGGAAACACCAACAAAGCACAACATCAATAAAGACCTTGTCTTTATTGAGGAGACCGACCTGCAGACACACAAGCAAAAACAAAGACGCCTCCTCCCTACCTGCGTCAATCTTGCGTCCTTTTTATTATTGCTTGTACTATATGGTGTAGCTTTCACTACAAAATGAAGTGGACTGTTTATGGATGTCATTACTCCCAGTTGGTGTAATCTATGTGTGGATGTGTGTGTGCATATGTGCATTTATAAATATAATGAGAAAACCATCATACAGAGGACAATGGCCTAGAATGAGAGCTTCAGAAAAGAACCAGCTTCCTGAGTTGTGGACAGTCGTGCTTGTATTAGTCATGGTTCTCTAGAAGGACAGAACTAATAGAATAGATAGAGATATAAAGGGGGGCGTATTAAGTATTAACTCACATCATCACAAGGTCCCACAGTAGACCGTCTGCAAGCTGAGGAGCAAGGAGAGCCAGTCCAAGTCTCAAAACTGAAGAACTTGGAGTATGAGGGCAGGAAGCACCCAGCACGGGAGAAAGAGGTCGGCTGGAAGTCTAGGCCAGTCTAGTCTTTTCATGTTTCTCTGCCTGTTCTATATTGTAGCCGTGCTGGCAGCTGATTAGGTGCTGCCCACCCAAATTAAAGGTGAGTCTGCCTTTCCCAGACTTTCTAACGGCAATCTTCTTTGGCAACAGCTTTACAGACACAGCCGGGATCAACGCTTTGCATCCTTCAAACCAATCGGGTTGACACTCAGTATTAACCATCACAGTGCTCAACAACACAGTAGAGCAGATCATCAGGCCCATCTTATTTCTGTCCTAAAAGCGGAAGATGTGGCTGTGAGAGCCCAAGGTTGAGCCATCAGCCACACTAGCCCTTGAATCAATTGATTTCTAAAACTCCATTTTCAGTGATCTCAATGGCCTCATTGATTGAATTACTTGTGCATCGATCTCAATACGTGGTTTTTGTGGTTCACCCACACTGGGATCCACATTTTGGGGAGGTAAATCCCAGATCTGTCACTATCATCAATTAACATGGATTGAATGTCCACCAGGGCTTCCACAGAATTCAAGGGCTGAATCCCCGGGATCACCTTTGGTGGTCACCTAACCTCAGTGCCCCCAGCCTGAGCCTTGATTTGGTAACAAATGTGCTGCCAGGCCCATGGGTGTCTCCTTCTCACTCACGCCTAGAAAGAATATCAAACCACTACCACTCTACTACTGCTGTTAGGGAATACGCAGGTTCAAGAGACTGTCTGGTACAAGACCCCCAGGGGAGAGATTGGCCTGGGAACATGCGGGCGTCACAGGGGGGCTATAAAGGGAGAGAAAGCACAGCTCACACCTGTGTGGGAAGGGACCATGCCCCAACACAGTGGTGGTGTTGTCTTTATGGGGGTGCTTTCTCAGGGTGAGAATTGAAAGCCCCAGATTCAAACCTAGGGCGAGAGAGCTGGGATGAAGAGCAGTGGGATGCCTGCAAACAGAGCAAGACATTGACAAAAGGAAAATATGAGGTGCTTCCAAACGTGCTGTTTAGTGTCTATATTTGGCCTTGCTACAAGAAGCAGGAGTGCTGGAATTCCTACAGTGTGCAAAACCAAATGGGAAAAAAAACAAAAACAAAAAACCTCATGCCTATTTTACAATATCGTAGCTGGTACACAGCTGTTGTGAAGAAAGGGGGAGGGGAAAACGGCACCCCACAGGTCTCAGGTTCCCCAGTGATAACATATAAGGAGCTTCTCTAAAACTAACCCATCCACTGACCTGTCTCGTAAGGAGGAAAGTAATTCGATAGCAATATGCACATCCAGAAAAACTGTGACATTAGTAGAATGTATTCATTTTCTACTGTTGCATCAAAAAATGACCACTTATTTAGTGGCTTGATTCAACACCCATTTATTTATTTATTTTTCTGTCTTATTCCACTTTTATTTCAAGTTCAGACGTACGTGTGAAGAATGTGCAGGTTTGTTACATAGGTCAACGTGTGCCATGGTGGTTTACTGCACAGATCATCCGGCACCCAGGTTTTAAACCCAGCATCCATTAGCTTTTCTTCCTGATGCTCTCTCCCATCCCCCACATGCAACATCCATTTATTGACCTGAAGTTCCATAGGTCAGATATCCAGCCAAGGACCCAGCCAGCGGGACACCTTGATCGCAGCCTCGTGAGACCCTGAGCTCATTAGGTCCTCAGCTCAGGGTCTCACAAGGCTCCAATCAAGGTGTCCCGCTGGCTAGGTCCTTGGCTGGAAGCTCTGGAGGAAAATCTGCTTTCAGACTCTTTCCCATTGTTGGCAGAATTCAGCTCCTTGTGGTTGAAGGACGGAGGTCCCTGTTTTCTTGCTGACTATCAGCAGACTGTCAGCCCTCAGCTCTTTAAATGCCATCCATACTCCTTCCCCTGTGGCCCCTTCCACCTATCCAGCCAGCTATGGCACACCAGATCTGCTCATGCTCTGAATCGCCAACTTCCCTCATCTCCAACCCAGATGTAAAGGGCTCATGTGATTAGGTCAGGCTCACCCAGATAATCTCCCTCTTAAGATCAACTGATTCAGAAGCTTCATTACATTTGCAACATCTTTTCTACCATATAATGGAACATAGACAGGAATGAATCTTAACTCATTCACAGGTTCCACCCACACTTATCAGGAGGAGATGACACAAAGGAAAGTCCTTGGAAGGCAGAATTCTGCCTCCCACTGCTTCCTCCAAACGTTCTGGGGCCCTCCATCTGTCCTTAGCTTCCTAGAGCTCTCCAGATGATGGCTCCATTCGGGTCCACTCAAATTTAACGCACTCACTGCCCCACTGCAGTAGGCCCTCCCTAGGCTACCATCAGCTAACCAGGTAAAATAACTAACATTTAAGTGTTGCTGGGTTCATGTGTCAAATTCCCCTTTGACCATCATGTCTGCCTTTTTAGTAAGAGCTGTGCCACAAGGGAGCTCAAAGGATGAAGAGCAGGAGAGGGCTGGGCCCCAGCTTGGCTCTAAGACACCTACTGGTGGAAATTTTTGGCACTTTGGCAAGCTGGGACAGTATATAAAGTCGGAGAGGCATTTTGACACCACTCAATCACATTACAGGGCCTCTCCACCCTGATTTTGGGTGATGCACGCCCTGCCTTTAGGAGAGTATTATCAGGAAGTAAAGTATATAAAGACTCGAGTCTCATTGACATCATCTACCCAGCCTGGGCAATAGGCCAAAGGCTTCCTTTAGGTAATACTGTCCTACTCTTCTTCACATGTTCAAATCCACACAAAGCAAAGAATGTTCTGTCCACTCCTCAGGCTTGCAGTTTGACTGCTCAGAAAACGGGATAGGTGTTTGTATGAGTCTGTTTTTACATTGCTATAAAGATATACCTGAGACTAGGTAATTTCTAAAAAACAGAGGTTTACCAGACGGCAGAGGTTGCAGTGAGCTGAGATGGCGCCACTGCACTCCAGCCTGGGTGATAGAATGAGACTCTGTCTCAAAAACACACAACAACAACAAAAAAAAAACCCAGGGGTTTAACTGGCTCACAGTTCTGCAGACTGTGCAAGAGGCACAGCAACTTCTGCTTCTGGGGATGTCTCAGGAAACTTACAATTATGATGGAAAGCACACCCCTCACGTGGCCAGAGTAGAAGCAAGAGTGAGAGAAGGAGCGTTACACACTTTCGAACAACGAGATCTCAGGAGAACTCACTCACTCACTATCGTGATGACAGCACCAAGCGGGATGGGATTAAACCATGAGAAACATCCCCATGATCCAACACTTCCCACCAGGCCCCACCTCCAATGCTGGGGATTACAACTGATCATCAGATTTGGGCAGTGACACAGATCCAAACCATATCAGTGTTTTACTAGCAGATGATGTAATGCACAACTCAGCCTTAGGAAGCTGTTCTCAAAGACAGAAGCTTCAGCCAGGCTTCAACAAACAGCTCTCAAGCACCTGCTTCTTGCTAAATTCTGTGCAGCAGGTTTGAGAGGCACACTTGACATTCATCACCCAGCCACAGGTCAAGCTATTTACCATGTCCAAATATAAAGCGACCCCTGAAGTAAGATGATCGCCTGGTTTCCCAGTGAAAAGATAGAAAAGGTTTGGGACCAACTTCCAGGTATAAAATTTTCTGTAATTGATATAGAAAATGTACACTTCCATATCAATGTTTAATTTATTAATTTATGTTCACAGGCAAACTTGAAGAGCACAATATATAAAATATGCTGGTGGGAACATGATTCGTTTCCATTCACATACCATGAAACAATTCTATCGGAGCTCTTTCCATGTATCCTCTGTTGATGTTCTCATAAAAACACCCTCATGATTCATCTAACCTGGCTGAGCGTTTTTTAGTCTATATTTCATATGATCTTAGGAAAGGTTAATATAAGTCACAGGTGTCCCTTGATATAAAAATAGGCATGACATTTGCTATAATTAATATTAATTTGCTATAATTAATATTAATTCATATTGCTGGTGTATATTTGTGATCTCCACAACATAACCTTTGACTGTATGGCTTTTAAAGTGGTCTTTTAAAGACTTCTACAACACCATCCAAAGCTTGTATCTATAACTACTCCCTTTACCTGCTTTATTTGTCTCCATAGAGCTCATCTTCAGAGACTTTGCCTTCCCTGCAGGGACAAAAATCTTGTCTCCTTTGTTATAATTCTGTCTCCTTCTTAGAACAGTGTCTGGCACATAGACAGGCTGATACTTATTTAAAAATAAATGAATACTTCTAAGAATGATCACTAAATTATGTTAATATATATCACATTTTGTTATTTATGTATAATTATTATTTATTAAATCATATAAGTAAATATGAAATAAATTATGTATATACATAAAATTCCATTAAATAATATCTACAAGTATGTAAAATTATTTAAGAGTTTTACATGTTTTACTCATCTTAAGGCTATATGTTCTCTAAATAATACTTTCTTAGGAAAAAAATCGAATTTTAAAAAGTGATCAAAAGAGCCCCCTGTAATATGAAAGATGAGTAGAAGCTAGTTTTTTGAAGGCAGGATTTCTTCTTATTTGGGGGCTCATAATGTGGATACAAAGAAGTTATTTCCACTCTACAGAAAACCCACTTCCAGTCCCCTGCCTTACCCAAATGTCTACCCCCTCACTTCCATAACAATACCGGCTTTCTTCTGTAAACATTCCTTGCATGACTTTTTTAAGCATCTGTTCTCTAAATACCAAAGCCCTCTGTTGACCTGTGTCCAGTTGTGCACTATCTTCATGTGTTCTAGTTGGAGATTGTTCCTCCTTGGTCAGCCTTCCAAACTCAACAGACTCCTCATCCTCTTAAAGCAGGTCCCTAGTTTCCATGTAATTCCAGGAACTTTGCTGTCCTCCTGCCCACCTGGGCACACATTCCTTGGCCTCCTAAGCTTATTTCTGTTTTCAGTATTCCTGTAGCTGACCCAGCCTCCTTCCAGTGTTGGGTAACATTGCATCATTTAGATGTACTGCCTGGTGCTACTTGCTATCATGAATTCAGATCCCTTGATCAAGTAAACACAGCAACGCATGGACATCGTAAGAACATGAGGGAACAGATGTGCGCAGAGAGAGGTGATAACTATCACACAACACATGGATCATGCTTGAAAATGAGAAATCTTTAAGAACCAGTGGGGAGGGATAGCTGCCATCCACACATACCACCGTCAAGCAACAGAATCTGGACCCCTCAAGTGCCCATGTGGTCTTCAGGATTAAAACTCAACTCCCAGGGAGAAACTGACTAGAATGAGCAAAGCCCAGTGAAGGTCAGGACAGTCCATTTTGTGGTTGTATATTTACACAGCAAGTCGGAGACAGGAATCAGCAGCCCTTTCCGGGCACCAACAACAGAACAAGGACCCTGGACTTTCTGGAGGGTGAAACTAAGAGACAGGGGGAGAATTCAGCATCACACTCCCACCAAACCCATAACCTCTAATTATCCACTTCCACCGCTGATCTGTGGTTTGTCACAGACACTCCATAAAGTTAATCCAACTGACTCACACATAGGATAAAAATTCTTCCCTGGGCCCTCAGAAAATTCCTGGGAGAGGTAAGAGAAGTAGATGTCACTCTCTCCTGCACCCCAAGGAAAGCACACTTCCCAGCCCTGCTGAGAAAAACCCAGCAGTGCTTGTGAGAGGGAGTAGAGTGGGTCAGAACAAACAGCCCTGCTTCTCCCGAGAACGTTTCACTTTATTCCCGGGATTGTGACTGCATGAAGAACATCCAAAAGCACTCTTTGGTTTTCCCTCCTCCTTTCAGATTCTGTTCTGTAATGTGACTAGATAGCTGTGCTTACAGGGAATGAAAATATTCTTTGTCATGTTTTTCTCCATCTCAGATCTTTCGTGATGAGTTGCCTGTGGTGCGTGTGTTAAAGCATTTTTCTTTTGAAAAACTTGAGAAGGCTGGGTGCGGTGTCTCAAGTCTGTAATCCCAGCATTTTGGCAGGCCGAGGCGGGCAGATCACTAGGTCAAGAGATCAAGACCATCCTGGCCAACACGGTGAAACCCTGTCTCTACTGAAAATACAAAGATTAGCTGGGCATGGTGGCACGTGCCTGTATTCCCAGCTACTCGGGAGGCTGAGGCAGGAGAATTGCTTGGACCTGGGAGGCAGAGGTTGCAGTGAGCTGAGATTGTGCCACTGCACTCCAGCCCGGTGCCTGGCAATGGAGCAAGACTCTGCCTCAAAAAAAAAAAGAACAAAGAAAAACTTGAGAAAATCTCCATTCCCAAACTTTTATTACACCTGAAATAGCATATATGCAAATTCAGAAACTAAAGCCATTGTCATCAAATTACAGTAGTATTTTTAGGCAGTTTTGCAATTGAATAAAATATGAATCTCTTCATTCTCTTGTTTCTGTTCTCTTATTTTGAAACTGGTTTAAGAAAGAAATCTGTTAAGAAAATAGTTTCCCTTATTCTGGCTTACTTATGAATTGGTGATAAAGCTGCTACTACTGAATGTGGAGTTAGAAATACGTGATAAGAAATGATTCACAGTCTGATGACAATATAATTTATACAGGGAGAGAGATGCCAATTTCTGTGCATTCTGATTTATTTTATTAATAATTCTTTCAGGCAGTATATTCTGTTATTACCAAACTTATTTTAGATCAGTAAGTTTTCAAATTGGCTTATGATCAATTCATACAAATATTGAAAGTAATCAAATACATAATAAATTGTTCCATAGAGTCAGCTATAACTACTGTTATATAACTATATAACAGTAAATTGAGATGATACTGGTTTTAATCAGCTACCCCAAAAAAGGGAAAATCTATACCATTCTCTGTTTAATTTAGATTATAAAATTCACTAGGGAAATCAAGGAATCAGATAGCTGATAGGAGTTCTTAATAGCAATTGCAGTAAAACACATTTCACTGCTTGAAATTTGTGAGCCCCAATTAATCACGGGCTCAAATAGTTTTTAAAAGTGTTTTATAATCCAAATATTACTATCTCAGTAAGACATTCCAGTGTGTTTATTAATCCGTATCTGCTCACACACTCTCCTTGACCTTCGGTCACAGGCCTTCCAGCTCAGCAGGCTTCAAGCAAGATGCCAAAACTCCTGTTTCATCTAATTGCATGATTTTCAGTTACTGCACACTATTTCTTCCCGAAGAAGCTTTAAAGAAAAAAAAATCCCTCACTGGTTTAGTCTCCCTCCTTAATGACTGTGGAATATGCATTCATTACATTCCTGGAATTTTAAAACCTTTTCTTCTAACCTTCCACTTATAAAAATTGCCTTCTCAATCCCATCCCCTTCTCTATTTTCTTCAGTAAGACAACCTCATTATTAAACTCCTCAAGATATGTGAGCGTCTGTCCTCCAGAGAGGGGCATGTTAAATTCTCTCCCATGAGCTATTCTATGGATTAATCACCACTCTCCTGGTATCTCTGGAATCTCCACTCTAAGAGGCTAGGTCTTGCGTTGTCTAGCACGGTTGCCCCAGCACCTAGAATGAATGATGCACAGTCCTTAGTGGGTGAGTGACCCTCTCACCTAAACCCCTCATTCTGCCACTTTAGGCCATTTTATCTTGATCATCTTTAACAGAAAGAAAAACTCTTCAGAAAGTCAAAAATACAAATGGGAGTGTGATATGACCTGTTTGTTTAAACATGTCGGTAGAAATGGAAGCAAGTCCAAATTCCTCATCCTGGCATTTGAGGCTGTCTACACCCCAGCCTCACCTCCTGCCGCCTTCCGGCACACAGTCTTTTCTGCTATTTGACAAGCTGAACTGACTAACAGATTCAAAAACAGATCTGGCATTTTTCCTGTCCTACCTCTTAACCTGGAATGCCTTTTCCCAAAACTTGACCCGTCAACATACGCATCCACCCTAAACACAGTATGGCACAATAGAAATAGCACAGATTGTAGCAACAGATGAACCCAAGCAGTGTGACAGCAGACAAGTTACTTACATGTTCTGAACGTTGTTTCCTCAATAGTAAAATGAGGACAACTGGATACCAAATGATCTTGTCATGTATGTAGAAAAGGAAAGAACCAGAACTCTTTGGTAAAACATTAATGACCACGGTATCTGATACATCCTTAACTCCTTAAGCAGAAACCATGTCTTAAATATCCATCAGTTCTTCGTATGCTATAGTCACAGATAGATGGGAAACTAAATGAACGCCAGAGAAAAAGGAAGAGGAAGGCGACAATTTGGATGGAGCTGGGGCTCATTTTGTGAAGTGAAATAAGCCAGGCACTGAAAGACAGGCATCACATGTTCTCAATTATTTGTGGGAGCTAAAAATTCAAATAGCTGAACTCATGGAGACAGAGTAGAAGATGGGTGCCAGAGGCTGGGAAGGTAGTGAGGCGATGGGGCAGAATAGTTAATGGGCCCAAAAAATAGTTGAATGAATAAGATCTAGTGTTTGATAGCACAGCAGGGTGACTATGGTCAAAAATAACTTAATTGTATATTTAAAAATAACTAAAAAAGTATAATTGGATTGTTTGTAACACAAAGAATAAATGTTTGAGGTGACAGATACTCCATTTACTCTAATGTGATTATTACACATTGCACGCCTGTGTCAAAATATCCCCAAAACCCCGTAAATGTGTATACCTACTATGTACTCATAAAAAGTAAAAATTAAAAAGTTGGCTAGGCACAGTGGCTCATGCCTGTAATCCCAGCACTTTGGGAGCCAAGGCAGGGAGATCACTTGAGGTCAGAGGTTTGAGACTAGCCTGACCCACATGGTGAAACATCGTCTCCACTAAAATGTAACAGCTACTCTGGCGGCTGATGCAGGAGACTCACTTGAACCTGGGAAGCAGAGGTTGCAGTGAGCCAATATCACACCACTACACTCCAGCCTGGGCAACAGAGACTTGGTCTTGAAAAAAAAAGTTATTAAAAAATAAAAATAAATTTAAAAGAGATGCAGAAGGGCCACAGAAGAAGCATGAGGAAAAGGAGAAAAGCAAAATAGGGGCGCTTTGCAACTTGGGGTTCTTAATTCTACTTCTAAGGCATGTTCCTCAGCAGATTCTCCCTGTTGGACTCAGGGCTAAGCAGGGCAGCACTGTGTAGCTAGTTTCTATAAAGACCTGTCCACAGAGCTTCACAGTGGGAGAAAGGTAACTCTGAAGGCAGCAGAAAAGTGCTTCTGGGTGGAAGCCAGATAGCAAGACAGAGGGCAATTTTGTCTTCTCTACTGTGGAGGGAATTAGCATTTCCAACCAGCAGCATCACTCACAGAAACAAGACACAGCCGGCCTCCATGAAGACAATGTATATCCATGGATTCAACCAACCATGGATGGAAAATATTTTTTAAAAAATGGATGGTTGCAGCTGTCTGGACATGTACAGATTTTTTCCTTGTCATTATTCCCTAAACAATACAGTGTAAAACTATTTATATAGCATTTATGTTATATTAAGTATTATAAGTAATTTAAAGATGACTTAAAGTATATGGAAGTTTGGGAGTATGTGTGTAGGTGATTTGCAAATATGACACCATTTTATATCAGAGACTTGAGCATCTGTGAATTCTGGCATCTATCTCCAGGGGTCCTGGAACCAATCCCATGGATACCGAGGGATGACACCATTGGTTCTTTACTAGGTGTATTCTGAACTGGTAAAGAACTAGAAGGCATGTACCCCACCCCATACCACAAAACTCTTCCCTCAACAAAACACCACATGGTCTAAAATTATAGCATTAAGTTGTGTTTACTAAACTTTGAGTTAAGCACGGCCCTCTGCTAGCATTCTTTTTCAACATGCAAAGAGAAAGCATTGCATCATTGAAACCTTCGTGAAAATCAGTTAAGAAATCTACGACATCTGCACGGGAAGAATCTGAGAATAGTGAGAGAAGATGGATGCCAAGACTGAGATGGAGAAGAAGGGAGGGAAGGACAGCACAAGCTGGAGAGAAGCCTTAAACATCTCCCTATCTATTCTCCTCCACACTTAGGCCTCACCTGCTACCTCTAGGCAGGTGATGCCTGCCCTGACTTCTCTCAGGCCCCTCACGGCCCCTCCACTTGAATATCCCACAGGCATCTCCAACTCGGTGAGCCCAGAATTGATCTCACCATGTTCCTTCCTAACACATCCACATAGATACATTCTCCCTTAAATCCCTAGCTTAAATATTACCTTTCAATGAAGCTCTTAGTTTGGAAATAATTTCTCTCTCTTTCCAAACTCTATAGCCTTTCACTGGTGTCTCTGCAGTCCTTGTGACTCTTTCTCTTTTTTTTTTTTTTTTGTTATTTGTTTGTTTGTTTGTTTGTTGAGATGGAGTCTCATTCTGTCACTCAGGCTAGAGTGCAATGATGTGATCTTGGCTCATCGCAACCTCCACCTCCCAGATTCAAGCAATTCTCCTGCCTCTGCTTTCCAAGTAGCTGCGACTAGAGGTGATCATGCCACCATGCCCAGCTAGTTGATTTTGTATTTTTTTTTTTAA
Organism: Saimiri boliviensis; assembly: GCF_048565385.1. Classification (NCBI taxonomy): domain Eukaryota; kingdom Metazoa; phylum Chordata; class Mammalia; order Primates; family Cebidae; genus Saimiri; species Saimiri boliviensis. The sequence goes on from NC_133461.1 coordinate 52,929,382, forward strand.
GTATAGATGGGGTTTCACCATGTTGGCCAGGCTGGCTTGTCACTCTCTACCATGTACTATAGTGAAAGAGATTTTTCCTCCCCTTTTTGGAACATAAAATCTTTTAGGCATTTATGAATTCTCCAACAAAGTTTGGAAAATGCTAGTTGCATTATATCAGTCAGAGGGAGAAAGAAAAATAGTGGACAAGGAAAACAGCCTGCTTTACAGTCATGAGTAAGATTTATAAACAGAATGCCTCCGACCTATTTTTAAAAGATCCCATTGAATTTTGCTGCTTTCAAAGAATGATCAAATTATTGACCTGAAAGATAGTTTTAGAAAGCACCTAGTCCAGGGGTTTTGCAAAACCTTTAATCACATTTATGTATTAAATAATTAAATTGCACTAACTTGATCAAGAGATAAAATGTTAAGTATAAACAGATACACACCCATAACACATAGTAAGAAGTCAATACCAGTTTACAGTAAACAATTTGTGTTAAGGGGAATTGAATTTTATATTTATTTATTTGTTTAATGAACACTTCCAATTATTTAATACATACCAGGCATTGTTCTAAATACTTTAAAAATGTAGACTTACTTTCCTCACAATAATGCAAGGAGGTAAGTATAATAACTGACCGAACCAATTTTATAGATTAAAAAACTGAGGCACACATGACTGGTAAATCACATGGTTATCTTAGATTAGATAATCTATTTTATCATAGATTATCTAGTCCACACATAACCAATAAAAAAAGCTGCCTCATTTACACTTATTACTGTTATTGTAATTATCAGAAAAATAATAAAATAAAATTATGGTTAAAAAAAAGCTTGAGGATAAAATTGTGAATATCATGGACATTTTTCTTTCCTTTTTTCCTCTGAATGATAAAGAAAGTTGAATGAAAAATGTATCACTGTACATGGCAACATTTATACTCAACTTCCTGTGTGATCCTCACTCATTGTTGACTGAAGTTTCATGAGCAGGAAGAGTGGAAAAGAATTAGGATAAGAAATTCTTTCTTTACCATCCTTACAATTTAGAAAAATGTTTACGAGTTCATAAAATATTTAAAGTTTTAATTTCACATGTAGAGTAGCCCCCAAATTCTTGTGAAGTTTCTCTAGAGGTCAAGAGTGCCACAAAACACTTTGAAAAATGTCACTGGTCAATTTTGCTGTCTCAAAGCAGGTTATCCCTAAACTATCATGGAAAGATTCATGAGCAACTTGGGGCAGGGATGATGTCTTTTCTCTTCATCTCCCTACACCAAGAATATTGCTCTGCATAGTATGATCAACAACTTGTTTCCTGTGTATTGCTTTCAAGGTTTTACAAAAATCCCAACTTTTCACTATTCAATCTCTATTTGAAAAAAAAAAAAAAAATCCCCAAGAACAGGAAAGAAAGGAGAATCAGAAGCCACTGGAAGCGTACATCAAGAGAAACTTTACTGCCAAATATAGGGGATTCTCCTTCCTTCTGGGGAGCACTCTTTGACCGACCACATTGTCAGGAGCCTCTAATTGCTAACCAACAAAAGGAAAATGGTCACGCACCTCCCAAGAGGAGAATAAAAACAGAGCTTGGAATTCCTCTGTAACCAAGCCTAGGAAAAGATTACAGATCATATGTTGTCAGCAATTACACCAACTGTCCCAGGAGGGCCCCCTCTTTGGCATCACATTGGAATTGGGGATTGGGCAGAGAGGCGTGGGCTGGGTATGTGATTTTATGGGCATCAATTCACAGGTGCTAAGACCATTTCACCACTGTATGTGTGCACATGTGTGTGTGTGTTAGAGAGAGAGAGAGAGAGAGAGAGAGAGAAACCATCTAGATTAGGGATTTCTGAGGTTCAGGGATGTCTACACCTCTAATTCATCCAAAAATATTCTATCTTATAAGTTGTTGAAGATGAATCTCTGCAGCGAGAAATTCACAAGAACTTTAAGTATGAAAAGAACCTCAGCATTCATCCAATACCTTTTTTTTTTACAGATTATGCTACAGGAAGAAATTATGATTAAACCAAATTTAAAATTAGGTTAGTGGCAGACCCAGAACACACAGCCCAGGGAAGAGGGAAAAGCTAGAACTCACATTCCTTGATAAAAGCCCAATCCACTTTCTGCTACACTTCAATTATTCTTCTGTTTTGTGGACCAAGAGAAGATTTTAAACTCGATTCATCATTCATGTGCAGTATTTCCTAAGCCTCAGTCATTCCCTTACCTCCTTTGCAATTTTGTTCTATACAATCTGTGTACAATTTGTACTGTCTGTTACCTATTCGTTTTCTCTAAATTCATGTTTAATCTGTGGCAGAGATTGCCATCTGGCCCCTGTTTTTCATTCTGTCCCTGCTGGGGGAAAGAGAGCACACCCACGCCACTGAGTTCTAGCTGTGGACACGGCCACCCAATAACCCTTGCAGCAGGGTACAACAGTGTGAGAACAGAATATCAACAGAAACAGTATGTGAAACTTCTGCTTACTTAAAAGAAATCCCTTGCCATGAAGTTCTTCTCTTTCTCCCTTCTAACAAGTTAGAAACAGTATGGTCATGTGGCAGCTTCAATCTCCCAGAGGAGGACAATGTTGTAGAGGATGATGAAATGACACCACAGAAAGAATCCAGGTTCCTAAACAAGTCCAGGGACTCAAGCACCACACAGTTACATTGGAGACAACAAACTCTTTAAGATGCTGTATCACTGGCTGTGATAGCTCATGCCTGTAATCCCAGCACTTTGGGAGGCTAAGGCGGGCAGATCACGAGGTCAAGAGATTGAGACCATCCTGGCCAACATGGTGAAATCCTGTCTCTACTAAAAATACAAAAATTAGCTGGGCATGGTGGTGCACACCTGTAGTTTCAGCTACTTGGGAGGCTGAGGCAGGAGAATCACTTGAAACTTGGAGGTGGAGGTTGCAGTGAGCCAAGATCACACCACTGCACTCCAGCCTGGTGACAGAGCAAGACTCTGTCTCAACAACAACAACAAAAAAGATGCTGTATCTTGAGGACCTCTTCATTATAGCACCTTGTTATTTATCATACCTAAAACAACAACTGATGCAATAATATCTATTAAAAATCTGGATTTTATTTAATCTTTCCAATTTGGTAAATACCTTAAATTATCTATAACTATTCAAATAAGCAGTATTTGTTCAAATACCAGCTACAAATCATTCCTTTTCCATAGAAGCATGAATACCCATCTTGGGGAAAGACTGATACAAGGGAAGTAGAAACAGACTTTGATCAGAATAAGTGGCAAGAGCATTCAGGCATTGAGAAAAGAGAAATAAGTACAAGAAAAATAAAGGCTGGGCGCCTGAAAATAACTTTCACCCTCTTTGCCATCTGGCCTTGTGAGCCTGTGTTCTGCCACACAGTCCAGGAAAAAGGCCAAGGACTTCCAGGGTACCCCAGCTTCATCTCCATCTATAAGAAGGATCCTGGCATTGGCAAGGAGGCAGACATCTCTCACCATCACCTCCCACCAAACGTTCAAGGTTGATGGGGCTTCACAGCCGGTGGGTGCCATTGTAGGAGGCAGTAGTTGCACAGACGGTCTGGCCAGCCTCAGATATGCTTCCTGCCCTGAGTCCCCCTTCCTATGCAAACCAAGGAGAAAGATGCAAGACATTCAAGGAGCTAAGAGGCAATGTCATCTGTATTGGCCAAGCCAGGCAATTCTTTTGTATATTCTCATGCTGGGCTTTCCCACACAGCTCCTCTCCCATTGGGGTGGTGCGTGAGAGCATACAGATTGGAAACACCTGTGCCAGGATCCCACCTCCTACCCTGACCTACCCCTTCCCACCCCCACCACACCACATGGCCTGGTTCCTAACTTCAGCGTGTCTCTGGAAGTAAAAATGCAGTTTTGCCTGGGACCAACTTGGGAGCAGAAGAAAATGAGTTTTTTAACTAATTTTCAGAAAATGATGTTTATCATTTTAGCTTCCCATCTGGAATTATTTTGAAAGCACACATACACATGGCAGGTTTTGCCTGTATCTCTAACTCTGCATTTGACCCCTGCACTGATTCTGTTCTGCACAGAACAGAGTCCGGTCAGATAACTCTGTATCCTTTTCCTTAGAGATTGGTTGATCCAAGCCTTTCTCTTCCCACTAAGGAGTTCTATCTTGAAGTATATTTCTAGTCACTGTCAGTGAAAAGATCCTGGATCCTCCTGTTCAGACCATACTCAGTCCTCAGAGTTAACACACCAAAGTGCAATTTTTGAGTAACTACTTTCATATGTATGAAAAGGAACATCTATTTTAGTGTCAAAGTGAAGCTGATAGGCTTGAAGACAAATCACTCTGATTAGAAAAAGGAGCCTAGACATTAAAGTAGACAAACCAGCTCTGCACTGAGCAGCTGGTTCAACCCAAGCAAGTTAATTGATGTCTCAGAGCTTCAAATTTCATAGTCTAGAAAATGGGGATGATAATTCTTATCACATAAGGTTGTTGGGTGAATTAAATGAGATGACATATGTAAATCTGAATAACACAATGCCCAGCAGGTACCCTAAAAATGCAAGCTAACTTTTTCCCACTTTCTTTTCCTTGAAAACAAGTTAATATATTAGACAACTGAAATAGAACACTCAGTGAACAATTTTTATTTTGTGCTTTATACATTTCTATACTTTCCAAAAATTCCTCAGTAGTATGTATTGATTTCTTGAAAAAGCAAAGTTATTTACAAAAACAGCAACATGTCATCTCTGTACAGAAACCTACTTGTCTCCACAGCCTAAATTCATTTACTTCATGTTTATTTCTTCCTCCTAATAACAAATGTTAAGAAATTACATCATTTAGAGTAAATTATTTTTCCAATTGATAGTAAAGATAAATAAATTTATTGTAACAATTAAAGGAAGCTCCTCTGTTTGCCTTTTAAACATTATCCTATTAGAAAATAAATATAAGCAGCTGTTGCAGCTAAGAAGTATACATGCAGTATTTCTCTCATTACAGGATGAAATGATGGCTCTGCATGTAGAATGAACCAAGTACTTTGAAAGTTTTGATTACTCAATTATGTCCACGTTATAGGATTTAAACCTTTTACCATCTTAGAATTATCTTCTAATATTCTAGTATTTATAAATTACATATGGCTTCAGATTCATTATTTCCCGGAAATCCAACAACCTGGATACATAAAAACTAACCTCCAAGCATGAAAAGTAGAATGTCAGTACAACGTGCTACCAGGGGACAAACAGTATCTGACCTTCGCTGGCACCATTTCCTGTGTGTTTTCTAGGTTAACATAGGAGTGAGGATGAATTTAGGCAAAGAGCCCGATCCTGTTTGGCTGTCACCTGCAGAACCTATACTCAGCTAGACACTATGATACAACTACTCATTGTAAACAATTAATCTATCTACTGTGTTACGATTATTCATTATAAAATGGAAGGAAGTTCATTAGTATCTCTATAAGATTTTGTGTTTCCTTCATCAGTGCCTCAATGCTTGAAGAAAACAGACAAAAGTAGTGCTAAAAAGCTAGGCTGGTGTTTCCCTCTAGAACCAGGGAGCTGCCACAGCCAGTCTGTAACTGATATGTGCCCCAAGCCTGAAGATGAAATTTGAGACCCTCCAGCCAGAAACTTGGATGTACAGAAAGACTTACTTAGGGAAACCCTTTAAAATACAGTTGTCCCCTGTCCCAGCCCCAGAAATCTTATGTAGTAATACACTTAGGGTGTGGCTTAGGAATCCAAGTGTTTAAAGCTACCCAGGAAATTCTGAACCAGGCAATCGAAAACCAGGCTTACACCCATTCCTCACTCCAACGGAGAGGCAAACGCTTCTTTGATTATCTTGAGAAAGATAAAGCTTACAGCATTTTCATTTGCTATGGGGCATTGTGTTTAAAGTAGGAAAACTGTAGTAAATATTTACAAAAAAAAGTTTTTAATGATTCTGTTCAATGCAAATTTATTAGGTATCAGCTAGGTACCAGACAGTGTGTTCCTGGGCAAATCGACTTCATCCTAACTTCTCATCATCCTCAGAAACCTAATTCTTCCCAAAACAATAGGAGAAACAGATAAGAAGATGTTGAATAAACTGATAGTTTGGAACATCACTGAAGACAAGAACAGCAATAACCATGTAAATGAAAAGGTTAAATGAAGTGGTAATTAAATTTTTAGACTGACTTGAGGCTGATTATATTTTTCTTATGAATAAATGGAGCCACCAAGACTCTTTGGTAAGTCACAAGTTACTAGACCAGAACTGATTTTTAGAATTTTGGGGGGTTCCTAGTAAGACTGAGAATATAATATAAGGCAGGCGTCCCCAAACTTTTTACACAGGGGGCCAGTTCACTGTCCCTCGGACTGTTGGAGGGCTGCCACATACTGTGCTCCTCTCACTGACCACCAATGAAAGAGGTGCCCCTTCCTGAAGTGCGGCGGGGGGCCAGATAAATGGCCTCAGGGGGCCACATGTGGCCCATGGGCCATAGTTTGGGAATGCCTGATATAGGGTAAGATTGGAGGCAGTTTGCTCTCTTTTTCAAAATGTAACTGTGGCCAAGTAGATGTCTTATTAGCAAGTAATACATATCCCCTTCATCCAAAAGTAATTACTTACTTAATTTTCACAAGTGGCTTTTTACAAGGAAAAGGTGCTTATTCCAGAGTCCTTGTAAGCAAGAGATAAAAATCTTTAATGGCTTCACCTCGTAATGCTTGCTTCCTCTCTCGTTGCAAACACCATAAGATGAAACAAGATTCTCTATGGCATATTTCTTAATTGACTGAAATAACAGTCTCACATATATTATACCTTTGTTGTTTTATATTTTGAGGTAGCTTTGTTAGATTTCAATTAAATTCCTTTGAAACGTGGCTTTAGAAAGTCTTAATAAAAAATGCACCAAAGCCAAATGAGATTTATGCCAGTAATGCAAGGATGGTTCAATATTAAGAAATCTATCAATATAATAAATCATTTTAATGGAACAAAAGAAAAAATTGTACAGTCATATCATCAATTCTGAGCACACATTTGAAAACATTTGGGAACCATTAATGATGAAGTCTCCTAATAAGAATAGGAGGGTTAGATCACTTCCTCAAAGTGATTAATATCTGCTGTGTGCTCATATCCTGGGCTCTGAGCCCCATGCTTTAGAGCCCACCCCCACGCTGGACCACCCTCAGGGTACACAGGACCACAGAATTCTCTGCACAAATATCCCTAAAGCCAAATTCTGGGGCAGCACATTCTATTCCCTAGGTTCATCCTCCAGTGGGAAGACAATACACTCCCCAAATGTGCACACCCCTGGTGCTGGCAATGACCAAAGAGTAGCTGTTTACAAGTGGGTGAAAACAGAACTTAAAAGTTTGGCTGTGGCATCCTAGCACATGAGCTGAGCATTAGACCCCTGAATTTGGGTCAGAGCTAGGCATGATATGAGAAAGAAAGCAGGCTAAAATGGCCTGAATTCTTCACACTGCTATGTTCCAGCACAGGACCTCAAAAGTGCTGAAATTTACACTTGAATCTGGGTTTCAGAGCTTGATAGAGGATATTTTTCATGATAAACAGTCATCACTTAACAGTGTTTTAGCTTGATTAACAACTTTAATATATTTACAAATTTTCTTTGCTGGCCTCCAGTTGCACTTCTTTCCCAGCTCCCATAAATGTCAGGGATAGCCTAGTGTAGCATAATGTAGTCTAGTATAATAGAGAATAGTTTTATCTTGAGCCAGAAAGAAATATTACACATAATCGGGTAAAACAAAAAACAATCCTTGTAAAGCAGGGACAAATGAAAATTATCAGTACCATTTTTTTTAGAGATAGTGTCTCACTCTGTTTACCAGGCTGGTCTACAGTGGCTCACTGCAGCCTTGAACTTCTGGGCTCCAGTGATCCTCCTGCCTCAGCCTCCCAAGTACCTGAGACCACAGGCACCTGCCACCATGCTCAGCTAATTTTCTTATTTTTTTGTAGGGACAGTGTCACTATATTGCCCAGACTGGTCTCAATCTCCTGACTTCAAGCTCTCCCAGCTCGGTCTCCCAAAGTCCTGGGATTACAGGTGTGAGCCACTGCACCTGGCCTGTAACTACTATTAACTAACATTGCTCTATAGGCATTAGCCAAAACAAATTAGATAAGAGTAAGAACTTAGATACATAAACAACTGAAAAAGAAGAAGCAAGTAACCATTACTGGTAGATGATACAAATGTCTGACTAGAATATCCAAAAAAGAAATTTAAAAAGATTAGAAATCATTTTAAAGTAAATTAACATAAAAAATTAATATACATAAATCAAATGGCTTCAGCCAATTAACAAAATATGATAAAAAATCTATTTGTAACTGGAACAAAAAATATATGTACATAAAGGTAATTTAAAATTTGCAATGTATACAAATTTTGCTCTTAGGTAGATAAATAAATACATAAGAATGATCATGACAATTCTAAAAAAGAATAATAATTAAGGAAACTGGCTGTGCCAGATTTTAAAATTTATTGTAAAGCTATAATGATTAAAATAGCATGCTGCTTTCTCTAAGGAAAGACAGACAGGGCGATGGAAAAAAAAAAAAAAGAGAGTATCCAGAAATGGACCAAAGTGGATAAGGAAATTTAAGATACAATAAGAACATTTTTAAAAATAATACTGGAGCCGCCGGCGGGAGGCGCTGCGAGGCGCTGCTGGCCCTCGGGGCTGCGGGAGCCGGGCTAGGACGCCGAGCGGTGACTCCCCGCCGCTCCCGGGGGCCGTGACGGAGATGCCTACATAGAAGAGTGACAGCAGCTGGACTAAATGTTTCACTGCTGAACTAGTTCCTCAGGTATCCTGGCTCTAGAGATTGCTATGGGAGATTGGATGACTGTTACAGATCCAGGTCTGTCTTCAGAAAGCAAAACTATCTCTCAACATACCTCAGAAACAAAGATGTCTCCATCAAGTTTATACTCACAGCAAGTGCTATGTTCTTCAATACCTTTATCAAAAAATGTGCACAGTTTTTTCAGTGCCTTCTGCACAGAAGATAATATTGAACAGAGTATTTCATATCTTGATCAGGAATTGACTACTTTTGGTTTTCCTTCATTATATGAAGAATCCAAAGGTAAAGAGACAAAGAGAGAATTAAATATAGTAGCTGTTTTAAATTGTATGAATGAGCTGCTTGTGCTTCAGCGGAAGAACCTTCTAGCTCAGGAAAATGTGGAGACGCAGAATTTGAAGCTGGGAAGTGATATGGACCATCTACAGAGCTGCTACTCAAAACTTAAGGAACAACTGGAAACCTCCAGGAGGGAAATGATTGGGCTTCAGGAGAGAGACAGACAGTCACAGTGTAAGAACAGGAATTTGCATCAGCTACTAAAGAATGAGAAAGATGAGGTACAAAAATTACAGAATGTCATTGCAAGTCGAGCTACTCAGTATAATCATGATATGAAGAGAAAGGAGCGTGAATATAATAAACTGAAGGAACGTCTGCATCAACTTGTTATGAACAAGAAAGATAAAAAAATAGCTATGGACATTTTGAATTATGTTGGTAGAGCTGATGGAAAAAGAGGCTCCTGGAGGACTGGTAAAACTGAAGCCAGGAATGAAGATGAAATGTATAAAATTCTCTTGAATGATTATGAATATCGTCAGAAACAAATCCTAATGGAAAATGCTGAACTTAAGAAGGTTCTTCAGCAGATGAAAACGGAAATGATTTCTCTTCTTTCTCCCCAAAAGAAGAAACCCAGGGAAAGAGTAGATGATAGTACAGGAACTGTTATCTCTGATGTTGAAGAAGATGCCGGGGAACTGAGCAGAGAGAGTATGTGGGACCTTTCCTGTGAAACTGTGAGAGAGCAGCTTACCAACAGCATCAGAAAACAGTGGAGAATTCTGAAGAGTCATGTAGAAAAACTTGATAACCAAGTTTCAAAGGTACACCTGGAAGGTTTTAATGATGAAGATGTGATCTCACGACAAGACCATGAACAAGAAACTGAAAAACTCGAGTTAGAAATTCAGCAGTGTAAAGAAATGATTAAAACTCAGCAACAGCTTTTACAGCAGCAGCTGGCTACTGCATGTGATGATGATACCACTTCACTATTACGAGACTGTTATTTGTTGGAAGAAAAGGAACGCCTCAAAGAAGAATGGTCCCTTTTTAAAGAGCAGAAAAAGAATTTTGAGAGAGAAAGACGAAGCTTTACAGAAGCCGCTATTCGCCTGGGATTGGAGAGAAAGGCATTTGAAGAAGAAAGAGCCAGTTGGTTAAAGCAGCAGTTTTTAAATATGACTACCTTTGACCACCAGAACTCAGAAAATGTGAAACTTTTCAGTGCCTTCTCAGGAAGTTCTGATCGGGACAGTCTTACAGTGCACTCGAGGCAACCGCCAAAGAAGCCTCACAGTACGTCTAATGGGTCTCCAGTTTGCATGTCTAAACTTACTAAATCTCTTCCTGCTTCACCTTCCACTTCAGACTTTTGCCAGACACGTTCCTGCATATCTGAACATAGTTCAATCAATGTACTGAATATAACTCCTGAAGATACTAAACCAAATCAAGTTGGAGGAGAATATACAAATCAGAAATGGAGTGTGGCATCAAGACCTGGATCACAGGAAGGTTGCTATAGTAGATGCTCCTTGACCTACACAAATTCTCATGTAGAAAAAGATGACTTACCTTAGACATGTGGACTGGGATTTTTTTCATTAACATATTCATCAAATTTCACATCTAAGTTGAAACAGGGTGTGTCATAAAGTCAGTTATCTCTAGTAACTTAAGATGGTCTAAGTCGTTTGTTTGGACTTCCCTGTCTTCCCCCAAAGAGTTGAAATGTTAAATCTATTTAAAAGGATATAAAAGCTTTGGATATGTATTTTTAGTAACAGAAGCATCAGGTTCTGTGAATAAAGGAATGTATAGATGTTTGGATGGAAACAAAAGCACTAGAATGAGTTTCCTCTTATAGGTATTAAAAATAGCACTTTTAGGAGACTGATTATTGTAAATGTTTAATTTTGTCTCAAATATAATTGGCATTGGAAGTTTAGCCTTTACTTGAATGTATACTGTAGATTTTTAACAAAGCGAGTTCTATATTTATTATGTTTGGTGTAATTTGAAATTACCTCTTTCATATGTTTTAAATAAAGTGAAATTTATGTAAAAAAAAAAAATAATAATAATACTGGAATATCTTATTGCAATAACTATTTGATGGGGAGTGGATTGTGAAATGTAGTGCCTTCTGTGGCCTCCTGATTTTAAAGTATATCCCAGAGATGTGAGAAATGTTGATGACTAAAATTCAATTATCATAAAGAATACTAGAAAATCATGTGGACTCCTGTAGCAACTTAGAGTAGGTAGGCCTTTCTAAGTTAAGACACAAAGCCTAGACTCAGTAAGGAAAAAAATTTTTTTAAATGATTACATCAAAAATAAAATTTAGCAGAGAAAAATAATAAAATCATGTGCACATATATAATTAATATGGTTATTTAAAAGAAAATGAAAAAATAGTTGCAAGATGAAGAACTAATCTCTAATCCCTTAAATATATAATCTTCATACATAACGAACAAATTAATAAGAAAAGCAAAATTTTATAGAAAAAGAGGAAGGGGGAGAACATGGAAAAAGCATTCATAGGAGAAATATGAAAAGATATTCAACTCATAATAAAGTAAATAAATAAAATACAAGCTTTTAATCTTTCATCCTAGCAAAGATCAAAAATTCAATAACAAACTATTGATGCATATAGAGTCTAAATGGGTACTCTCTCTCTCCTTGACTCCACAAATTCAGCTATAGAAATTCATCCAATTCTTGGCACATTAGTGTGAAAACCAATCTAAAAGTCTATTTGGTTCAGCATTAGTATCAGCAGCAAAAGAAAAAAAAACAACCAAAATGTCCATCATAATGGAGTGGTTAAATAAACGTTGCTACCCACATTCAACTGAACACAATACTGCCGTTTTCTAGAACTGTAAGTGTAAAGGTATGAATATAGAACTAAATATTTCAAAGATACATTATTAGGTAAATAAAAAGAGAAAGAACAGTTTGAGCCATAAACACAGGATGCTTCATCTGTATGTGTGCATGTGCATGTTTAAAAATTAGATACAAATGTGTGTTGAGAGGAGAGTGATGGACTAGAAGTCAGGGGTTGGAAAGAGGCTTTTATTTATTTTTTTTTTTTGGAGTCTTGTTCTGTCGCCAGGCTGGAGTGCAGTGGAACCATCTCGGCTCACTGCAATCTCCCCCTCCTGGATTCAAGTAATTCTCCTCCCTCAGTCCCCCAAGTAGCTAGGATTACAGGTACCTGCCACAACGCCTGGCTAATTTTTGTATTTTCGGTAGAGAAGGGGTTTCACCATGTTGACCAGGCTGGTCTCAAACTCCTGACCTCAAGTGATCTGCCTGTCTCGACTCCCAAAGTGCTGGGATTACAGGTATGAGCCACCATGCCCAGCCAAAGAGGCTCTTTTCTTTCTGTTCTGTTGTTATTTCTTTTATTTTGCACACATATTCATTTTTTTCAAAACCAAACTAAAATATGGAGCTCTTTTGAAACCTTTTCTTAGCAAAAGCATTAAAAAAGAAAAAAAAAAGACCAGACTTTATCAAACTTAAAAATATGTATGCTTCAAATAATACCATCAAAAGTAAAAAGACAACCCACAGAATGGGAGAAAAGTTTTGCAGATTATAATATGTATCCAATAAGGGACTTATATTCAGAATATACAAGAAATTCTTACAACACAATAAGATAAATAACACAATTAAAATAATGGGCAAAAATGTTGAATAGACATTTCTCCAAAGAAGTTAAACAACTGACCCATAAGCATATGAAAAGATTCTCAACATCATTAGCCATCAGAGAAAGACAAATCAAAACCACAATGCGAGGAACAACTTCACACTCACTAGGAAGGCTGTGATTCAAAAGATAACAAGAAATATTGGTGAGTATCATACTCCATTTATGCTTTTATGCTGCTATAATAAAATATCCAAGACCGGATAATATGTAAAGAACAGAAACTTATTTCACACAGTTCTGGAGCCCAAGATCAAGACTCCACCAGATTTGGTGCCCGGTGAGAGCCGTCGATACATCTTCTCCCAGCAGCATTCTCACATAGCCAAAAGCAGAAGGGAAAAGGGGTGGGTGAACGCCTTTTTTATAAGGCACTAATCCAACTTGAGGGTGGAGCCCTCATGACCTAATCATCTCCAGAGGTCTCCACCTTCTAATATTGTTGCATTGGGAATTAAGTTTCAACATGAATTTTGGAGGAAACACAAATAGTCTAACAGTGAGGATGTGGAGAAACTGGAACCCTCAAAAGTTGTTGGTGAGAATGTAAAACAGTGCTAATGTTGGAAACAATTTGGCGATTTCTCAGAATGTTTAGCACAGAGTTACAATAGGAGGCAACAATTTCATCCTTAGGTTCATTTCCAAGAGAAATGGAAACACACATTCACACAAAAACTTATACATGAATTACATTCCTAGTAACATTATTGATAATGACCTATAAGGGGAAACAACCCAAATATCTATCAACTGGTGAATGGGTGGATAAATTATTGTGCAATACAATAGAGTATTATTCTGCGATAAAAAGGAATGAATTACTGAGCTATGAAAAGAAATGAATTACTGATACATGCTAGGACATGGCTGAATCCTGAACACATTATGCTGAGTGAAAGAAGCCAGTCACAAAAGTTCACATATAGTATGACCCCACCTACATGAAATGTTTCACATAGGCAAATCAATAGAGACAAAAGGTAGATTCATGGTTGCCTGGGGCTGGAGAGAGTATTGTGGGGAGGGGATGGGGTGTGACTGCTAATAGGTATGAGGTTTCTTTTTAGGGTGATGAATATATTCTAAAATTATACTACTGGTTGTATACACTATGAATATGGTAAAAACAGTGAATTGTACACTTAAAATGGGTGGATTTTATAGTTTGTGAATTATATCTCAATAAAACTCTTTTCCCTCAAAAAGAGAAGAGGACATGTCATGCTGGAAGTGTTCTTAGAGTTTATCTGCTCCAGTCCCTCCTTTGCTCTTCTGAAAGCTGCCACTCAGAGAAGGTGTCAGGTGACCTTCCTATGGGAACACAGATGCACAGGGGCAGATCAAAAATTAGAGGCCAAGGCCAAGTGCAGTAGCTCACATCTGTAATCCCAGCACTTTGGGAGGCTGAGGCTGGCAGATCACAAGGTCAGGAGCTCGAGACCAGTGTGACCAACATGATGAAACTCAGTATCTACTAAAAACACAAAAATTAGCCGGGTGTGGTGGCATGTGCCTGTAATCCCAGCTACTTGGGAGGCTGAGGCAGGATAATCACTTGGACCTGGGAGGCACAGGTTGCAGTGTTCCAAGATAGGGTCACTACACTCCATCCTGGTGACAGAGCAAGACTCCACCTCAAAAATAAAAAAAAAAGAAAAAAGAAAGAAAGAAAGAAAAGAAAAGAACGAGAAGACAGGTGGCCTCAAGGAACCTGGCCTGGTCTTAGGTGATGATGTCCCCATGTATTAACCACATATTTTCTGTATTCTGATGCTTTGACATCTGGGGTCTTGCTGACTTTGGAGAGACTGCCCCTCCGCTCCCAGGATTAGCCACTTCCTAGAGATAGTGAGCAATCCTCCCAAGAGCTGCTTTTTAAATGCAAACCAACCAATCCAGAGCCAAGGCCACTACCACCCCTTCTACCAGCTCTTACACATCAGGCCACTACCCTCTGCCTTAATCACCCCACGGCCAGGTACCAGACAACTAAGGACAGCCCCTATGTCCCAGAGCCCACTGAAATTCTTCAAACTAGCCTAAAATTATCCAAAACCTGCTTACCCTCTGTTGCCCATTCCTTCCACAAAAACCACAATAAGGGCTCTTTGTACAGCTTCTCCCTCTCCATCTGCCTCCTGACCCACCCTGGCACTTCCCCATGTGCCCCCCCTCCCACTTCCCACCAGCGTGGTGTGCCCCCTCTTCTTAGGAACTGGGAGTCAATAGGGATATATTTAGACACAGGATCTTGCTCTGTCACCCAGGCTGGAGTGGCTGGCGCAATCATAGCTCACTGTCAACTCAAACTTCTAGGCCCAAGCAATGCTCCCCACTCAGCCTCCCAAGTAGCTGGGACTACAGGCACACACCACCACACCTGACTAATTTTTTTTTTTTTAACTTTCTGTAGAGACTGGGTTCCACTATATTGCTCAGGCTGGTCTTGAAGCCCTGGCTTCATATGATCCTCCTGCCATAGCCTCCAAAACTACTGGATTTGCAGGCATGAGCCACCATGCCTGGTCTAATGCACTCCTTTAAAACACTCCAGTCTGGCAGAATCTCACTCCTTGGGAGACAGAAAAAAGAGACACTGTGCAAAGCAGACCCAGAGTGGCGTTGTACACAAGAACATGAACGATGCTGTGGCCTAACGATTTCCTCTGGCTTGAGATCAAGGGGGAAAGTCTCTCTTGTATTCCTGAAAGAAACACAAGAGTACATGAGGCATGGCCCTTCTCTTCCCCATCCTAGCCCCCAGCCTGGTCATCTTACTGATATCCTTAGGCCAAGAAACAGAGCTGGGTTCTCACACCTCTGCCTCCACTGCAGAGGGTGGGGAAGGAAACTCCAGAGCCGGAATGAGGGCTTGAGTCATGTGCTCACAGCCCTGTTCCTTCCCTATGAGCTGGACTCTGACACCCAATGCTATTGATATCACAGACATTATTTCAGCAATAACTTCTTAGACAATTAAGTCAGTGAACATCTGTGCCTGGGGAACCCTAGGTAGGGTGTGTGAGTGGGTGGGACAGGGGTGACTGAACATATCAACACTATAAAAAGTGGTAAGAATTAGCAGAGGCACTTAGGGGGATTTCCAGAAGCTGTTAAAAGTGATCAAAGCCTTTTCTTCCTCAATAAGACCTTAACTGTGCTGTGAGTTACCACAATTAAGCAGTGGGTAGCAAATAAAATGCCCTGGCTCTTTGCAAAGTGAAGCAAGGAAATTGTGAAACTGTGTTTCAGCAAGATTTTCAACTCCTCCCGGAAAACTTATTGGAACACTAGATTCTGAGGCAGTGTGAGTGTGGAGACATACTTGCTCCACTGTGTCCACTCGAAAGTGTTGAGGCAGAAATGGGAAATGCCAGGACAGGGCGTCTGAGCCAAGCCCTGCAAGGCACAGATGGGCGCAGTGAGACCCAAGAAGTCATGAGAAGTGGTTGAGGCTACACAGCCGGGGAGAGGCAGAGCCACGCCCAACACTCATAGGGTGGCCTGTTTCCAGGTCAGTGGGCATTTCTGAGTGGAGGCACATGTACTCTTAGAGTCCCTTCCACAACTACCCCCACTTATTGGGCTCCCATTCCCAGGAGATGGCCCAGGCACACTAGCCTCTTTTCATTTGACCTTCTTGCTGTGAACAGGCAGCCCTCTCCCAGGAAGGCCAGGGGAGGTGGCCAATTCTGCTGGCCCCCATAGCACTCAGCTGGTGACGTGGTCTTTCTCTCTCCTCATTTACAGTGGCTGAGTGCAGCTGCACAGAGGGCCCAGAGTTTGATTTAGCTATCTTTGCATTCTCAGTGTCCAATATAATATCTGGTACTTATTTCATAAATATCAGATGGAAGGGAAGGAGACAGAGAGGAAGAAAGGAATGAGGAGAAGGAATGGAGGGAAGCAAGGAAGCTCTGTCCCAGGCACTGTCCCTTCCATCTTCCCCCACCCAAGCTCACTGTCCCACTCCCTCAAGTCCCCTCTCTCTGCTTTATGATGTGCCATTCAAATTATCTGATAAAACCAATTTTTACTAAAGAAGATTAACTTCTCAGCCAACTTTAAACAGAAATATGTATGTGCCATATATATCTAAACAAAAAGTCCATATATATTAAACATTAAAAATTAAACATTTAATCTTTGTTAGTAAAAGCAAATGGAAGTCTCAGAAACGAACATCTACATTCCTAAACAAAACAATGCCTGTGGCAAACTTCTGTGACCTGGAACCAACCCAAATGCCCAACGATGATAGACTGGATAGGGGAAATGTGGTACATATACACCATGGAATATTACACAGCCATCAAAAACGATGAGTTCACGTCCTTTGTAGGGACATGGATGAACCTGGAAACCATCATTCTCAGCAAACTGACACAAGAGCAGAAAATCAAACACCATATATTCTCACTCATAGGCGGGTGTTGAACAATGAGAACACATAGACACAGGGAGGGGAGCACTACACACTGGGGTCCGTTGGGGGGAAATGGGGGAGGGGCAGGGGGGTGGGGAGGTGGGAAGAGATAGCATGGGGAGAAATGACAGATACAGGTGAGGGGACAGAAGGCAGCAAACCACACTGCCATGTGTGTACCTATGCAACAATCTTGCATGTTCATCACATGTACCCCAAAACCTAAAATGCAATTAAAAAAAAAATGGAAAAAAAAAAAAAAAGGAAAAACAAAACCAACCCAGACAAATGTGACAAGGTAGAATGTATGACTCAATAGTCTCCTTTCCTGGTGAACCAGATATCCAGTTTACCCTATTGCTTTCTCATGGACCATTGCCACTAAAAATGTGCACTTGACTTCAGCATATACATAGGATGGAAAATTTTCTTGTTGACAGAAAGCCAGCCAATGATAACATGGTTTCTCTCTTATGACCTGAAGTTTCACAGGTTTTTTAGGCATTGCAAGGACAAAGACTCTTCCTTTTAATAAAACTCATCCATTCTGAAAAAAAAAAAAAAAAGAAAGAAACTGACAGACTTCAAATGTCCCTGAAATTGGCATTTTCTCACTAGAAATAGAGGAAGTCCCATTCATTAATCTAAAGAAGATAATTACATGTAGAATCCAAAGCAGAAATGTGTCCCATGCTTCTCTGTTTTTACAGAACTGAGTCTCTTATCATAGCTCAAAATAGGCATGGCTTTCTTTTACATAACTCAAAATACTAATTCCTCCAAGGTAATGTCATTCTGGATAAAATGCTCAAGGGAATGCACTATCAGATTTGACTATTGATCTAAATTGGTCTATCACAGAATTACTGCTTGAACCCTGGGTTATTCTCTAGATGTCTTTTTTTTCCTAAATTAAAAAGTAATTTTAAAATAATTTATCATAAAAATAGTTATCCTACTCATTCTATCAAAAAATTAAACACAATCTTTGTTAGATAGATTTTTTTTTTTTTTTTTTTTTTTTTGGAGACAGAGTTTTGCTCTTGTTGCCTGGGCTGCAGTACAATGGCGTGATCTCAGCTCACTACAACTTCCACCTCCTGGGTCCAAGCAATTCTCCTGCCTCAGCCTCCTGAGTAGCTGGAACTACAGGCACGCGCCATCACACTCGGCTGATTTTTGTATTTTTAGTAGTGACGAGGTTTCACCACGTTGGCCAGGCTAGTCTTGAACTCCTGACCTCATGTAATCCACCAGCCTCAGCCTCCCAAAGTGCTGGGATTACAGGCATGCGCCACTGCGCCCGTCCTGTTAGACAGATTTTAAAGGATCTAAATCCCTTACTGTCTCACAAGAATGGATCATTTAGTGTCTGAATGAACAGCTCCTCTTCTATATTTCATTCTTGGGCCCGATTCTATCAGAAAAACATTAGCACAAAACCCACAAAGAACTGAAAACTTGAAAGAAGCTTTAACCCTCTGGATGATGCTTGCTTTCAACTCACTTACGTATATTTGCTTGAAAGGAAAATGGCAACAATAATTCTTCGTGAAACAGGGAATATGGAGAAGCTTTTCCCCCATTTTTGTTTTATTTCTAGAACACTTAAGCAGGGCCTGTACCTTCCAAAGGAGAATACACACAAAAACTGGAAAATGGCACCCTTGTCTGACTCTTGCTAGTCATTCTTCCCTACGCACCTTCCTTCCTACATGAGTATGGGTTTTTGTTACCACCACCTCTGCTATTAACTTTGGAGTTAGACTCCAAATACAAGGAGTGCCTTATCTAAATGAACACACAACTGATGTTCTTCCTGAAAGCAAGGATAATTCCCAAAGCAGCCACAGGCCCCAACTCTCCAGAGGGGCAGAATACAAGTCATCCTGCCCAGACATGTCAGAATCAAACGTGAACTGGTAGGTATGACCTGCAGAGAGACAGGTGAAAGCACATTGTTATCCCTGCCATGCTAGGGCCACCTGCAGACCCACATTCCACCTGTCTTGCTACAAGATTAACAATTGCACCACAGCACTAGGGTTATTTCACTTACACCCCCCACAAAGCAGGAAAAAGGAGGGAGCATGCTGGGAGATTAAAATTCACCTTTCTCTCACCTAACCCCCACCAAACACACAGCAGAAGCTTCCCTAGAAGGTAGCATGGGGTATTTAAAGTTCTAAATCTGGGAGTGTACAATATTGACTCTTCCACTTACTAACCGTGTGATATGAGCCACATACCTACTTTGCCAAGCCCCCATCCTCATCGGTAAGGTGAGCATACCTGTCTCAGAGGGTTGTCAAGATTCTCAAATGGGAGAAGGGATTCAAAATACCTTTACTTAGTAGACTCCATAAACTATTATCATCACTATTAAGTGTCTCCTAATGTTAGATGCTATGGGGACTCCCTGTGAATGAGTTCCAGTCACTTCCAAATACCTTTGCACCCCCAGGGATGGATAGAGGAACAGCAAATGGAAGTCTTGGAAAGTCTTGCCCTATAATTCACAATTGCAAAGATAAGGAATCAGCCTAAGCACCCATCAACTAATGAGTGAATAAATAAAAGGTGGTATACATACACCATGGAATACTACTCAGCCATAAAAAAAGAGTGAAGTAATGTTTTTTTGCAGACCCTTGCATGAAACTAGAGGTCATTATTCTAAGTGAAGTAACTCAAGAATGAAAAACAAATACCACATGTTCTAAATTATAAGTGGGAGCTAAGCTGTAGGTTTACAAAGGCATATAGACTAGTATGACGGACTATGGAGACTCAGAAGGTGGCGGGTAGGGTTAGAGTGAAGGATTAAAAAAACTACACATTGGGTACAATGCACATCACTCAGGTGATGGGTATACTAAAATCTCAGACTTCACCATTATACAAGTCATCCATGCAGCCAAAAACCACTTATACCCCAAAAATTATTGAAATAAAAATATATTCTAAACAAAAGTCTTGGCAGAGGTGCAGTGGCTCATATCTGTAATCCTAATACTTTGGGAAACCTGGGTGGGAAGATCTCTTAAGGTCAGGAGTTTGAAACCAGACTGGCCAACATGGTGGAACCCCGTCCCTAATAAAAATACAAAAAAATCAGCTGAGTGTGGTGGCAGGAGCCTGTAATCCTGGCTACTTGGGAGGTTGAGGCAGAAGAATTGCTTGAACCTGGGAGGCAGAGCTTGCAGTGAGCTGAGATCATGCCACTGCACTCCAGCCCAGGTGACAGTGTGAGATTCTGTCTCAAAATAAAATAAAAACCAAAAGAAAGCCTTGCCCTAAGAGAGGTGATCAAGAAGAGACTGAAGTTCTGAGGAGTTCCATTTACCATCTTCTCCCTTGTCAAGAAGACTTGGGTAATGTAATATAGCCTCTCATTCCTTTGACAAGCCCCTGGTGAGTCTAACAGAGAACTAAAGAGCATGACCCAGAGTCTGGGTGAGGCTGACTTCATCTCTTGGGGCTGAGGCCAAAGGCACCAAATCCAACCTGCACAGGCAAATCCACCTTTATAGACCAGGCTTCAACCAGCTGTAGATTGGAGGTGAGTTTCTGGGGTTACTGCCTTGTGTCCTCTTGTCTGGACTGCACTTGAGTACTAAATTCCTCTAGAGAGGTCAGACAACCATGTGGAAAGCCCCAGAATGCTGAGTCTTGAGGGAACCTCAGATATCTTCGTCCTCACCCACACTGTGCAGTGGAATTTGCTTCCATGGTTTCCACTGCCCTCGGTACAAGGACAAAATGCATGCTTATCACATCGTGTGTAACCCTCCACCTGACCCACATTTCCATTCTTTTATGTTTTGCAATCCAGTCCCAACCTCTTTCTTGTGCACAGCCTTCACAAATGCTTAGTTCACTGGAAATGCTCCTCTACCTTATCCCACTCCCATCTTTTTCTGGCTCGCTCCTCCTTAGCCTTCATGCTCAACCCAAACCTCCTTATCCTGCAGGTTCCACCTCAACAACTTACCTCAAGAAGCCATCTCTGACTGCTCAAAGGTGATCACTTTATTCCATAGCACTGTATGCTTCCCACTTGCTAAAATGCATCATCTTAAAATCATCTTTTAATATTAGTCTTACTTGTTAAACTTTAAAATCCAAAAGGATGCTGGCAGGACATGTTTTAATCCCATAGTCTTCCCATTGCCTAGCACAAATCTTGACACAAACGGACCAGTCAGTGAACAATTGTTGGATTAGATTAAACCATCTGGTCTAACTACCTCAGGTTACAGAGGAAACTGAAGGAAACCCAGAAAGTGAAGAAACTCACCCAAAGCAATATATTTGGTTGCAACCAAGAATTCGAATGTGTTAGGTCTCCCAAAGATGGCAGCACTGATGTCAAGCCATTATGAATTCTTTAACCCACACATAACATCTCCAGATGACTTCCTGGGGTCTGAAAGTCTGAAACAGACCACAAAGAAGAAGGACAACAGATTCCTGTTCCAGCTGACCGATTAAACCACTGAATTAACAACAGCCAACCCTGAGCTGTAACTTTCCACTCATTGCCCCAGCCTATAAAGCCTGCTCTGCCCCCCACCTCCACGCTGAGTCTGTTTTTGGACTCAGCCTGCTAGCACCCAGGTGAATAAACAGCCTTGTTGCTCACACAAAGCCTGTTTGGGTTGCCTCTTCAATCGGACGTACTTAACAGAATGCAGCACTCTAGATGACCAGTCTTAGACCCTCCCATGCCACACTCCCTTTCGGTGGTACTTGACTCCCATTTGTCACAAGCTTTGCATTTAAACAAGACTGATTCCAGACATGGATCCTGATTTAGTTTAGATTGTCTGATGTCCACATTCCCCACCCTGTATGAGGATGGACTGGGAAGACTGCAATTTCTCTCTCCCCTCTGGGCACACGGGGACTCTCATTTTGGCATCGCGTAGCTAAACATGTAGTTAGCATGTAGGAGCACAGACTACCCCCACTGCTTTGTTCTGTGCCTTAGAAAAGTAAATGCCACATGACAACGTCTCTTTGGTGTAACTGCTGAAATGGCCTTCCTTCCCCGGTGAGGAAACATCCCAAATGAGTGCAAGGTTCCCTCCAGTGGTGTCATTTTCAATGAAGCTTGCCTGTGTCATTTGCAGTTAGGGGTTCATTGGTCAGAAGTGTTTTCCAGGGATGCACACAATGGAAACCATTAGAGAGATACTCAGAGCCGCCAGCTAGCCCAAAAGTTTAACCCACTCTATTAGCTGTAATGATGGCAGGCAGCTGCTGGAAGAGAGGAAAGACGACAAAGCAAGAGTGCCAGCCTCGTACAGACACCATTACTTGAGGTTTCAAATGGACCCCCTGGTGCTAGACTTAATATCATTACGGCACTCATAATCTCCTCCAGATTACTCAAAACACCTTTAAAACGTGTTCAATAAGGAAAGGATCTGAAAAGACTACTCAAGAAACCTGTCCGCCTCTACTGTAAGTTTCTATAGTGGAATTCTATGATCCTTTTTATTTGTTTGAGGTGGGGTAGGAGAACTCATTACCCTTGGGATAACTTTCAGGATCATCTCTCAGCTGGAGACCTTCATACATGAATCCCAGAGAATGGTGACATCCTTCTTTAGAAGGCATTGAGTAGAACGGGAATTCTTATGTCTGCAGCTACAGTCATCTAAAATAAATTAGGACCAAAAAAAAAAAAAGGCATTTCTCAGGGTCATTATAAAGGACCCCAGATTCACATTCATCCATCTGATGCATTATAGCATGTCACCTGTGCCAGTGAGTCTGTGTTAGAAAGCAGCCAATGCAATACCTGCACTACAAATTACAGACTTTGATCCCAACTTGCCTGTTAGAGCAGAGAACTAAGTTTGCTCTTTATATTTTTTATCTCCGAATGTTTCAGAGTGAAGAGATGAGAAAGTGTATTTGAATCTTTAGGCTCCCTCTTTATCCATCTCTAAATGGGATCTTAGGAATTTCTGTGCTTACCTCGCCTTTTATCCAGCCTGCAGTGTGACTCATCTGCAGGCACAAATTACCTCACTAAAGTATTCTTAGGAGAAATAATTAGCCACACGCCCCTCCTCCGCACACTCGCCCGCATTCCTCGGGAGGCCCCGATGCCTGACATAAATCATTTAGTCCTGAGCCCTCCAACACACCTTTCCCACTGGATTCCATAATTGGCAAAGTAGTTGCCAACTGGGTTTAAAGTGATTTGAAATTGTTTTCCATCCAGTCTTGCTGATAGCAAAAGGTTTCCCCTTTACCTCAAGCATGAGTTACAGTAACATGATTGAATGTAACCAGTTATTCAGTTCAAGCTGTGATTCTGATACAGTATAGACAATGTGAATTCCCTGGAGCTCAGTGAGGCCATCTCAATGGTCCGTTTAAGTCCAATTCAATTAGACTCACTATGGTTCTTAGACTTTCTTACGTATGTTTGCAGCAGCCCTCGGGGTTGAATGTAAGACTGGTATTCATCTAGGACTTTTAAATTAGGTCTCAGGTGTCATCATTCTAAATGAATTATTACAGTGGTATGTTCACACTGCCTTAGTTGAAGTTATGTTAGCATCTCCTCTCAACCATTTTAATCCACTGCGGAATGGAATTTGTCATGTAAGGTCTCTGCTGGAAAGTGACTTTTTCCTTGAAACCCAGTTTTTAAAATAATTGGCCTACCAAGTAAACACTGTGATAGGCACTTTTTAATGAAAAAAAAAAAAAAAAAAAAAGGAAAAGACCACCTTAATTTACTTTGAGTTTTTTGTATGTATGTTTGTTTTGCTTTGCAAATGAACACCATGGAAGGATAGCTCTCTTAATACTGAATTTCTTCCTATTTAAATAGTTTCTGTCTTGAATACTTCTCTATGGGGTGGGCAGGGTGGGAGAGGCAGGAGTCAGACCTGAAGGAAATTTGTAGAGATTGGTGGATTTTCTTTTTTCGTAAAATTTTCTATTGTATGCCTCTATCATCTCTCCTTCTGGAGCCTCAACTAACATTTTCTTCTTTCTTTTAATTTCCCGGGCTTTCTAGGAGCCCCAATCGCTGCATCAGCAAGCATGTGGGAACATCTGTCAGCATGTAGCTATTTCAAATACATTAAAAAGTCCATGCTCATTTCCCCATGCTAGAGTTACCTAACAAACTATAGCTTCGAGCACAGTGACAGTGACATTAATGCCATAGTGGAGGGATCAGCCAGTCTAATGGAGAAAGCCCCTTATGCATGTGTCATCAATCACAAATCACATGCTGGGGAGAAAATACAATAATTACAGGACCTACTTTTCTGTATTCAGGCAATTCAGACAGTGGCAGCATTCCAACTTCCCCAAAACCGAGTCACAATCACCAGCCTCCCTCTGAAAAGGTATGCAAGAGAGAGCTTAAAACAACAGAGCCATGAAATTCAGAACAAAGCAACAACAGGTGAACAGATTAAATGGGGCACTATTGAGTGGTATATAAATCAGAAAACCAAAATGCAAACATATCTGAGGTTTATTATTGTTCCCCAATGAAAGAAAAGCTGAACTGGCAAGTTGACTGACACTTCTATATGCTATCTGTATGATTATACCTGTGACTTTCATCTGGAAAGCATAGAGAGGTGACACTTTGCAGTTAAATGGAAAATTTGATTGATAAACTGGGAGGTTCAAGCCCTTCAACAATTCAAGAAACCTGAATGATGCAAAGAGGCTATAATGCTGTATCAAAGACCTATGTTGTTGGTTTTTTTAGTCATTACTATGAGGTTCAAGCAAAACTGTTATCACCCTCATAGTTTACCTATTAAATATACACACAGTACAGCAAATAATGGAAACAATATTCTCCCATTGCTGAAACCGTGGGAGGTGGGAGGGGCACAGACGCGGCCTAATTTCAGTGTTGAAAAGTAGTTGCTACTGATTTAAATGAATGTCTGGCTATTTTCATTTCACAAATGCATTCTTTAAGAAGTCACATACAGTAAGGGTAATATTCACCAATCTGGTCCTCAGCTGCTTGGATTTTTGTTTTCTCTGATAGATTTAGATAACTAATGAAATTAATCCTAACTCAGATAGATTCCTGGCCCTTGATACTCCCCCTTTGTGAAAAGCTCTTTCCCCAGATACTTGGAGTCTCTTCATCATCAGTGTCAAATATTGATATGGACAGGAGACAGGGAAATACGGGGTAGAAGAGGGTGGTTCCCAGGCAAAAGCCCTACCCTCAAGCTTGGATACCCACAGCCCTAAAGGAGAACAGGCATTCCTGTTTTCACACTCAAAAAGTTGCCTTGTGGCCACCATGCCCCCTATCCTGTGCCCACGTAAATCCTGAACCCCAGGCTCCAGAGCAGACCAGCAGGCAAGCAGATAGGAGACAAGCAGACAGTTGGCAGAACGACGTGGCAGAGAAAGAAGAGGAGGAGGAACGTCGAACACCCAGAGGAATTTGTCTGGGGGCGGTCAGAGAGGAGCTCGACAGCTGGATGACCAGGCTCAGGGGAAGATCATCTTCCTACTCCATTCCCAACTTCTGGCTCCCCATCCATCCTGATAAGAATCACCCACACCACTCAATAAAACTCCCTCATTCATCCTTTGAGTCCAGGTGTAACCCGATATTTCCAGGATGCTGGACAAGAGCTTCGGATACAAAAAGCTGTGACACTGACCCTTTACCCTTGCAGAAAGGCGGAGGGTCCCTTGAGCTGGTTAACCCTCAAGACATCAATGGACAGCAAAACTAAAAGGTGACACTAACACACACCCACTTGGGCTCCTTCACCTGTCCATCTGCAGGCTCCCCTCCTGTATGGGGTTTTGAACAGCAGCAGCCAAATAGGTGAGCCACACGCCTGTCACATGTCCTGCGAGGGGGATCAGGGAACTCTCTTGTTTCAATATCATCCCCAGGGGCTCCTTTCCTGAGCACCTTCAAGCCAACACAGCCCCTTCTCACATCACACTCTCATTATCCTGTTTTGTATTCTTTGCAGACCTATTACCTGATACTACTTTATTTATTTGCTGATCTAGGTACTGTCTCTTCCCCCGTTAGAACTTGGACAGAAAATTTGTCTTATTCACCTCTGTGTCCTCTAGACACTAGGCCTAGATAGTGTCTAATACATAAGAGTAAATATCTGTGGAAGAAACCAATGACTGAATGAAAGAATAAAGTGTGTGTGCGCGCACACACACACACACACACACACACAGTGGTAAGATTTCAAGTCAAATTATTCTGACACATAAATTTGTCCATGCTCTTCTGACATGAAATGTGGATCTATTCCTCAAAGAAGAATTGGATTGTTGCCACTATCAAAGATCATAATGGAACCTATAAATAATGTGATATAAAATAAGTAACTAATTTAGGATAGCCACTGAAGAAAAAGAATAACACGGGCCACTCAGTAATGCAGGACATTGAATTCCTAGGCTGTCATCTTGGTTTTCACAGTCTTCGGAATCTGGCTGGATATTGACATGTAGCTAAAGTTCACTGTCCAGTAGACATCATGACCCAAAACAAAAATTAGTCCCACAGGGATTTCTAATTCCAGCATTGTGGAAGCCTAGATGTATCAGAACAGAACACCGAAAAATGAGGCTGGGCATAGTGGCTCAAGCCAGCACTTTAAAAAGCCAAGGCAGGTGCATCATTTGAGGCTAGGAATTTGCCAGCCCAACCAACATAGTGAAACCCCGTCTCTACCAAAAAATACAAACATTAGCTGGGTGTGGTGGCCTGCACCTGTAGTCTCAGTTACTTGGGAGGCTGAGGCATAAGAATTGCTTGAACCCAGGAAGCAGAGGTTGTAGTGAGCCAAGACTGTGCCCTACTCTTCAGCCTGGGCGACAGAGCAAGACTGTCTCAAAAAAAACAAACAAAATAAACAAAAAACTCTGATTTTCTTTTATACATGCAAAACAAAATGTACCATTTTAACTATTTTTTCATGTACCGTTCAGTGATACTAAATACATTTACATTGTTATGCGAATATCACCACCATCTATCCACAGAGCTTTTTCCATCTTCCAAGATTGAAACTCTGTGTCTATTAAACAGTAAATCCCAAAACCCTACCTCCCCTTTTCCTAGCAACCACTGTTTTACCTTCCATCTCCATGAATTTGATCATTCTAGGTACCTCACGTAGGTGGAATCAAATAATATTTGTCTTTTTGTGACTGGTTTATGTCACTCAGCATAGTGTTTTCAAGGCTCATCCATGTTGTAGCACATGTCAGAATTTCCTGCTTTCTCAAAGCTGAATAATATTTCTCTGTATAAATACCTCATTTGTTTTGTTTTTGTGTGTGTGTTTTGTTTTGTTTTTTTATGGAGTTTTGCTCTGTCGCCCAGGCTAGAGTGCAGCAATGTGATCTCGGCTCACTACAACCTCCATCTTGCAGGGTCAAGCGATTCTCCTGTCTCAGCCTCCTGAGTAGGTGGGACTACAGGTGCACTCCACCATGCCTGGCTAATTTTTGTATTTTTAGTAGAAACAGGGTTTCACCATGGTCGACAGACTGGTCTAGAATTCTTGACCTCAAGTGATCCACCTGTCTCAGCCTCCCAAAGTGCTGGGATTACAGGCATGAGCCACGGAGCCCGGCTTTCTCATTTTATTTATCCATCCATCTGTTGATGGACAGTTGGGTTGCTCTCACCCTTGGCTGTTGTGAGCAATACTGCTATGAACGTGGGTGCACTAATACCTGCTGGGGTCCTTGCTTTCAATTATTTTGGTTACATAACCAGTGGTGCAATTGCTGGATCATCTGAGTTTTTTTTGTTTTTTGTTTTTTTGAGGAACCACCATTAGATTTCCCATAGCAGCTGCACCATTGTACACTCTAGCCAACACTCTAATTTCTCCACACCCTCACCAACATTTGCCATTTATTGGGGGCTTTTTTATTAACCATCATAATGGATATAAAATGGTATCTCACAATGGCTTTGATTTGCATTTCCTAATGATTATTGATGTTAGATATCTTTTCATATGCTTATTGGTCATTTACATATCTTCTTTGGAGAAATATTTATGCAAGTCATTTGTCTGTTTTTGAGTCATAATGGGATTTTTGTTGTTCTTGAGGTCTAGGAATTTCTTATATATTCTGAATATTGATCACTTTTCAGATATATGATTTACAAATATTTTCTCCCATCCATGAATTGACTTTTCATTCTGCTGATGGTGTCCTTTGGTGCACAAAAGTTTTAAATTTTGCTGTAATGAAAAGCATCATTTAAATGCATGGCTAAGCTGGTGGAAAAAAAAGGGAAATTCTTAAAGCCATATATGATAGGAAATCCCAAATCCAAAGAGATAACCAAATTTGAGGCCACTGTTTTCCTAGCAGGTACATATCAGTTCCCGGATATTTAAATCTTGAGGGGGGTGTTATCCACTCACAGTTGGTGAGAAAGGAAATAATATCTGCATCCAGAAAGGCAGAGGTCATATCACAAAATCCAGACTCCGAAAAAGTGGTACCCTTGATGGGTGCATTTTTTCAAAAGGTTTCTGAGCGGGGGTTGGTGGGAATACTTGCATATCTCAGCCTCCTGTCTCATTAGAGCATGAAAAAGAAAATTCTTACCCCAATAGTCTAACCATAAGCCCATTTTCATGCATGTTTGGAGCTGTAATTCATTACTACTGGAACCAAAAAAAATTCAGCTACAAATTTACTTCAAAGTAATCTTGGTTGCTGAATTCACAAATCGACTCTGGAAGAACACAGTTTAGACCTCAAAGAACAAATAAAATTGCAAAGAACATGAGTTCATAATCACTAGACACACAAGAAAATAAGCTACCGCAAGTGAGAGCCAGCAGAAATAGCAGCCATAGAATCAGACCTACAAACCTGCAGATCCTGGAATGTAAGATGGTGACTAGAAATTAAAGGTGTTGTATGTGTTTAGTGAACATTTTTAATGTTTTCAAAATTACAGTGATTAAGATATCATCAAAGATTAACAAAAGATGTCTATAAGATCTAAGTAGAGCTTCCAAAAGGTAAAATTGCAAATGAAAAAAAAAAATGGATAGGTATACGTGCAGCTTAAAAACAGCTGAAGAGAAAATATGGAAATTCAAAAAGCAAGATGAATAAATTACCAAGAATGCAGCAGAGTCAACAACAAGGAAAATGTGAAAGAGGTTAAAAGAACTTTGTATAAAAAATTTCAAGTGTGTATGTATATTATTAGACTCACAAACAAACACATAGATACACATAAAATGCATAGACAAAATCTAGATGCAGGAGAGGCCCTTTACAACTTTATGCACTTTGCATTGTTTGAAATTGTTTATAGGATAGGCCTGCATTCATTTTCTAAATAAAATATAGGAAATGCCCCAAAATGCATCTAAAGGATCTGAGGGATGTAAACACGTAAGCAAAACAAAAGAGAACAAGATGAAGGTCACGGGGGAAAAAAGTCAAGTGTAAGATGGTATAGGGAGATCAGAAAAACTCAGTTTGGGGGAAAATGTAAGCAAAGAAATTAAGTAAAACGGAAATGTGAAAAAGAAAACAATGGAGAAACCGGGAAACAAGAACAGCAAAAGGTTATATAAATGTTGCTCCTATGTGAGTATCGTGACCACCCCCCCAAAAAAAAAAAAATGGGTCTTTTATTTACTGGTTGTTTTGCTTTTTTAATGTCTGCTGGTTTGTTGCCAAAGCTCTAGATTTTTCTGCAGCTAATTAAGACCCTTGTCTGGAGTTGGACCCTGGAGATAAAGGTCAGAACTGCTGGTGGGGATCTCAGTGTTTTTTACTGTTGTTCTTTGAGCTCCTAAATGCTTAACTCCTCAATTACCAACCTCAAAAACAGTGCTGCTCCTTTCTGAACAACACCCTGTCTTTAAATCTTTGCCCATTTAACCCTTCATTAACTCATTGAACCCCTATGACTGGATTTACATGTTTATTTCTTACAGCTTTGGTACCTTCCAGAGATAATGCTATGTGGGATCATCGCTTCTGCCTCTCCTATGGCTAGTTAACATCAGGACCCTGATCTTCCAAATTGCCACAGTTTTTTCAGGATTAAATGCCCTGCGAGGAAGGTGTTAATCAGAGCAACACCTGAAACAATTGTACTCTAGGTACCGTCTCAAATCTGGAGGTAAAAGCAGCCTGAACATATCCAGTGGCTCCCAGCCATCAAAAAAAAAAAAAAAAAAAAAAAGGTTATGAAAACTGAACGAGGAAACTGTCAGGAAAGGACCGGCAGGAAATGAGGTAATAAGTCACATAAATCCTAACATCTACCAATGTCTGTGTTTAAGAAAGAAATGAAAGAAAATAAAGGTGCCCCTCTGTACTGTTTAATTTACAGCGGAATATGAAGACATTCTGCTAATGCAATTTTCTGGAGATTTAGTTGCACAATTGGTTATTAAATCCTCCAAAGAAAATGTGAACTAATTGTATGGCTAATTAACATTTTGGCCTAGCAATATTATAGCCAAGATCACTTTATTCTTAGCTGGTGAAAAATAATCTGACCCCCTATGGAGGGCCCCTCAAAGGCTGCTGGGGCATATTTACAATTCTCTTATCTTAGTCTCAAAGCTATTTGGCCCTTTTGTTCCAATACAATAGCCCCAATATATCAGACCATCTCTATTTGCGTACAGATACATGGAGTATTCACTTCTTCTCTACTACGTGAATTTTCATTTTCATGAGTGGCTTTACACAAAGGTAGAATAGGCAGTTAACTAATATTGTGATTACAGGGGGATTCTCTGAAATCTGTCTTTTTTGCTTTTTTTTTTTTTTTTTTTTTTTTTTTGCTGTTTTCCTGTTGTTTGAGACAGGATCTTACTCAATTACACGGGCTGGAGTACAGTGGCAAGATTACAGTTCACTGCTGCCGAAACCTTCCAGGCTCAAGTGATCCTCCCACTTCGGCCTTCCAAGGAGCTGTGACTACAGGCATTTGCTACCACATCCAGCTAGTTTTGGCATTTTTTGTCGAGTCAGAGTTTTTTCATGTTCCCCAAGCTGGTCTCAAATGGGCTCAAGCAATCCACCCACTTTGGCCTGCCAAAGTTCTGGGAATTACAGGTGAGAGCCACTGTACCCTGTCTTCCTGAAATCTCTTTAAAAACTCCTCTGCATCCAGTTTCCAAAACACCTGAAACACCACCACAGAAAAGGCATACTGCTTAAAAGAGAATTTTGAGTTAAGAAATTTCCTTTTCTTCAGGTCCCCTTTAAAACCAAAATCTTCCAAGAGGAATGACATATAAGTCACTAACACTACAGCTTGAATTAATGCATCAGGGATGTCAATTGCCAGAGACCAGGAAAAAAAAAAAAGCATCGCCACCCTGCACTTCAATACAATATGAGGTGGTTGGGCCAGATCCAAATGCCTTCATCAGGATCAGGGATTTAGTGAGAGCAGGCTAGAAGGGTCTCCTAGAATGGCCTCTGCCGTATCACCATACACATCCCTCCTCTACTTCCTACAGCACCCTCAGCCCCTCACCCATCAAATCTGGCATTCCATGGACTCTAGCCAAAAAATCTCAAGAATGCGTCCAGCAAAAACATTTGACAATGTCTATGCTTCTAGAATGTGATGCCAGGATCCCTAACCTCCTATAGTTATTTGGTTATCTAAAGAAAGCTATGAAACATATACGAGTTAGGGTAACATCAGCTGCTGTAAGAAACCCACCCGAATTGTACAGTGGCTCAAACAGAATGGAAGTTTATTTCTCATTCATGTAAAGTCCAAAATGAGTGCTTCTGCTCAGCTGGTGGCTCTCCTCTAAGTGGTGATTCAAGAACCCTGGCTCTTTCCCATCTATGAGTCTACCAGTTTTAACACTTCCAAGGTCACCACACTCTTAGGCAGTGAGCCAGCAAAAGGAGAATGGGGGAAAGGCTGGGCCTAGAAGTTTCATACAAAGCCACTCTGGTCACTTCCTTGTAGGATGCAGTTTGGGTACATGAAGTTAAAATTTCCCCACATTAGATCCTTCCTTCTCTGAATAGCAATGGCCTGGAAGACCTGAGCACTTAGTGCACCAGGGGTGCTGAAACGGGACAAAGGTTTCGGAAACAGGAGAGGAGGGGCAGAACCACACTCTACCGCTCAGGATTTTACCTGGGGTCAATTTTCCTTATATCAGATCACAGGATAAATAATGGGTCCCCTATTCTTTCCCAAAGGAGATGTCAGCCCTGTGTATGTGTGTATGTGTACACATATACATCTTATTGGATGTTCTCAGATTTATGTGCATATAATATGCATGTTAGTCATGCACAGAAATTGTGTATTTCTCGGCCATGCATATTAATCATATATATAGTAGATATTATGTAATATTTACATAGTTGATCATACGTGTTATATATAAGTGTAAAGATTTACATATCTGATAGATATGTATCGATTTACATCTCATGCTTTACATCTCATGCGTAAACAGTTGTATTTGGTAATGACCGCGATGATTCCTCTTTCATGAACTTGTTCTCTGCCTGCTTTAGGAGGTACTTCTAGCAGAGGGACAAACACCATACGTTCAAACTTACCACCGTAAATAATGTATCAGAAAATCTTTAGTATAGTAAGTTGACAAGAGTCATAGAAAATGTGGTTAAAGTGACAATTCTACCTAGAATATTCTGTTTATGCACATACTTTTTTAAAAGAACATTTTGACAAATACACAGGATTATGTCCAAGTTACTGGTGTGTCTGCATTCTCGAGCTGTTATTCAAGCAATGGAAGTCAAGTTTTAAACAGTTTAAAGTTTTGTTTAGAATTTTTAACAGGAATTTCTTAAAAGAAGAAAAAAAGAAATTAGAAACAACTGATGAAAAATTCCACCTACTCTGCCCTTGTGTAATTTCTCAGACTCTCTCATTAATTTCCTTGGCCATATTTTTCCCAAAGATAAGTGAGTCCAAAATACCTTCTTGAGAAGTTTTGGGGCCTTTAAGTTAATTGGACAGTTGTAACCCTCAAAGGGAAAACGTTGGGAGGTAACGTTCTGAATCTGCCCCCTGCTCCACCACGCACTGTCTGCCATAGCGAACCCCACAGGCCACCTATTTCCAGAAGAACGACACTTGCCTCCTATTTGTCATCACAGGTGATAAAAAAATAAGAATGTATACTTTTGAAAAGCAGCCACCCTAGATGTTTCAAGGCGCAAGTATGTGTGTGTGTCTATGTGTTATAAATCCAACTAAAAAACATTTCCCTTCTTACAGAATAACAACAGTTGTGTTGTCTCAGTCTGTTTCGTGTTACCATAACAGAATACCTGAAACGGAATCGTTTATAAAGATATATGACTCACCATTATAAAGATATATGACTCACCATTCTGCAGGCTGGGAAGTTCAAGATTAGGCAACTCCATCTGGTGAGGGCCTCAGGCTGCTTCAACTCATGGTGGGAAGCAGCTGAGGAGCAGGTCTGTGCCAGGAGATCACATGACAAGAGAGAAAAACGCTGGGTGGAGGTGCTGGGCTCTTTTTGGCAGCCACCTCTCCCAGAGCTAATAGAGCAAGAACTCACTTATCCCCAAGGGAAGGCATTAATCCATTCATAAGGGTTCTGCCTCATGATCCAAACGCCTCCCAATATTGCCACGTTGGGGATCAGATTTCAACAAGGGGTTTGGAGGGGCAAGCATCCAAACCTTAGCAAACGATGTAGATATATCACTACTTCAAGTACATTACTCAGACATTTTAGCTTCTTTTTTCAAGAATCTTTATATCATGTCCACCTCCTTTCATATAAAACAGAAGAACCTAAACAACTTGCTTATTAGGTGCCAGGCGCAGTGCCTCATGCCTATAATCCCAGCACTTTGGGAGGCCAAGGTGGGTGGATCCCATGAGATCAGGAGTGTGAGACCAGCCTGACCAACATGGCAAAACCCCATCTCTTCTAACAATATAAAAATTAGCCAGGTGTGGTGATATGCACCTGTAGTCCCAGCTACTCAGGAGGCCGAGGCACAAGAATCACTTGACCCTAGAAGATGGAGTTTGCAGTGAGCTGAGATCACACCATTGCGCTCCAGCTTGGATGACAGGGTGAGCCTCTGTCTCAAAACAAACAAACAATTTGCTTATTGATATTATAACCACTATTGAGGTGTTTTTTTTTTTCTATTTTAACTTCTCTATTCATTCAAAAATGAATCTTGAAATTCCCAGCATGGGGTCTTAGCTAATACTTGTGGAATATCAGGTCAGGTGCTTTGGGATTTGTGTGTGTGTGTTTTTTTAAGGCATTCCTTGCTTCATTTCCCACCTTTAACCTTGACATAAGTATATCCCGTAATGAGACATTTTATAGATGAGAATTTAATGAAACTTTTAAAAAATACTGTTAATTATTTAGCTAGGTATGGTGGTTTATACCTGTAATCCCAACAGTTTGGGAGGCTGAAGGGGGCAGATCACTTGAGTCCAGGAGTTCTAGACCAACCTGGCCAACATGGTGAAACTCCATCTCTACTAAAAATACAAAAATAATTAGCTAGGTGTGGTGGCGCATACCTATAATTCCAGCTACTCAGGAGGCTGAGGCATGAGAATCACTCAAACCCAGGAGGGAGAGGTTGTGGTGAGCTGAGAACACACCACTACATTCCAGCCTCAGTAACAGAGCAAGATGCTGTCTCAAAAATAAACGAATAAATAATAATAAAAGTGTGTAATTATTTAAATATTTTTAAGTTATGGTTGTATAGGATTCATAATAAAGAAAATTTTTAAGAAATATTTTACAATAGATAATTTCACATAAAAGTAATTCTCTCCCATTTTATGAATTTTTACTTAATGACTTTCATTTTGCCAAGCTGCCATAGAAGTAAAAGCTACAGGCACTGATATTTAGTAAACAGAAGTGTTTTATTGGTCAATTTCTGCACCAACATGTGATTTCTCTATGCTACTGTAGTAAGTGGTGGCTATAACTCACTCTATGTCTAAATAGGCAAGCTATCATGGAGGGGGATAGTAATGGGACCACAGGGCATGGAATCATTAGGTCAAACCTTGTTCTGGGTGTGTCTGTGGCCTTGTCTCTGGATGAGATTAACATTTGAATCAGTTGGCCATGCAAAGCAGATGGCCCTCTCCAACATAGTGGGTCTCATTCAATCTACCAAAGGCCTAAATAGAACAGAAAGGTGGAGTAAGACAACTAACGGTCTCTGTCTGACTGTCTATGGGCTGAGACATTGATCTGCTCCTGACTTCATACTGGGACTCTGAAACTGACACCATCAGTTCTCCTGCATCGCCAGCTGCTGATTGCAAATCTTGGGTCTTCTCAGCCTTCATAACCATATAACCCAATTCCTTAAATTTCTTTATATATGTAATATATATGTATATATATGCATATATGCACACACACGTGCAGGATGGATATACATATACACATACAGGATATATATAATATATGTACTTATATACAAATTATATATAATATATACACATATAGGCTATATATATATATATATATATATACTGTATATATCATAAAGAGAGTCCAATAGAATACAAACACACACACACACACACACACACACACACACACATACTTCACACATCCTACTGAGTTCTGTTTCTCTGGAGAAACATTACTAATACAAGGCATTTTTTGTGTCCCCCAAGTAAAAGCTGGGTGAGTTCATCTTTCCCTTAACCTCTAGGTTAAAGTGATTTAAACCTACATTTTATGGATTGAGGAGATACAAAGCTGACCTCAAGTGTTCCATGAAATTGATAAACCTGGGTCAAGGAGGGTTTTCTGTGTGTAGGTCAGCCAGAGCATCTCCTGATGGAGAACAGCTCATGGTTTTCCACCCCCGTCTTGCTTAGGCCACCCTGCTTGTGTCATAATATTCTTCTGGTGAGGACACTGTACCTCTATTTCTTCAAAACTCCACCTATGTACATAAGGCACTGGTATTCATGTGGACAGCTGAAGGAAGAGGTAGACTTCCTTTTTTTCATACCTGTAGACTTCCTTTTTTTCCTAAGTCTTTGACCTGACCCCACCAGGAATTTCCCTTGTCCCCGCAAGGCACGGTGTTTTAAACCTCTCCTCTTTCTCCTCATTTTCTCTCCTCTCTTCCCCATGAAAACTGTCACTCTTAGGCTTCCCAGATTGACTTTGGAAACCCCACCTTTCTCAATCTCTTTGTCATGCAGAGAAATTCAGTTCACTCTCTAGCCACTTTGCCTAAGTTCAGCTTTGGCCTGCCTTTGTATATCAGACATGTCTCCATAAAAGGGCCTTTCACAAAATAAAATCCATCTTCCTCAACGAGTCCCGCAGACTGTACCCATCAAGTGAATATTCCTTCTTCACTATATATTTGGAGCTCAAAATCTTTTCCTCATTATTATTTTTTGATGAGATCCTTCCGGTGCATGTCATTAGAGCCTGAATCATTTCAATGGCTTTTTGTTGTAAAACGTACACATTTCTGCAATCGTTCTTCTAAGGAGCCCACATGGAAGGCCTTTGTCTCAGCGCAGATGGTGTTCTGCATTGCGGTAAGCAAACGGGTTGACTGAAACAATATGGTGCTGACCTTTGCTAAGTGAAAAGAGGGATTCCATTTGTGATTTCATGTGTGATATGCTGTGTACGTTGCAGGTACCAAAAAAGCTGGTTAAATGAATAGTTGTAAAAAGATGCTGCTGGTAAATACATTCTGAAGTCTTGGCTGCAATTATCATTTTAGATGGGGTAGATAAAAATGAGAGTTCAACATCCAACATTTGTCAAGGAAGATACAGCCTGAGGGACAGTGCTGGCAGCTTGCAATCTAAATAACACCACTACAAAAATTTGTTGAGTAAAAGAAAGTTGATTCTGCCGTTTTTCTAAACCTATACAATATATACTCATATCATGTTTAAACTGGTTTAAACATTGAAGCGATTTATTTAAAAGCCCCCCAAGACTAACAGGCAGTACATTCAGATGGAAAAGATACAGTCAGCCGGAAATATGAAGTGCTTGGGGCAATTGTCTTTCTGGCAATCTTCATTATGTTTCTCTGAACATAGACATTTATAAGGTGAATGAACATGAAAGTTCCATCTGTTCAAAGCACCTTTCAGGGATGTTGTTATGTAATAGCTGTACATCTTGCATGGCTCAAGAAACTACGTATGACGCCATGTTTATGCAACCACCACTATACCACGGTCTAAACTCCCAGGTTTTGCAATAACAGAATCCAGCGAATTTAAAAAAATTAAGTAGTTGTGTCTTTACACTACATTTGATCCATGAAAACTTGAGTAGCTATACCTGGTAATGTCAAACCTGTAGCCATATTTCGCTGTTGCAACCACCACATCTATTAGGACCGTCTGGTGGTGTGTCTTGGCCACTTGACTGTGGGCTTTCTGAAACAGACTGGGTCTCCCTCCACGTATCATTCTTGACGAAGGGCTTTCAAAAATGCTTATTCCAGGAATGAATGCTATGATCTGACTATTTGCTCTCTGGGGCCTCTCTGAAATGTACAGTCATAATATTAAGTTCCTTCTGCCCTTTCTTGAGTCAATTTATCCAACTTCATAATAACAGCTAGCCTTTTCAGCGCATGTGTAATATATAGGCACTGTGCTCTGAGGCCTGAATGTATTCTGCTTCAGTCCTCAGCACAATCCTTCAGGGTTGACACTATGATCACCATTGTCTTCATTCTGCAAAAGGAAAAACTGAAGTTTAAGGAAGTGAAGTGATTGTCTGGAGTCACACAGCTAGAGGGAGGCCCAGCCAAGAATTAAGTCTACATCTGTTGGATTCCAGAGCTAACATCTGATCTTTGCCATTTCACTAAAATTCTGAACCAGAAATGAGCCAAAGAAAAAGCCAAGTGCCCATTAGTAATGGATAAACAGCATCTTGTCTCCGAGGACCTCGGGCCTTATAAAAATGCAGGGAGTTCACCTCTTCCATCTTCCCTGACTCCAGATGGGGCTCTGAGCTCTCTTGCTTGGGTTTCCAAGTGAGGGAATGAGCCGAGCAGGAGACGTATTCCCACCCCAGTCTGCACTAAAGGAATGGAAGCGGGCAGGACAGCAGAACAGGTAATGCTTCCTTCTGGCTTTAAAATGCCACCTTTCCACTGGGTGCCTTAACTCACACCTGTAGTCCCAGCACTTTGGGAAGCCGAGGTGGGCAGATCACCTGAGATAGGAGTTCGAGACCAGCCTGGTCAACATGGTGAAACTCTATCTCTACTAAAAATACAAAAATTAGCCAGGTGCAGTGGCGGGTACCTGTGGTCCCAGATACTCTGGAAGCTGAAGTGGAAAAATCTCTTAAACCCGGGAGGCAAGGTTGCAGTGAGCCGAGATAGTGCCACTGCACTCCAGCCTGGACAACGAAAGGAGACTCCATCTTAAAATAAAATAAAATAAAATAAAAGAGAGGAAGAAGAAAAAAAAAAATGCCATCTTTTTGTTGCAGAGGTCCTGTAGTTACAGACCAGACTCCAGTACAAAACCAAGATTCGATTATGAGATTCCACCTTATCCACAGCCCTGGGGGAGAGAACTATATTAATTAAATTTCACTGTTGCTGAATTCAGTGAGCTCCTCATATGCTTACCAGCAGCATCTACATGAAGAGCACAGGGTCTGTATCCAGCCAGAGTAAGCAATCATTCTGTTATATGATCTAGGGGAGGTCAAAAGATCCAGAGCCTCCCCCAGGGCCCCATTTAGGCTGCTCCAGGAACTGAACCTTCCAAGGCTGCTCCTTCTCACGCCCTCTGGGCTGGGCCAAGCCCCTTCCTCTAAACTCCCACAATATCTTCTGCTAATGAGTATATAACATCACACAGCAGCCATGAAAGAAAAGCAAACGTGTGCGTTGAAGAAAGACCTCCCTATCCCTTCCAGCTCTATTCCAGCACTCCCGGGGCAGAACGCGCCGCTTGGTGAATCTGTGAGCTTGGTCTCCGGGGATGCTTAGAAGCAAGCAACCATTCATCCGGGGCCTACAGGGCCAGGGGGTGAGGGGGATTTCTGCATTGGGCAGAATGTTGGAAGAGGTGACCTCTAAAATGTGACTCTTCAGTTCTGTGAGTACTGTGCTGAGTCTTTGTGTGGCATAGACTCTTGACAATCCAGACTTCCAGACAAAGGGAAAAATGATGGCTTTCACTCAGGTTTGCTGATGATTTGCAAGTGCCCAAGCATCCCTTTGTCACCTAAATCAGATCATTAACCATGGCTACTCCTTGGTAAGATGAATTTTATTTCTTTGTTGAGTTGCTTATTTATAATCCCATTTTGTTTCACAGAAGCTCTGGGTGACTGTAATGCAAATTGGACAAAGCAAGAGTGCTAAAAATGCAGACAGACCTTCAAATGCTCCCAAATCCTCGTGCCCAGCGGCCGTCCACAGTGTTTATATGGAGCAATGGTGACATCCAGTGGTCAATTAAGTTACACCTGGAGGAGATTTGTGATATTCCCCTAACCTAGAAATAACTATACCAGAAAAATTATTTTTGAACAACTCAGTTGTGGGCTCCTCTGAACATCAAGAAAAGCCTAAATTTTGTGTCTTCAAACACGGGACAACACTGGCCCCTGCCTCCCAGCTTGTAGCATTCATGTCTGCAGACAGGCTTCGCTCAAGCGTAGAAAAAAGAGCTCTCTACTGCCTCATCTATAAAATGGAGCAGGTAATAAACTACCCGCCAAATTGGAGTCAGCAATGAGTTGCCACGGGAAGCACAGTGTGTGAGGATGGCCATAAATGTGTACAGGAGGAAAATGAGAGAGACGGTGTTCCATAAGTCAAACCGAACGAAGAACGGAAAGCTGAAAGAATGAGCCCAGATGAAGTCTCTCAGAGAACTGTATGAGGGGAAGGCCCAGGGCTTATTTACTTTTTTTCCCCTCAGCACTTAGCACAATGTCTGACACACAGCAAAGGCTCAGATACTGTTTACTTCTTAAATGAATGAATGGATGAATGGATGGATGGATGGATGGATGAATGCATTGAGGATTTTCTAGGCATTATACCCCAAAAGATCTGCCAGTTATGGATTTGGTGGGTCTGTCCAGCCTAGTTTTGATCTGGAGGTTGCGCTTTGAGATCATATCTAGAGACCAGAAAAAAGGATAAAGTCTCCAAATGATTTAAATGTCTCAGAATAAAGCAGGCTGGAACAACACAAGGTCATTGTTAGGTTAAGCAGTGTTAGGAGCTAAATTGGTATAAATCCCATCTCTGTGACTGAAAATCTACATGCTGAGTTATCTAATTTGTCAACTGAGTTTCTGGTGTTCGTAGCTGACCCACTAAGCAGTGGCGTGGGAGAACGGAACAGGAGCCTGTGACAAGCCACAGTCCGTAAACTCGTGGTTTGACAGCCAGACTTATCTGAGGCTGATCTAAAGAGCCTTTTACCCAGTGCTTTAGATGGTTTTGCATAAGCTGTAATTTAGATCATTTATCTCATTTTAAATAAAATATTCATAACTGACCCGTAAAATGATATTAAAGAAAAATATTTATGAATAATATTCTTCTTTAATATCATCTTAGGGGTCAGTTACATAGAAAAATATCTTTATTGTTTAGAGGTTCTTGCTACTAAGTATCTTGATTATACTGATACAGTGCTAGCAAACAAAGCAAAATACTTAAAGGTATTGTCTAAATAATCTTATACCACTGTCCTCTAGATCCACCTTGGGGGGACAAAGGTTAAAAGAGTCTTTAAACCACATCAAGTGACATTTTTACATAACCTGTAAAAAATGGACAAAATGATCATTTCCAATTCATCATCCTATAACCTTGCAAAAAACGTAATAAAACATGATATTCTTGGCAAAAGCAATATGTCTGAATTCCAATTATACAAAAACACAGAGAAATCCAAATCAATTTTCTCTTAAAGCTATAATTAATATGAAAGAGCAGAAAGTCTTGTAACAGCAGAAATACATTTGTATTAAGAAGATAATTCTTGGCCATTACCAGAAAATTGTTAATTCATAAAAGAGCACATGTATATAAATAGTTAGTACAATTATTATACTTTTCTCCCTACATGAAATATGATCACGTCAATGTTACAGCCAATAATAAATGAAAGAGTGTGAGTGTGAATGTATTTAATGGTTTTACTGCTTCTCCTGTGTAGATGGGCTGCAGCCCAGATTAGAATAAGGATTTGTAAGAGTCGAGAATTGCTGCAATGATTGATTAGGAGTACAATACAATCTTCCTGCTCTATGGGTTCTCCTATTAGCAAAGTGTCATTTGCCCTCTGATGTGTTACCTAATTCCCACAACTTCCCAAGCTCAGCATCCTCCAACCAAGTCAGTCCTCGGTTCTCACAAGTCATTCCTTTCAAGACCCAAAAGCCCACGTATCAGAGAAAAGAGAAGTGTGTAATCTGAGACAAAAGAAAGGGGCCATCTGCATGCTTAGTTATAGATGCTAGCCGCATCTTGTTATTTGATTTTATTTCATTCCTTATATAACACATAAAATGTACTCTGCAGTATATAACTGATTCTCATTGTCACGTAGATTCTACTTGCCTTATATGTCGTATATATGTCATATGGATTCTCTTTGCCTTATATGGCACAGGCCACGGTGCTCTGACCACAATATACGTCTCTCCTGCCATTCTGTCGTACACTCTACCCCACACCTCTACCAAAGAACACTCAACATCCTAAAAAAGTAAAATGTAAGGGACTCACTCATCTATATTTCCCAGATATCATCATCATTCATTTAGCACACATCTATTTAACACCTTCTGTGTGGTTGGCTGTGAGGATAAAACAGTGAAGAAAACATGGTTCCTATCCAAAAAGTGCATAATATGATAAACTTCCATCAAAAGCCACCGGGCTGTGTCTTCTTCTTATGAAGGAAATAGGATACACACTATCTTTCCAATCCCAAGGAGAATGAGGCTGAGGCACAGCAGAACAGCACAGGAAATATGGTAGCCAAAGCTTTCTACTGGAAAAGCAGCTTCGTTCTCTGGGCATGATGGTTCATGCTTGTAATCCCAGAGTTCCGTGAGACCAAGTCAGAAGAACCACTTGAGCGCAGGAGTTCAAGACCAGCCTGGGCAACATAGTGAGACCCTGTCACTATGAAAAAAAAATTTAAAAATTAGCCAGACACAGTGGCGCACACCTGTGTCACATATACCTATGTGCACACAGTAGCACATACCAGCTACTTGGGAGGCTGAGGCAGGAGGATTATTTGACTGAAACCCTGTCTCTAAAAAGAAAAAAGAACGGGGGCGAGGAAGAGAGGCTGCTTCCAATTATCAATCACATCCAAACTTGAGCCAATTCACACCATTTACCCAAAAAATAATGAAGGATTGGAGAGACAACTGGCCTTAGAAGGGCAGAGGGAAATGCAAGGGAGAACTGGGTGTCAGGCAGATCTTTCAAGATCGCCAGATACTTGATAACGCCAGAAACAAAGCTTATCGCCTGACCATGAGGAGAAAGATGACCAGGCCCTGGGAGTGTCCTGGTGTGAGCGGATTAAGCTGAGGTGAAACCTTGGAACAAAAAGACTGGCAGAAGAAAGTGATGATTTAAGCTCACCAAGAGAGCATTCAGGTCCTGGGGTAACTGGGGTATGAAGAAAGACCAGCACTTCAGTAGCAAGAAGGGTCTGGGATTTCTGCCCTTTGGCAAAAAGTAGCCATGAGAATTTGCAGATCACACAGATTAGTGGAATAAGGCTAAATTGACCACTTCCTCAATGGATGTAGGGAAGGGATGACCAGGCTTTAAAAGATTTGGAACCCAGCTCTCACTCCTGACCAAGATTTCTCATCAATGTCAGGAAAGAAGGCGGGGAAGAGAGTGCCCCACTGAATGACACAGCATATCTCATTGTCTCAAAGCTACGATTTATTGAGTCCTTACTAATCCCCATGCCCACCCATGCAGTGTTATGATCTCTCATTCTATTATGAAAAGACTCAGCCTCAGATAGACAAAGTAACTTGCTCAATATCCACACAACCATGTGTTGGAACCACAATTCTAAAAGCAGTACATCTGATCACTATGCTGTGCTGCCTCCCTGTTGGAGTTGCTTAATTGGCCCCCAAGTCTCATGGGAATGGGAGCTCTACTACACATCACTAGAACCAACACAAATGCAGTTAAGCTGTTCTCCATGTAAGATGCCAAGGAATACTGGTCATCCCAGAGATTTCCAGGTTGACTTCACACCAGCTTAGCCTTTAAAACTAAAATAAGCTAGCAAGTGCTAGGATCAAAAAATAAAATAGCTAAAATATCAACACTGGTCAGTCAAAAAAGCAAAGTCAACTATCACACACATGCATATCTAGTTTATACCACAGAGTAGTCATTGCTAAATAGAAACAACTCCTCTTAAAATCAAAATGCAGGATCAAAATAAATGAAAAACAAAACAGCTATTCTATTTTGGAAGTCAGTTATACAAGTTGGTTACATATGAAGGGGACTCATTTCTCTATAAGTATGACTAGAAGGCGTTGGTGATTATTTTAAGTCTTTGCCATGCTACATAGAGATTGTTTATGCAGCAAGCAGTTGCTGCAGAGGCAGGGGCTCATGAGAAATGTGCATGCCTCAGCAGAGGCAGAGTGTAGGCACCTCTCAACTGAAACTTGGTGTACTGAATAAAAATATTTACGCCACTCCTTTATGAAATGATCCATTTCCAAGGCATCAACTGCTTTATGCAATATCCCATTACACTAAAAATGTTCCCTTCTGGGTCAACATATAGAGGAAGCTGAAATCTGTTCTTAAGAATATTGACGTGATTGGAACAGATATTTGTAACTATACCTAAAATGTAGTTTAAGGGGCATAGGATTAAGAGTGCTGCAAGTTGAAATTTTGGATATGTCTATTTCATATTGTGAAAAGGACCTCTGTATGCTTTTTTAAAATTTCTTTCATGCCATTAGAAAGATATGTATGACGTTCTGCAATTTTAGAATAACGTTTTTGCTTTGTTGTTTAGTGATACAGTGAAAAGGCTGCACACCTGAAAATCTGTCTCTGCGGTGCATCTAGAATGTTATTATCCCAGTTATCATATAACTTGCATTTGTTTAGAAAAATGAGACAGATCTCTTTTTATCCATTTAGTTCAAT
This sequence comes from Saimiri boliviensis, assembly GCF_048565385.1. NCBI lineage: Eukaryota > Metazoa > Chordata > Mammalia > Primates > Cebidae > Saimiri > Saimiri boliviensis. The sequence goes on from NC_133461.1 coordinate 52,973,974, forward strand.
AAATGCTATATGTAAATATATAGATATGTTTCACCAGACCTAAGTTTCTCAGCCTCCACCCTATTGATATATTAGGCTAAATAAATCTTTGTCGTGGGGCAACTGCCCTGTGTGTTGCAGAATTTTTAGCATCATCCCTGGCCTCTACTCACTAGATGCAAGTAACATCATTCCCCCCAATGTGATGACCAAAAATATCTGCAGACATGGCCAAATGTCCTCTGGGGCAAAGTCACCCCAGCTGAAAATGATGCCCTACACTATTCTATCAAGATTGAGCCCTGATAGTCTTAAATTGTGGCAAAGAGCTATTTTCTTTACCAGAGGTCAGGGTATTTCTGGATGAGCTCTCCTTATCTAAGCACATCAAATGTGCTAACCTGGAGGTTTGACTCTCACAGGGCTAAGAATGATGACCAGGGCCAAGTGTGCACAAAGAGAATTTTCTCCTCTAATATTTAAGTACAGCTTTATTTTTGTTTTGCAATTAACCTCTGCTCCACTGCCTTTAGTACATCTAGTAGTGTTGTCAAGGAGACAACCTCCAACTAGTAGATAACATGTAGGCCGAGATAATTGGCCCTTGGTTCCTTTCTGCAGCTTCCGCGCGTGTGCGCGTGCACACACACACACACACACACACACACACACACAGTGGACCTGGCTGCCTTCATAAATCAGGACTGGCTGCATGATTATTGTATCCAAATGAGAAACTCACAGATTCTAGTCTCCTTTCCTTACCTGGTTTAGAACTTAAGAGACACATTTAATTTGCTTCACCAGATCAAATAAAGAGGAAGTCTGGCAATAGCGATAAACCCCAGAGATCAGCTAAATTATGTCCCAACTTGACATTTATATGAGCACACACCTCTCAATCTCCAGAGGTGATTAGATTAAGGTTATTTTAGCTTGCACTTCATGCACGCACATCCCTAAAGACTCAGGGAAAGGGGTGGATGGTGACTAACACCATCGGTGATTTTATTCAAATGTTTTGTATTGCCAATATGCTGCCTAAAATGTTACTTAGGATGGAGAGCTGCATTTTAACAGAGTGCACGCAAAGCCTTGTATTTTTCAGCATTAAGGTTTTCACACCTGCTCTCACTCAGAGCCTGAGCAAACCTTTCTGCGTTGGGATGCATGATCATTGTTTCCTATATGGGCATCCCACATGGCAACTTCTACCTCCAGAGACTGAAATCATTTTGCTCAGAGATTTTGACTTAGTTCATTAACTCCAGAACCCTCGGGAGAAGGCTGAGACAGTGCATCAGAATGCAGATAGGATTACGCTGAGTCTCCCCTGTGCATGAGAAGGTGGTGAAAAGCACTCCTTTATCTCTACTTTGTGTCAAAAACAAAGAAAAAAATAACTTGGGCTTCATGAAAATCAAAATTAGAGCTGAAATGCCCAGTGGCCAACAGCAAGTCAAAACCAGCCTCTCCGTCCTGGCATGAGTTAAATCCAGCTGATGGCATCCAAGGGGTGATGCGTTTATCCTGCCTCAATTCATTCTTAAAAGGAGGATAAGCACTGTTATGCAGGATTTCAGATTTCAGATCCGATAGTCTGAGGAATAGATATAGAATACATCTCGAAATGTACTATCTATTGGCATGGAAAAGTAGTAAATTATTGTTTTGGGTTTTTTTGTCTGTTTTGTGAAGGAGTCTCATTCTGTCTCCCAGGCTGGTGCGATCTTGGCTCACTGCAGGCCCCACCTCCCAGGTTCAAGTAATTCCCCTTCCTCAGCCTTCCAAGTAGCTGGGATTATAGCCATGCGCTACCACACCAGCTAATTTTTGTATTTTTAATTGAGACAGTGTTTTTGTCACGCTGGCCAGGCTGGTCTCGAACCCCTGGCCTCAGGTGATCTGCCTGCCTCAGCTTCCCAAAGTGCTGGGATTACAGGCGTGAGCCACTGCACCCGGACAAATTATGATTGTTTTTTAAAATAAATAATCAAATTCCTCTAATCCAAAAGACATGTTTCAGCCTTCATTAAAAAAATAAATGGGTAGCAATTTAGTGTTATGAATTTTGGAATTACTTTATCTGTAGCTTATAAAATAAAACTTAAACCCTTTTTAATTGTTTCTCTTACTTCCCTGCATTCTCCTTTGCTCTTTATGTATTATTTAATCTATTCCTAATATGGCCATTCATCCTCTATTTAGCAGACCTGTTCCAAATATTCTATCTGTTGCTATTGCGGTAGATCCCATCTCAGAACATGTGTTCCAATTTTAAGGTCCAAAAATACCTACAAGCACCTATAAGAACAAAACACAAAATGCTTTGGAAAGAGACGTCCCTCATCGTGCCCAAACTCCCAGTATCCTATTTCACAGAACTGTCAGTTGCAATGGAAACTCCATAATTCATTTTCCTCCTTTGCCTATATTTACCCTCACCTCAATCCACAACGGATTTCAGGCAACTTACAAAAGTATATACATCACAAGGAATAAAGAAGTTGAAGGAATCAGGGCAAAGGCAAATGAGAATAGAAAGTTAGTAAAAACCAGAGGTAAAATCAGAATGCAGACAAACATAGCATGGGGCCCTGTCTAGGTACAAGAAGTGACCCCAGAGTGTTCCTTTAAGCCGCCTAGTGGCCAAAGATATGACAGAAAGACCATCCGTTCTGAGACTGAAAGCAAACTGTTCGAGAGCAGCCTGGTTGGATATCAAGACCTGAAAGTAATCTCTCTGGTGGTGCCTCCTAAAGAGGGACCTCAACAGCATCTGAATTCATTCTTTTCATCTTTCTAACCTTTATCAAGGCAATGCCTAAGCCCACCCAAGTAAGACGTAGATGGTTCTCATTGTTAAAAATAATCACTAGGTAGGAAAACTTGGAGACGCCATCCAGTGACTCAAAGAGCTGCAAACATTTTTCCTTCTTACTCTTGTGTCTTACAGTTTTATTACATGCTTTTTGGTCCCCTTTCTGTAGTATGCTTGCTAACTCTCCCATCATATAGAAAAGGTCTAGCCATCCTAAAAGCCCACTCTTTGAGAGTTGTGTATAACCCTGAAGCACCAGCCCTGATACTCAAGAAGCCTTCATATGAATCAGGACCCGTAGTGCTGTAAAGACACATTTTCCTCTAAAATACACCCTGCCAATGTCCATGGAAAATTGTGCAAAGTCTAGACTGTTTTACTCATGGCTTCCTATAGTACGTAAATCCTACCTAGAGTAATTTGCCCTCAGTGAAACCTTTTTTGGGGGGAGGGGACATATCATGAAAAAAAGCAGGCAAGTGAGAGTAATAATGAATATTACATGCTCTTATAACGAATGTCTTCAAAGGAGGGGAGCCTTGCCAGCATTACTGAGTAATGATCTTTGAACACAGCATTAAAGTCATAGCATGAAAGAAGGGAGATAAAATATTTAATGACATCTAATATTCCCAGCTCTTGCAAAAAGCCAAGAACTGGTCACAGTTTATCAGTAGCTGCACATTTTAATATCATTAGACAATAATTTTTTCCAATCAGAGTAATAAAGTTACCAAAACCACAGGGTAGAAGAAAGGAAGGGAAATAAAGCAGGTTATAAACTGCTTGGAAACTCTGTCTTTTCCAATTGACTTTCAATATGAATGTGGAAACTGGGCTCAACAATCAATTGGCTCGCTTGGTTCACAGATCGGCCAGAGCCTCAATAAATATTGAGGGTGTTTCTACAAAACAATCTTTGACTAAGCATGTTCAGGACAAGTCCTTTAAAAGCCCCCTCACATCCTGGGACACAAGTGTGTCAGAAGTCCTTTTTGGCTCTAGTGTGTCATTGCTCTCAAATCTTCCAATCCTTTCAATAAGAATCAGTTCGCAGAGAGTCACGTATCTGGAATTTTGCATCCGGCAAATAGGTGCTTAAAGAGGATGGGGTGGAGGTAGATAAGTAGGTGGATAGGTTGATAAAGCAAGGAGATTTATTCTATCACCAGAAGAAAACCAGGCAGAAGCAGTGGGCAAACAGAAACCAGCCTAGGGAAAGACAATTTACTGAGATACCAATTTGCCTGCGTTCTCAAGGAATATTCCTCTCCACCTCTGCTGCACCATCCCCTTCCAAATAGCAAAGTCCTTACTGTTCTTGACGCAGAAATTTGAGAAAATAGAAGCTACTTAAAGTCTACTTAGAGCTACTTTTTTGTAAAAGCCCGAGGTTTTTTTTGCTTTGTTTTGTTTTTAAATACAGGGTATATCAATTTTCTAGGACTGCTATAACAAAGTGCCACAGACCGAGTGGCTTAAACAACAGAGATTTACTTTCTCACAGTTTTAGAGGCTGGAAGTCTGCGGTCAACGTGTCGACAAGGTTGGTTTCCTCCGAAGGCTCTCGCGTTGGCTTGCCAGGTGGCTGCATTCTCGCTGTGTGTTCCGAGTTCAACTCTCTGTGTTCTGATGGCGCGTTCTTACAAAGACATCTGAATCCAATGAATTGAACATTGTTACAAAGACACCTGAATCCAATTCATTGAATTGGATTCAGGTGTCTTTGTAACTTGCCGATTAGGGCCCAACTGAATGACCTCATGTTGACTTAATTACCTCTTTAAAGGCTCTATCTGCAAAAACAGTCACATTCTAAGGTGCTGTAGGAGTTCAAAATATGAATTTGGAGGAGCTCAAAATTCAGCCCACAACACAGAGAGAAATTTATTTTGGGGAATGAAGAGAGAGGCATATAAATCCTGTGGGAAACTCACATTCACATCTGTTTCAGGGAATGCCTAGGGAGGTGACAAGACCTTGAAGGTGTTGCTCTGGGAGACGCCAAGAAAGGACAGACCCATGATGATGCCTTCGCCTCCTTCAGGATTCCTGGGCCCCAAAACGTGGCACACAAGGAGCAGAGCCTCCTGATCTGAAGGCTGGGACACTAATAATTCTGTGGTCACAGGAACAGGCCGGCGGCCAATGACCAGATGGTCACCCTTGATGCCCAGGGTCTAATGCCTAGATCCTTTGCACCATTCAGGGGTAGGACCCCATAGAGAGATTCAGCAATGACCAATATTGAATTTCTAGACAGCCCTGTGGATAGGGGCTTGGCAAGAGATTCACATTAGTTTAAAGAAAGCATAGAATGTGATACTTCTTGTTGCTTACAGACTGGATTTATAGCAAGCATTATGTCAAGATGTATGTAAAGTTTGGGAAAGAATAAAACAAAACAGAAACCAAGTCCATATTTATACAATAAACCAAACATCTAAAACTGCACAGAAGCAGGGCAGCATTTAAATTAAGAGGTCTTGGAGTACAAAACAATTTATTTGGACATGAGAGGCAAAAGCGAGCCAGGCCTCTTGACCTATTCCAACAATATGCTAATCTTCTCCATGAATGATAATAGTAGTTCTATGTGCTAGGAGCCAACCCCATCCAATCACTTCAGCATTCTCATTTACTTATTTTGGGGGGGTGGGGGTGGAACAGAGTCTTGCTCTGTCACTCAGGCTGGAGTGCAATGACACCATACTGGCTCACTGCAACCTCCACCTCCCAGGTTCAAACGATTCTTCTGCCTCAGGCTCCCTGGTAGCCAGGATTACAGGCACCTACCACCATGCCTGGCTAAATTTGTATTTTTAGTAGAAATGTAGTTTCATCATGTTGGCCAGGCTGGTCTCAAACTCCTGTGCTCAGGTGATCCGCCTGCCTCAGCCTCCCAAAGTGCTGGGATTACAGGCATGAGTCAGTGCGCACCCAGCCTCTCATTTAATTTGAAATTGTTCTCACAACTCCCTTGTGTATCTCAATATTTTAGCATTATTTGTGATCTTAGGTAACTCCTATTGACACAGTCCTCCTTAAATGATAAACTTCATGAGAGCAGGATCTCTATTTTCTGCTTCTTTTGGGCTGCTTCACAGCAGCGAGAGAAATTACGCTCAGTTAATTCCAAGTAACAGTCATGACTGAGAATTCTTTCTTTTCTTCCCTCCATGAGCATTAAACAGAACCCATGTGTCCTTTTGTATTCCCAAGAAATAATGGGGAGTGAAATCTCCCTGTTTTTCCATTGAGACAGACTAAGGGCATTTTCAGAAAATTTTTCTGGCAAGTAGCTAAGTTCTAGAAAGACCACTGGAAGAAAAAAAAAGAGATCTTGCATTGAGAAAGATAAGAGAAACCAGAAGAGAGGCCAATTCCAGAGAAAAGGCACAAGTATATAATCAGTTCAGTTTAGGGTAATATGAGCACTTGAAAGTCCTCTCCACCCCTTCTCCCACCCCATCCCCAGCCAAGTAATGTCTTTTTCTAAGCCCTGAGTTCTGAACCACTAAGCAAATAAAACAGTAAAGCAAGTATGAAATTAAAACATTCCTATTGTTTAAAATAAGCATGATGTTATAGAACCCAGTGTATACCTGCAGGCCAGTGGATTTGCTCAGGCTAAGCCCCCGAATTAGACTGCTGCTGGTCCCCCCTACCCTGGGAGGACTGGGTGCCCTTTGCCTCCCATGGTAGGTGCAAGGACTTTCCCATTAAGCCTCCTGAAGGCCAAGAGGAACCAAGAGCACATGCTGTCCAAGAGCAGCTCACTCATCAGGGAGTTTTCTCCTCTCCAAAGTGGAGAGGGAGTACAAAGAGGCTGAAAGTGTTGTACTAAGGCACATGACTCCCCATGGAAGAAAACATCAGGAGTGAAGAACATGTGTCCTCTCCCAATGAACATGTTGAAAGTAAGGTCCCAAAGGCAAGTCAGTGGAGCCATCCCACAAGTGGACATAGAGGGAGCTGAGGCCGTGTTCAGGAGCGAGGTCTGGGCTGGGACATGCCCGGATATTGGCAGTGGACGCATAGTGTGGAAACCGAGAACTGAGATGCCATTCCTCAGAGCAGGGATGTAGATATGAGGAAGTGGGGAGTGGGAATAGAGCTCTGAGGAAGATGAGCATTCAGGGGTCGAGAAGACAGAGAAGAAAGGAAGAACGAAGCATCCAAGAGCTAGTAGAACAAGGGCAGAATGGTGTTGTGAGAGCCAAGAAACGGAGGGAAGGAAAGAGTGAGCAATAATGGCCAAGGACAGGGATCGGGATGGCTCGGGGAGTTCAGCGGCCTGGAGAGCACTTCTACCCACTTCAGAAGAGTAGTTTTGAGATAAAACCTAATTGTTGCAGGTTGAGAAATGAATAGAAGTTGAGGAAAACCTATTCCCCGCCCTCAAGGAGAGGAGAGCTTGGTGGCAGCTACCAGCAATTAAACAGGCAATTGCAGAAGGCATGGTCTTTGACTTGGATCCATGAATGTGTCCCCAAAAGGTTCAAAACGATCACGGACCAAACACATGTGCCTCATTTGTATGTGCATTAATCTGGGGAGAGATGTATTAGCTTTTATAAAATCCAATTGCCTAACATGAGGAAACAAGAAAACAGACTACTAAATAGAGGCAGGTCAGGATCCTAAGCCCCCAGAAAAGGCAAGTTTATAAAGTCCTAGGTCATGGCAGCCAAGCAGGGTAGGAAAAGAACTGAATCCTGGAAGTCAATTACATTAGTCCGTTTTCACACTGTTGTAAAGAACTTTCCTGAGACTGGATAATTTATGAAGGAAAGAGGTCTAATTGACTTACAGTTTTGCATGGCTGGGGAAGCCTCAGGAAACCTAACAATCATGGTGGAAGGGGAAGCAGGCACCTTCTTCACAAGGCAGCGGGAGAGAGAAGTGCAAAGGAGGAACTTCCAAACACCTATAAAACCATCAGATCTCTCGAGAGCTCACTCACTATCAGGAGAACAGCATGGGGGAAACTGACACCATGATCCAATTACCTGCCTCCCTGGACATGTAGGTCCCCCCTGTGACACGTGCAAGTTACAATTCAAGATGAGATTTGGGTGGGGACACAGAGTGAATCCATACTTTAAACTCTTCCAGAGGTGTTTCACTAATAGATAACTGGGAGGCACTTGAGGGGTCAGGTGAGGAGGTCTTGGCAAAAGAATAGGAGAAACTAAAGCAATGAGAGAGACAGCCAGAGCTGCTATCAGTGAATTTCACAAATATCTGGTAAGTGCCTGCTATGTCCTAGGCAGGGTACAAAGTCTTGGATACATCTTTCCTGGAGCTTACATTCTATGAGCATTTGTGTTTAAAATGTGAGATGTTGAAGCTTGAGATTTCACAGGTGAAAGCAGCTCTTTCATTGCATCAAGTTAGATTAGCTCAATTATTTCATTCTTAAATCACCATTCCCATTTGGACGGTGGCGGGTGGGGGAGGGGGGTGTGGTGCAGAGAAAAAGAAAAACTGTGCATGTTGATGAACCCACCAAGCTGCCAGTTCAATCTCCCATGCGCTCCTTTGAGTCATAAGGGAACAAGGAAAAACCAGGATGACAATAAAAAGAGGGAGAAAATTAATATGTGAAAACTTTGCATTTCAACTTTGAGCTGACATTGCAGCGAGGTTCCTTCCAGCTGCTTTGTCTGGCCATGTCAAGAAGTGACCATGATTTATTGTGCCACCTCCGTAATTTCAATGCTCTTGATCTCCCACCGGAAGCAGTGACAAGTAAGGTTAACTGCTGTGTAAAGAGACAGTATGAGTAATGCTTCATGCACAGAGCTGGCACTGATCTGCAGTGTGGGGGGTGGAATGGGGGTAGGAAGCAGGGATGTCAGCCATTGGTTAAATCCCTTTCGAATGGCAACCCCCCAAATGCCCTAACACCTTCTGGAACAGTCAGGACTTGTGTGGAAAAATACCCTGAATTGTGTTAGGATCTTTTGCCTTGTCCTTGTTCCCTTACAAACATGCAAACAGCCAAACTGACTGATAATTGCATTCTGTATTGTTAGTAACGGCTAACACTGAGTGTCCATGCCATGCCAAGCCCTGGTCTACTTGGTTTATAGTCATTGCGCCAGTTAATCCTCCTCTCATCGGCTCCGGGGTTGATCCCCATTCACAGATGAGAAAAGTGAGGCTCAGAAGGCTAAACAACTCACACAGGAATACGAAGCCAGGATTTGAGACCAGGTCATTTGACTGCAGGAGACTGCTATATTAGTCCATTCTTATTTAATTAATCTCATCTGCTTATATTTACATGTTTTTTTTAATTTAGCCAACATACATACATTTCTTTTTCTTTTTTTTTTTTTTTTTTTTTTTTTTTTTTTTTTTGATATGTTGTTTCACTCTTGTTGCCCAGGCTGGAGTGCAATGGCATGATCTTGGCTCATTGCAACCTCCGCCTCCTGGGTTCAAGAGATTCTCCTGCCTCAGCCTCCCAAGTAGCTGGGATTACAGGCACCCGCCACCATGCCCGGCTAATTTTTTTTGTATTTTTAGTAGAGATGGGGTTTCACCATGTTGGCCAGGCTAGTCTCCAACTCCTGGCCTCAAGTGATCCACCTACCTCGGCCTCCCAAAATGCTAAGACAACAGGTGTGAGCCACTGCTCCCAGCCTGCTTACATGCATTTCTACAAGATTACTTGCTCTGCCACTAGTGAGTAGACTGGGGTACGTGTCACTATAGAAAATCATTCATGGCCAGGTGTGGTGGCCCATGCCTGTAACCCCAGCACTTTGGGAGGCTGAGGTGGGTGGATCATGAGGTCAGGAGATCAAGATCGAGAAAATCATTCATTTAGTCTTCCAAAGCCACAGTTTGTCTTGGTAAACAGAATCTAGATCAAAAATTGTTGTATATGCAAATATTCTATGAAAGCTAATTACTTTTTCATATGCTTGTCTCATTTGTCCTAAATAAAGGCAAAAGAAAGGAGGAACTAACATCAGTTGAACGACTACTTCATTCTAAACATTGTTGCAGCTGCAGAAAGCCAACATTTTCCAGGTATAACTGTGTGAGAGGTACAAGTGGGCTCAAGGGCCTCAGTGATTCCTCCCCAGGACTGACATGGACTGTGGATCTCTTAGTAACTTTCAGTGTCTCATACTCTATTTTACTTACAGGTGAGCAGAAATTAAAGGGAAAGGAGAAAGAAACGAAGGAATTGAGAAGCAGGATGAGAGTTGGCTTCAGAGATTAGCTATTCCTGAAACACTGAAGAAATGGCTTCTCTGCTTTCCAAATGTCTTTAAGATCTGTCCTAAGTCTTATCAGGGTAATGTTTGTTTGTCTGAGTCAGGGTTTTGCTCTGTCACCCAGGCTGGAGCGTAGCAACACGATCACAGCCCACGGCAGCCTCAACCTTCTGGGCTCAATGGATCCCCCGCCTCAGCCTCCTGAGTAGCTGGGACTATAGGTGCACGCCCCTATTCCTGGCTCTTATCAGAGACTTTCTATTACAGTCGTCTGGACAACCACCTTGAGATGCTACACTCAAAGTTTCTTGCCTGACAAAAAGCCAAGCTCCCCCCATCTCCCGGCACATGCACAGGACCTGTGTGAGGTCTTCTTTCCAAAGCTCCCGAGAAGGTCAAGGCTGTGCAGCTAGTGGGATCTTGTCCTGCACAGTAACTCAGCGGACAGCGACGGGGTTCCTAGAGAAGGAGCCAGGGGCCTGCCCGCCCCTCTTCACACAGACGTCATCTCAATCTTATCTTCTCAACTCTGACTGCACTGAAGAGTTCTTGAAAGTCAGTTCAAATCTCACTTCAAACTCTTTTTGCTTAGAGAAATAAAAATGCTGTTGTTTTTGTCTAATGGAAGTACTGTGCTGTGACTGAATCTGTAACAACAACGTGTCAAAATGCCAAAAAAGTGTGTCAAAAATAACATTTAAAAAAACTCAGGGGAGACATGTTATAGTCCTAAATGAGCATTTTTATTTCTCTGTGTTGAAATGTGTTTGTTTCCTCTCAAGGGTCTTAATAAGCCTCAAAGAAACACACAACACTTAATGAACACAATTTCAGGGCCAATTCAGTTGTTGATATCCCATTACTGTCAAAACATCTCTCACTTGTATTTGTGAGTTCTCCTCTTCCAAGCCTTTCTATTCAATTTCTTCTTCACCGGATGTTTATTTTCCCTAAATCCTGAACCTCAGAAGTGTATGCATATTGCCACGAAGCTAATCAGCTAAAAAGAATTAATTTCAATTTCTTTTCTTTGTCATTGTTGAGGAAACATCATAAACTATTTCCTGACCCATTAGAGATAAAAGTCAAATTCACGGCAATCCCAGGTTGCCAAGGGTTTGCGTATTTAATTTAATGGGTTTTCAAATAATATTCAAGAGAGTCTATAGGCAGTATGCTAGCCTCCCATGATTTCACTGAGAGAAGATAAGAATATCTAAATTTCAGAGATTGTTAAGCTAAATTCAAAGTATCATAGTGTTGGCCGGGAGCAGTGGCGGTGGCTCACGCCTGTAGTTTCAGCACTTTGGGAGGCTGAGGCTGGTAGATTACTTGAAGTCAGGAGTTTGAGACCAGCCTGGCTAACAAGGCAAAAACCTGGTCTCTATTAAAAATACAAAAAATTAGGCCAGGTGCAGTGGCTCACACCTGTTATCCCAGCACTTTGGGAGGCCGAGGCGAGTGGATCACCCGAGATCAGGAGTCTGAGACCAGCCTGGCCAACATGGCGAAACTTCATCTCTGCTAAAAATACAAAAAGTAGCTGGGCATGATGGCAGGTGCCTGTGATCTCAGCTACTCAGGAGGCTGAGGTGAGAGAATTGCCTGAACCTGGGAGGCAGAGGTTGTAGTGAGCCAAGATCATACCATTGCACTCTAGCCTGGGAGACAAGAGTGAAACTCCATCTCAAAAAAAAAAAAAAAAAAAAAAAAAATAGCCAGGCATGGTGGAGCATGCCTGTAATTCCAGTTACTCAGGAGGCTGAGGCAGGAGCATTACTTGAACCCAGGAGGCGAAGGTTGCAGTGAGCCGGGATCACGCCACTGCACTCCGGCCTGGGTGACAGAGTGAGACTCTGTCTCGAATTTTAAAAAGCATCATAGTATTACAGTGTCTCTTTGCATAACTTGTAGAGGAATTATTTACTTCTATCAAGATCCATGGTGAAGGTTTGATCTAATGCCAGGAAGCTCCTTGAATTTCCTGGTTCTATCACCTCGTCCACTCTTTGTTATCTACTTTGCTTTCTCACTGCAGAGGCAAACACACGACCCAGGCAGAAAAATCAAAATCAGGATGTCTCCACTTCCTGAGCAAAGCAATTGAAAAGCAGGTGGACCTGTGGCACAGCAGAGCCACAGTTTTTTGGGTTTTTTTAAGAATTATTTTAGACCAGGTGCAGTGGCTCATGCCTATAATCCCAGCACTTCAAGAGGCCAGGCAGATCACTTGAGCTCAGGAGTTCAAGACCAGCCTGGCTCTAATCTGTCTCAAAAAGTCTCTTAGTTCAAGAAGAGCGAAGAATGAGGTAAGCCTAACCCTGGCACAGCTGGTGGCCATTTTGCTGGGATGTGAAGAATGACTTTCTAACCATGAAGTTAACAAAGGTGTCCAAGAGCCAAAAAATAAAGAACAGTCTTGATAACAGTGTTTGAACTCATAGATTCAGCTCTACCCAAAGTCAGATCCACCCTCTTGGATTTCCAAGTTACATGAGCCAATTCATTTCCTTTTATGTCCATGTTAGTTGGATTTTGCCTCTCAGCATTCCTGAATAGCATACCTGATTATTCCCATAGGTACCCAGAAAGAGTGTTTCATAAGCTAGAAGACACAGTGGTTTCATGTGGGTGGGTTTTGTACTTTCCTGTTGCTATAACTGAATCCTGCAAAGATGCAAGGTGCTTTTACCCAGATGGCTTTCCCACAGAAATGGACTAAGATTGAAGATCTGCCCACCTCTTAGCCCTTTTGGGGTTTTTTAATTTCTTTTTTCATTTTTTATGTTTCTCATCTCTTTAATAATAACTTTTTACTGCAGGAGACCACTGATTGACTTCCCCATGCTACATTTACTAGGCGTTCTGATACAACTATGAGGGGGGATCACAAACAAGTATAATCTTTCTTTACTATGTGGCAGTAGCAATAGGGATCAGAGTCTTTGAAATATCCATACCATTGGGCTTATTCCAAAAATACTAAGAAATCCATTAATGTTAATAGATCAGAAGTGAAAATCAATACAGTTGTCTCCATAGATGTTGAAAAGGCATTTGAGGCCAGGTATGGTGGCTCACACCTGTAATCCCAGCACTTTGGGAGGCTGAGATGGGTGGATCACCTGAGGTCAGGAGTTCGAGACCAGACTGGCCAACATGGTAAAACCCCATCTCTACTAAAAATAAATTAGCTGGGCATGGTGGTACATGCCTGTAATCCCAGCTATATGGGAGGTTGAAGCAGGAGAATCACTTGAACCCAGGAGGTGGAGGTTGCAGTGAGCCAAGATTGCACCACTGCAGTCCATCCTGTGTGACACCGTGAGACTCCATCTCAAGAAAAAAAGAAAAGGTATTTGAAAATTTCAATATCTACTTTGAATTTTTTTATCTTACCAAATAGGAAAAGATGGGAAAACTTCCTTAGCATGATAAAATACATCTATCTCAGCCTCCCATCATGTTTGCTGAGAAAAAAACTATACATATTCTCAATAAAATGAGAAACTAAACAAAGATGCCCATTTTATTAACTCTTATATAACACTATAATGAGGATATCAGCCAATATTACAAAACAAGAAGAAATGAGGCACAAAAATGAGAAAAGAGGCTGGGCACAGTGGCTCATACCTGTAACCCCAGCACTTTGGGAAGCCAAGGTGGGCAGATTGCTTGAGCTCAGGAGTTGGAGACCACCATGGGCAACATGGCAAAACCCCACCTCTAAAATAAATACAAAAAAATGAGCTGAGCAAGATAGTGCACCCCTGTAGTTCCAGCTACTCAAAAGACTGAGGTGAGAGGATCACTTGAGCCTGAGAGGCTGAGGCTGCAGTGAGCAGAGATCATGCCACTGCACTCCAGTCTGGGTGACACAATGAGACCATGTCTCCAAAAGAGAGAGAGAGAGAGAGAGAGAGAGAAGAGTTAAAACTGGCATCATTTAGAATGATTTAATAGCTCTCAAGAAATTTCAGCAGTCAACTGTTCTAATAATGCACAGCTATTCCTAAAACTAAGGACAAGAATAGTGTGATAGGAAACAAAATTGTTACATAAAATTAATAATAGCCACCATATATTCACTGTTCAGATGACTACCAGTCATATTGTAAAATGGAAGAAAAGACTTCATTTGAAATAGCAAAATAAATAAATAAATAAATAAAAAAGATGGGGGGATAATATACCTAGGAGTGAACTTAGCCAGAAGTATGAAAAATCTACATGAAGTACATTTTTAAATGCTACTAAGGGGCAAATAGACAGTAAATTAGTGGAAAGGCAACCATCTTCTGAAACAAGGAAAACCAAATTATAAAGATGTCATCTCTCCCCAGATTAGTCACAGAATTTAACGTAACTTTAGTGAACCAGACATGGTGGCTCACACCTGTAATCCCAGCCCTTTGTGAGGCTGAAGCAGGCGAATCACTTGAGGTAAGGAGTTCGAGACCAGCCTGGCCAACATGGTGAAACCCTGTCTCTACTAAAAATGCAAAACAAAACAAAACAAAACAAAACAAAACAAAATAGCAGGACATGGTGGCAGGCGCCTGCAGTCTCAGCTACTTGGAAGCTGAGTCAGGAGAATCGTTTGAGCCTGAGAGGCAAAGGCTGCAGCGTGCTGAGGTTGCACCACTGCTCTCCAGCCTGGGCGACAGAATGAAACTTTGTCTCAAAAAAAAAAAAAAAAAACTCTAGAGAAAACACATATAATTAAGAAAAAACACAGCCAAAGCCGTTCTAATGTTCCTATGAAAAAAATAAGTGGTCAAGGCTGTCCAAAAAAATGTGAAGAATTTCTCAGAAAGAAAAAGAGTAATAATGAAAAAGAGCAGTGCTGGGTATTGACATCCATCATAAAGCTAGAATAATTTTAAAGTTCACTACCATTCATGAAAAAAAAAAGACCAAAAACACCATCACAGAAAAATTGAGAAATAGATCCAAATACATATGGAAATTTAATATGTGGGGTTTTGGGGGTTTGTTTTGTTTTTTTGAGACGGAGTTTGACTATGTCGCCCAGGCTAGAGTGCAGTGGCGCAATCTTGGCTCACTGTAACCTCTGCCTCCCAGATTCAAACGATTCTCATGCCTCAGCCTCTCGAGTAGCTGGGATTACAGACATGTGCCACCAAGCCCAGCTAATTTTTGTGTTTTTAGTAGAGATGGGGTTTCACCACATTTGTCAGGCTGGTCTTGAATTCCTGACTTCAAGTGATCCGCCTGCCTCAGCCTCCCAAAGTTTCAGGATTACAGGCATCCATCGTGCCCCGCCTAATTTACTATATATTAATGCTGGCATTTTAAAATAACAGGGAAAGGTAGTTTATACAACAAATGATACTGGTTAGCTATGTGAAAAAATATTCAGCTGTATCCCTATTTTACACTTTACACAAAAACAAATTTTAGATTGAGCAAAAATTTAAGTGTAAAATACAACCCATGAAAGTACCAAAGGAAAATAGAAACATATATTTAAAGTCTCCAAGTGAGAAAAGACTCTGTGTATGTGACAAAACTCAGAACCCTAAAAATAAAAATTTTGAAAGATGGAACCACACATGTAAAATATTTCTGAATGGTAAAAACACACAAATAAATAACATAAACAATTGAAACGATAATCTAGGCAAAAAAAAAAAAAAAACTTCCAGATGATATCACAACCAAAGAGCTAAAATTTCCTCACTGTGTAAAGAATGCTCTACAAATTAATAAAGAAAAAAACAACCCAAAAGAAGACAGCCTACTTAAGAAATAATTAGTGACTACTATTAATCAAAATAAAAGAAATTAAGCCGGGCGCAGTGGCTCACGCCTGTAATCCCAACACTTTGGGAGGCCGAGGCGGGTGGATCACGAGGTCAAGGGATCAAGACCATCCTGGTCAACATGTGAAACCCTGTCTCTACTAAAAATACAAAAAAATAGCTGGGCATGGTGGTACATGCCTGTAATCCCAGCTACTCAGGAGGCTGAGGCAGGAGAATTGCCTGAACCCAGGAGGCGGAGGTTGCAGTGAGCCGAGATGGCGCCATTGCACTCCAGCCTGCGTAACAAGAGCAAAACTCCATCTCAAAAAACAAAAAAAAATAAAAAAAATAAAAAAAATTAAAATTATAATGAAATAGCACTTTAAACTAAACTGGCAAACTTCAGTATATTTGGTAATATATTTTGTAGATGTGAGAATAAGAAAACAGGCTCTCTCTTCTCATATTACTGATAGAAATATAAACTGATATCTCTATGAAGATAAATTTTGTAATATATATCAAAATGTTAGACATTCATATCTTTTAACTCATCAGTTCCATTCCTAAGATCTTAGCCTGTGGAAGTGAGATTAACATAGCATGATTCAATACAACATTGTTTATTACAGGAAAAAGTCAAGAACAACTAAGTGTCCACCCATAGGAGATAAACACTCAAACAGTACACAGCCATTAAAAAGAAAAAAGCTAGTCCCAGCTACTCGGGAGGCTGAGGCAGGAGGATCACTTGCACCCAGGAACTGGGGGCTGTGGTCTGCTATGACCACGTCTTTGAATAGTTACTGCACTCCATCCAGCCTCAGGGACATTAAAAAAATAAAGCATGTCTTTATGTACTGACACAGAATGATCTGCCAGATACATGTGCTCATAATGCAAAGGATTTCCCTGAAAGGAAAAGCAAGAAACTGAAGCTGGATTCTTGATGGCTGGAAGGTAGAGTGGGAAGACTTGGTTTCACTGTATAACCTTATGAATCTTTTGAATTTGTGCTTTATGCGTGTTTATATTACTTACTGAAAATAATTAGGGAGCTTCCTGATAGCATAACACATGGAGGTTCCTAGAGAGTGGCCCACTCAGGAGGGCTTGGAAGTTCCCAGCACCTTCCCCCCACCTTCCCCCATGCATCTCTTCATCTGTATCCTTTGCAATATCCTTTATAATAAACAGATAAACTTAGGTTTCAAAGATCAGATCTACGACATGTTTAGGTACTTGCCTCCAGCCACACAAGTAGCCCTTATCAGTGCCGCACTGCCCTGAGAAATCCTAGGGTGACTAACAAGCACGTGATGGACCCAGCCCACATCTTGGTGAATTGACTCTGGAAGGCATCCAACAGTTTTTCATGGCAGTGGAAAGAGAAGAGTGGAAATTCGACATTCTGTGTGATCTCTACAAAATGCTAACCGTCACTCAGGTGGTCATCTTCCGCAACACCAAAAGGAAAGTTGACTGGCTGATGGAGAAAATGAGAGACACCACTCTCACCCCATCCTCGATGTACAGAGACACCTCAGACAGAGCCGCAGTCCATCGTGCAGGAGTTCCCATCCGGCGACAGCACAGTGCTCATCTCTACAGATGTCTGGGCCAGGGGGTCAGATGTCCCTCAGGTGTCTCTCGTCTTTTACTATGACCTGCCTGAAACCAGAATTGTACTCTCACACAGAATTGGGAGATCAGGTGGATATGGCCGGAAGGGTATGGCCATTAGCTTTGTAAAGAATGACCAACATCCACATCCTGAGAGACATTGAATAGTACTATTCCACTCAGATAGAAGCGATGTCTCTGAACATCACTGATCTGGTCTGATCTGAAAAAGCAGTCCCACTACTCTAACGATGAGATGGAAACTGTTCATCTATTCTGGGCTCCTGTTTAGAAATATTTAGGAGCAGCTTATATTTAGTGGAGTTTATGAGGACTATCTTTTCAAAGCGCCCCACCATACACCCCAGGAAAAGCTCTGGGGAGCCTGCCATGTCTTCTTATCCATATGTAAATAATGCATTGCTCTAAGTCTTTCTCACTAAAACATTTAAAACTTCTCCCATAAATATGATAGGAATTAGAATTATTCAAATTACTAAATTATTTTTAAATAAAAATAGAATATCCATACTTCAATGCAGGAAGATTGTTTCTAAGACTCAATTTTAAGAAAATAAACCAAAATACAGAAAGTCCATATATATTCACCACAATGATTTTTAGTTGTTTTTGTTTTGTATTCACCACGATAGTTTTAGTTGTTTTTGTTTTAATAATGAGGAAGCGGCAACAACATAAATACCCAATGTTAAAGGAATAATTAAAGAAATAATATTACATGCATGAAATGAAATACTATGCAGCTATTAAAAACTATGTTTATGGGTTGAGCGCGGTGGCTCACACCTGTAATCTCAGCACTTTGGGAGGCCAAGGCGGGCAGATCACGAGGTCAAGAGATCGAGACCATCCTGGCCAATGTGGTGAAACCCCGTCTCTACTAAAAATACAAAAGTTAGTCAGGTGTGTTGGTGGATGCCTGTAGTTCCAGCTACTCGGGAGGCTGAGGCAGGAGAACTGCTTGAACCCAGGAGGCAGAAGTTGCAGTGAGCCAAGATTGTGCCACCGCACTCCAGCCTGGCAGCAGAGTGAAATGCTATCTCAAAAAAAATAAATAAATAAATAAATAAACCATGTTTATGAAGAGGTTTTAACAACCTGGAGATGCGGTTATGTGATAAAATTTAGTTTAAAAAAATCAAGACAGATAATTTTATATGCTATGATCTCAAGTACGCAAAAAGCACATAGAAAGCATGTTAAAATGTTAATAATTATCTCAGTGCAGTGGGATTCCAGAGCATCTCTTTTCCTCTGTACTTTTTCATAGTGTTCAGTTTTCTCAAGATGTGGGTGTGTTTTTACTACAGTATCAAATGTTTAATAACAATTAAAATCTGGATGCTCTTGCTCACAAACCCTGGATCCCTTATCTACTAATGATTGACTCAGAGAGACAGCTCTCTAGGGCTTCATCATACATTGCACACACAGTGGTTTTCTGTCTTCTAATAGGACTCTACCAGAAGTGATTTCATTTCATCTCACTCTGAGTACTGGAAAGATTGGTGCCCACCTTTTCCTCATCATGCCCTCTGCATGGGACTGCAAGTCCAGCAGTGTAACAGTTTCAGGAGTCAATCTGCCGGGATACATATCCCAATTCCATCATTTTCGACTTCATTTCTCTGGGCCTCCCTGGGGAGGCAGGAGATCCCCCATGGAATGTCGCTGCGTGGATTAAATGAGATCCTTCGTGTCACGTGCACAGCTCACAGTCTGGGACACAGTCAGTCCTGAAGAAATACTAGGTATTTTGCACAAGAGAATCTGCTTTTCAATTTAAGACTGTGACTTCAAAACAGGAAGAGAAACTATCCTAATACACCTTCTCCAGCAGCGTTTCTGCCTGTGTTTTTGTCCCGCAGTTTGAGATGCTGTCCTATGGCTTGAGGTTTGGTTTACATTCATTCCTCCTTTACTCTGCCGCTGGGATATCCTGTAGCCTTTGAAGCCCATACCAGCAGGAAGCCTTGGGGACTTTATAGACTTTGTGCTGATGCCCCAGAATGGCTGTCTTTCCTAGAGAAGAGGGAATGAATTGAGGGCAGCAGAAGGTCAGAGAAAGCACCAACAGGCCTCCAGAAGATTTACGTATAACTCCCAAAAAACCAGGATGATGGTTGGACTTCTTTAAGAAGAGAAAGAATTCAAGCATTCACACTGAGTAGAAGTAGACTGATTTCATGGCTAAACTCAAAGAAGTTTGGAGCCCAGATATTGATTCTGAACAGCATTCACCACTAAAAGGAACTAAGGCTCCTTGAAGAAAATCTGATTCCAGGACTTAGGCAGAGAAAGTAAAAGATGTGCCTGGAATATTTTCTTGTGCCAGAAAATAAGGAGGTTCTCAATGATGAGGACATGCCACAAAGACCAACTTGAAGGGACTCCCCTGGCCAAATCTGGGACAATTTGAGCATCAAAATACATAATGATAACAATGGATGAAACCCTTTAAATAAAATAAAACTCTAAAAATGTCAGACTGATAAGAGAGAAAAGGCCCTTCTTTTAAATAATAGAAGGCCAACTAATAAATACAGAAGGAATGATGGAGTTATAAAAGCATCAATGATGCAAAAAAAAACAGTGGTCATAGTTTGAAGAAAAATAGCACATTTATAAGATCTCAAGATGTCTACCAACAAATGTCTAATTAATTATAAAGGGAAGAGTTGGGTGCTGTGGCCCTCACCTGTAATTCCAGCTACTTGGGAGGCTGAGCTGGGAGGGTCACTTGAGTTCAGAAGTTCAAGTCTACAGTGAGCTACAATCATGCCACTGTATTCCAGCCTGGGCAAGAGACAAGCAAGACCCCAACCCTATAAAGAAAAAATAATAATTTATAATATGAATAAAGGGGAAAACCATAGGTTTAGAGTGGGAAAACTTTACCCAAGTTATCAAAGTCATGACTACTAATGAGACATCCTCTACCAAAGTATCAGGCTCATTACTAAAAATGAGAGCCTGATATGATGCGTAGAGAAGCATATTACTTCTCTGGTACTTCTGCCAAAAATGCACAACCTGGATATAATCAGACAAAATGTTCATACGGAAGAACATTCTACAAACTACCTGGCCTGTCACCTTCAAAAATATCAAGGCAAAGAAGACAAAGAAAGGATAGAGAATTTTTCCTGAAAATTCAAGAAAAAATTGCTATAATTTTGAGATACCTTACTGACTGGAACAATAGATGAAATTTGAATACATTTAGTGAATTCGACAATAATACTGTATCAATGTTCAATTTCCTCACTTTGATCATTGTTTTATGCCTAAGTAAGCCAATGCCCATCTCAAGTATTCCGGGGTAAAGGGACATGGTGTCTGTAACTTACTCTCAATAGTTCAGAAATTCATTTTCATACAGAGAGCGAGAGAGAGAGGAAGGATGACATAAAGCAAATGGGGAAATATACAAATAATTGATAAATCTACATTTAAGACTACATGGGAATTTCTTCTACTATTATTACAACTTTTCTGCAAGTCAAAATTAAAAGATTAAAGAAAAACAAACCAGGGCAGTTGGGGAGCCAGTGGGTCATGAGACATCAAAGACAAATGGGATTCACTGAATGCTCCCTCCCTCTTCCTAGCCCCATGTGCACGCACACGTGCACAGTAAAGCAAAAAGCTAGATTCTTTGTCCTTGGCTTCTGCATGGAAAACTGTGATCCTCTTTACTTCCCAGGCACCTCAGGAGAGATGAGAATTAAAACTCTTCCAATGGAAATACACTTTCAACTTGAGGCTCTCTTCCTCCTTCTCAATTAAGGAGTACTTTGAGAAACAACTGATCATTTAGAGCCTTACACGCTGAAGTGGGTTCTCTCACCTTACCCCTTTCCTTAAAGAAGGTGGAGAGAGAACAGAAGCATTTTGGAGAAGTTTGCAATTCTCCCCGGCAGGAGGTACCATGGCAGCAGGCATGCACCGCCCCTGGGGGGAAGCCCTAAGACGGTGTGTGCAGGAGGGCACTTGGTGTGGGAGTGTTCAAAAGGGGTGGAGTGAAAATCCTGCATACCGGCCTTTAGGAAGAGATGTTGGGTCCTGGTGGCGATGGCAGCATGGAACAGGAGCAGCCCATTCCCACACCTGAAGCACATCCCAGAGCTGTGGAGCCACCAGCAATGGAACAGACGAGACCATCGCCAGAGTGACTGGGTGACTGGAATCAACCTGGGATATGAGATTGTTTGGCTCACTGAAAGACATCTCTGGGAAGGGAGGGTTGGTTTCTGGTGCGAAGGAAATGGAAATCCTCCCATACATTCTTTACTTGTATCCCAACTCATCACAGGGGCACCAATTTCACTTAGCTGCTGGGGCTCTCGCTCTGCAACTTATCATTCAACACATGGCAGCAATGGCAGCAACACATGGCAGCAATGGCAGGCTCTCCACTACAGGGTGGAAAAGCAGTGAGGAGGATACATTTGTTCCCACCAACATATCAGGCTTTCCCCCACATACCTGTTGCATGTACAACTAATCAGTCTTGAAATGCTGACTTGTCTGGGAGAAACAGAGCTAATTTTTTTTTTTTTTTTTTTTTTTTTGAGACGGAGTTTCGCTCTTGTTGCCCAGGCTGGAGCGCAATGGCGCGATCTCGGCTCACCGCAACCTCCGCCTCCTGGGTTCAGGCAATTCTCCTGCCTCAGCCTCCTGAGTAGCTGGGATTACAGGCATGTGCCACCATGCCCAGCTAATTTTTAGTATTTTTAGTAGAGACGGGGTTTCACCATGTTGACCAGGTTGGTCTCGATCTCTCGACCTTGTGATCCACCCGCCTCGGCTAAATTTTTTTAATCAATGGTTCACACTCTCATGGAGCCCCATCATCAACCAAACAACCAGAAGAAATGAAGCCTACATTAGAGGCACTCATGCATATCCTACTCATCTGTGCCAGGGAAGGAAAACCCTGAAGACAGCCTGGTAGCCTGGTGGCATAGAGCAGAAAAACACTTTGAACTCTGTTTCTTACTCAGCATAAAATTCTGTGATGTGTTATCCAAAAGAATTGAAAGCAGGATCTCAAAGAGATGTCTGCACATTCACGTTCATGAAAGCACTGTTCACAACAGCCAAAAGGTGAACACAGACACAAGTGTCCATCAAAGGACAAATGGATAAACAAAACCTGTTGTTTACATACAATGAAATATTACTCAGCATTAAAAAAAAGAAGAAAGAAAATCCTGCCATTTGCAGCAATATATATGAACCTAGAGGACATTCTGCTAAGAGAAATAATCCAGTAACAAAAAGACATATGCTGTATGATTTCACTTACATGAGGTAGCTGGAGTAGGCAAATTCATAGAAACAGAAAGTAAAATGGGATTGCCAGGATTTAGGAGGAAGGGAGAATGGGAAGTTGTTTAGTGGTTATAAAGTTTCAGTTTTACAAGATGAGGAAAGTTCTCAGGATTGGTGGCAGGAAAATCTGAATGCACTTTACATTACTAAACTTCACACTTAATAGTTAACATGGCAAATTTTATATTGTGTGTATTTTATCACAATTAAAAAGATTGTTAATTCAATGATATATTGATCAAAGATGAAGAGAAGTGACTCGGAGTCCTTTTAAGGGGCTGGCAGGTACATTTGGGCACCACGCTGACATCAAGTTTCAGATAAACTGAAGGCATCTCTAACAGCAGAGCCTACATACAAAAGGGTGACCTCAGGCCGGGCACAATGGCTCATGCCTGTAATCCCAGCACTTTGGGAGGCCAAGGCAGGCAGATCACTTGAGGCAAGGAGTTCAAGACCAACCTGACCAACATGAAGAAATCCCATCTGTACTAAAAATACAAAAAAAAGAAAATTAGCCAGGCATGGTGGCACGTGTCTGTAATCCCAGCTACTTGAGAGGCTGAGGCACGAGAATCACTCGAATCTGGGAGGCAGAGGTATTCTACCTATCTACCTGATATCTACCTGACAGGTAAAAGAATAAAAAGTTAAAAGGTTCTTTTCAGTAAAAGTCTATATACCCTGGCCAGGCATGGTGGCTCACACCTATAATCCTAGCGCTTTGGGAGGCTGAAGCGAGCAGATCTCAAAAGTTTGAGACCAGCCTGGGCAACATGGTGAAAGTCCACCTCTAAAAAATACAAAAACATGAGTCGGGCGTGGTGACACATGCCTATAGCTCCAGCTACCTGGGGGACTGAAGCACAATAATTGCTTGAACCTGGGAGGCAGAGGTTGCAGTGAGCCAAGATTGTGCCACTGCACCCCAGCGTGGGTGACAGAGTAAGACTCTGCCTCAAAAATTAAATAATTTTTTTAAATGGCAAAATAATGACCCCTCAACTTCCCTGTCCAGTGTTCATTCTCACTTATTATGTTCCAGACCCTGTTTTAAAGCCTGAATTAACACATTTATCCTCACAACAACTCTACAAGGTAAGTTCTGTTATTCTCATCCCTAATACAGATGAGGAAACCAAGGCACGAAGAAGATTTAGTAACCCATCCCGGGTCACAGGCCGGGGGCAGAGCTAGAAGTTAAACATGAGCAGCCTGGCTCCAGACCTGCAGTCTTAGTCAGAACAATCTACTGCCTCTGGATTTACAATTAGGCAATATTTACATTTATATTTAAACATATCTTTACCTATAATTATCCAAGAAATCCCTCATTAAAGACAATTTCAGTGGGTGGTAACGCTAAATAAATATATTGTTATCCTCTATGGTCTGCTCAGTATATGCAAACCCTTCACATACTCCCAAGCACAGATTCACATAGTTTATGCATGAACGTTCAATATCCCTTTCAAAGCGGCTGGGATATAAGTCTTTGTCTCAAGGAATACATTTCTGTTGTGAATTTCAGGCAGTCTCAAGTATGAAGGTGATTCCAAAAGGGAGGAAAGCTTCCATCAAGGCAGTCCTCCTAGTACCCCAAGCTGCTCTCGGTGAGCAGCTGGATCTGCTCAGGCTTCACCTCACATCTCCCACCATGCCTAAGCTCTGTTTCCTGGAATTTTTGTGGGTTTTTTCTCAATTCCACCTTTGGCCCTCTATGCCTCTGATAGCCACTGGAGGCAGCCAAATGGCCAGGTACAAAGGGTCGGTCCCTGTGAAAGCCCACGTCCAAGGTGAAGAGAGTTTAAAGCCTGAAAGCCAAGCTACAAGTTAAATCCTCAGACTGGATTGAGAACCTGTCCTTCTGTTTGGCACACTTTCCTCTGACTGATCCCCGCCCTTCACCTATTTTACATAAACCTACCCTTTCCTAGTTAGTTTTCTACACTGCTGTGCCCAGCTTTGAGTGGTGTTTTCACTTTAACCTTTTTTGCATACTCAGAAACCAATCAGCAGGCACTCCCCATCCTGTACCTATAAAGACCCCAGACTCTGTCGGTAAAGGAGAGATGACCTAACTTTGGAGAAAACGGCCTGGCCTTGCAGTTCCCTCTCCAGCTGCCCTCTCCACTGAGAACCATTTTCATCATTCAACAAAATTCTCCGCCTTCACCACCCTTCAACCCTCCACATGACCTCATTGTTCAAGGAAAGTGGACGAGAGCTTGAGACCCACTGAGTGCAGGTAATAAGAAAAGCTGTCACAGCTTTGCCCTTGCCAGTGGAGGGCAGCCGCCCTACGTGACGAGGCAAGGGGCCACCTGAGCAGCTAACACACCATTGTCCATGGACAGCGGAACTAAAGGAGAACTGTAACACCCCCTCTGGGGCTTTGGGGTCACAGGCACCCTCACCTGGGTGCTGCCCATTGCCCTGAAGGTGACATTCCTGGTCTGGCAGGGGGCCCTGCCTGGAGCTTGTTTCTTTGTCTACCCCTGGGGTGGCTGGCTGGATCCCGTGGTCGCTCATTCATGGGCTCCCTCCCACAAAGGGTTGAGTACAGTGGGCCAAGTAGAGGGAGCGCCCCTGCTGTGAGTCCCACAAAGAGGTCAAGAAAAATCCTGCATCACCTCAACTTCCTTATCTGCAAAATGGGGCTAAAATACCTACATCATAGGATCAGCCTGAGAATTAAGTAAGATAACACTTGTGAAGTTCTTAGAAAAACTGACACCCCCTAACTATTTGGTAAGGTCGTTGTTATTGACATGATCATTTCTACTGATGATCCAGCTTTGCCCTTGTTTGCATGTTGTGCAGTGGTGCCGGGCAGCTCCTCCCTCCTATGGGCTGTTCTGCCAACCTCACGACACCATCACAGATGACTTCAGCGACTGATTGTTGTGGATTGAGCTGTGTCCACCAAAAAGATATGTTGAGTCCCTAACCCCCAGTACCTGTGAACATGACCCTATCTGGAAATAGGGTTTTTGTAGATGCCATCATACTGGATTTGGGTGGACCCTAACCCAAGATGACCAGGGCCCTTCTAAGAAGAGAATTGATGCACTTGCGCACAGACAGAGGACCACGTGACAACTGAGGCAGAGATTGAAGTGACATGTCCGCAAGCAAAAAATATCTAGGATTGCCAGCAACCACCTACAGTCTCCTCCCCCAGATCATCTAGAGAGAACGCCACCCTGCTGACATCAACATGTCAGACCTCTATCCTCTGGAACTGCAACATGACAAACTTCTGTTGTTTCAAGTCACTCCATTTGTCTACTTTGTTATAGCAGCACTAGGAACCTAATACTCTCACTTTTGCTTTTCCCATTCACTCTATGGACTTTCCTTTTTTAACTTCTCTCCCCAGACAGTGTCTCTGTTGGATTCTCATTCAGGTATTTGTGCATGAACTTCCCCACATCTCATGGAATAGCTGAGTAAATGTTTGGTCACAGTGGTGTTTGTCAGAAAACTGTCATGCTCTACAAGGCTTGTTTTTGTTTTGTTTTGTTTTTAATTTGGTATACATGAATTCTTTCCCCACCACAACATATGATTGTGCAACCAAAGGAATTGGCACGGGACATTGGATCTCTTTTTTTAATTCTGTCAGTGTTAGGGAACAATCTGTTGTCACTGGAATCAGAAGCCAGTCTTGTCCTGCTGAGCCATCGTGTATCCTCATTTGAGTCTGGTCATTCATAATCTTGATGTCCTAATATTCTCTCAACTGGGAGATTGACAGAGAAACCACTGTCATTTTACCAACTGATTATTCAATTCCATATTCCTAAATCTCATTTTTTCCAGCTTCTCTGAGTTAAGCATTACATTTTATTTCAGCTAAATCACCCCTGTAATAGGCTGAATCTTATTCCGTTAGAGATTTTGATGACTTCTCCATCGATGGAACATAAAACAGTGTCTAGCATATATACATTTTTACAGTTTAATTCTGGGCTCCCAAAAGATAAATTGTGAACCAAATGGGGAAAGGGATATGAATAAATAATACCAGCTGAACAGACTAAAATATGTAGGAAAAGTTAAGCCTTGCTCAGTAAATGTCAAGTATGAAATTGTTTTATATAATTTTATTCACTGGGCCTCTCCTACTCCCACAAGATTTCATTTGATTTTCAGAGATTGATCCCATTATGTTCTGTACTCCAAGTACGAGATCAAAACATTTCCACTTGCAGGCCAGAATTTCTTGCACTCTGATGAAGAACTTGCTCTAACAATGGTGCATGCCCCAGAAAAGGGTGAAGTTGATGGTTCAGCTAGACCCTACCCAACACTACTCCCTGCAGACTGGTGTGTGTGGATAATCACTGGGTGAGCAGAGCATTGAAGAACCACAGCAGATCAGAGCAAGGAGGCTTAGCAGGACTACAGAGCAAATGCTCCTGATTGTCAACCAGGGCTGACTGGAAGGAACACTGCAGCTGAGGCACAGTGAGGCAATCACAGATGTGGCAGTGACTGTTCACCAAACCTTCCACCTTATCCTCCTAGATACACAGCTCGACTATATGTCTCAGCCTCCCTTGTGATGACATGCGGCTGGTGACTGGGGTCTAGCCACTGGAACGTGGATCAAAGGGATGTATTGTTAAAGAAAAAAATTAATCATGATACTCGTTCAAGATGGTAAAGAAGACTTAATTCAAGGTGGAAACCATTGAGATAGGTGCAGGGACCATTCCAGTGAAAGAGAGAGATTGCGCTCCACTCTGAATGCAGGATGGGCAAGCGGGAATTTATAGCCGAGGAGCCGGATGGGAGCCAGTAGAAGGGAAAGTTACTAAAAGAAAACATCAGCGGTAAGGAAAATTCTTGTTAGAGTAACTCAACAGAATCCTTGTTGAAGCCAGGGTGGGGTGATAAGTTATCAAAGGTGGGGGGCTTTGTCAAGCTGACTTGGCAGGATTCTTGTTTAAACTAGATTCTACAAGGGCAAGAGAGGGAAGCCCAGGACTGAGCCTAGTCGAGCAGAGGACTCAGAGGAGACTGGCTCAAGTCTGGGTCAAAGGAGAGCGTCTTCATCATACACCACTTTCAGGACTGGGCTCCAAACCTTTCATGCAATCCTCCTTGTTCTCTCTTTTCCTTCACCTACCAACTGAATTTAGAGTATCCAGGGGAAAACTCCAAGGCCCCGGGGCAAAAGTCAGGAAACATTTTCTTTTCTTTTCTTTTCTTTTTTTTTTTTTTTTTTTTTTGATACAGAGTTTTGCTCTTGTTGCCCAGGCTGGAGTACAGTGGCATCATCTCGGCTCACCACAACCTCTGCCTCCCAGGTTCCAGCAATTCTCCTGCCTCAGTCTCCCAAGTAGTTGGACTTACAGGCATGTGCCACCACACCCAGCTAGCTTTTATATTTTTAGTAGAGATGGGGTTTTCCCATGTTGGTCAGGCTGGTCTTGAACTCCTGACCTCTGGTGATCCACCCACCTCGGCCTCCCAAAGTGCTGGGATTACAGGTGTGAGCCACTGCGCCCGGCCCAGCAAACATTTTCTATAAAGGGCTGGATAGTAAATATTTTAGGCTTGGGGAGCTATGCCATCTCCCTCATGACTGCTCAGCTGTGCTATTGGAGCAGGAAAGCAGCCATTGGTAATATGTAAATGAATCAGTGTGGCTGTGTTCCAATAAAACTTATTTATAAAAACAGGCTGGATTTGGCCCATGAGCTGTAGTTTCCAAAACTTTGCCCTAAGCAAATCACTCAGTGGGAGGATCTTGGGTTTCTGAATCCCTGTATGGATTAGTCTGTCCCCTCCAATGTACCAAGCCTCGTTGGCTGATACAGGAGTGATGAGTCGGAATGGGATTCTGCTCAGGTTAGTTACTCAGTAATCCAGGCCCACAGAGGCATCAGCTTAGCGTGCACTTTCACAGACACCCCTATCGGTGAAAGGAAGTATTACAAATTGCATACTTAAAGCTTCCCCCAAGTGGCATGTACCATTTTCATTCACATTTCATTGACTAAAGCAAGACACATGACTACATTTAGCTTCAAAAGGAAAGCAAAAAATAAAAAGAATGGAGAAATAACCATCTGGGAGGAGAGGAGAATCCAATTATTTGTGAATAACACTAATAATACCACTAAACGTTAAACAAAGCTATCAGTCATTTACATCCTAAGTGCAAGAAAAGTTTCGTGAGATCACTATCCTCCCAAGACCAAAGATTAACCTATTAAGGAGAGGTGAAGTGGGTTGTGAGAACTCAGACCCCTGTGTATAGCGGGCTTACATTGGATGACTATGCATGGTTTTCGGAAAGCAGTGTTATGGCCTGAGAAAAACGGAAGTGGAGGGAGCTATGGAGTAGGGAAAGCAAAGACTCAAGGGCCTAAATTAGCATCGAGATACAAATTTGGCTTCAAATGAACCCACCTTGTTCGTTTTCTTCATAGAAATGAGAGAACTAAATGGCCCACTTACAAATGATTCTGTGTTAGATTGAGCCACATGAGATTGACAAGATTTGGCCACTTTTTACGTACAAAAACAATTTCATATGATCAAGCCTACATTTATATTTTAAATATCACTAACAATTCACTTTTAAAATAGAATGGCATACACAGTTACATTATATTCATAGAGTTAGAGGGTTCTATCCAAAAATATGCTCAGAACAGTCAGAAAAGAAAGCATTCCTTGGGCTGGGTAACCAGATCTAGTTCTTGAACATACTGCTAAGAGGAGCAGGAATGACTATATTCTCATCCTGACACTGCCTCTTTAGTTGCAATTCACCTCACTTTTAAACCTAAGGAAAAGAGAACTAATCTTGAGCTTCAACTATGTGAGGGACTTGAGTGAGGGTCGCATTTGAGCTGAAATGGGAATTAAGGGTCTGGCAGACCACCAAGCAGCCCCAAAGATCTTTTGGTCTGGAGGAATGGAGCTTTCAGCAAAGAGGAGATGGAGAAAATGCAAAATGAACATGGTCATAAAGGCTCAGCTTAGCCTTTAAGACCAGGTCTGAACCCAGCACTGTAGGCAGAAATAAAAGGTGCTGTTTTCTTGAGGGACTTTGTGAGATACAAGATGTAAATGGTAAGTCTTCAGAAACACTGGGATTCTGGGTAGCAGGAATAGAGCAGGAACACCTCCAGTCAGGTCTCAATTTGCCAGAAAGCAGACAGCAATGAGTGGAGGGCTTAGAGAAGACTTCACAGGCACGTGTGCTAGATAACTCCCTTGGGAAACTCAGAAATAATGGTGGAAGACTAAGGAAAGGGTGGAGGCCTGATGTTCTAGAATTAGACAGATGGAGACAATTGGCCAAAGAAATGTGGGTATTTCTTACGAAGTTTGAGGGGTTTTCCAGAGAAGCCTAACCAAAAACAGACATGACCAATAAAGAGATTTATTACAAGGAATTGGCTTACCCAACTGTGGGGGCTGGCAGGTCCCATGGTCTTCAGGGTGAGTAGGCAAGCTGGAGACCCAGGAGAGCCCACAGTGTAGTTCTAGTCCAAAGGCTGGTGCACTTAAGACCTAGAAAGAGTCAATGTTTCAGTTCAAGTCTGAAGGCAGGAAAAAAACTGATTTCCAGTTCAAAGGCCATCAGTCAGGGAGAGTCCTCTCTTCTTTGGGAAAGGATCAGCCTTTTTGGTCTATTCAGGCCTTTGACTGATTGGATGAGGTCCACATCAGGAAAGGTAAACTGCTTTATTCGGTCTACCAACTTAAATGTCAATCTCATCTAAAACACCCTTAAAGACATACCCAGGCTGGACATAGTGTCTCATGCCTGTAATCCCAGCACTTTGGGAGGCCAAGGTGGGTGAATCACCTGAGGTCAGGAATTCAAGACCAGCCTGGCCAACATAGCAATACCCCATCTCTACAAAAATACAAAAGTTAGCTGGGCATGGTGATACGTGCCTGTAATCTCAGCTGCTTGGGAGGCTGAGGTAGGAGAAGCACTTGAACCTGGGAGGTGGAGGTTGCAGTGAGCTGAGATTGCACCATTGCACTCCAGCCTGGAAGACAGAGCAAAACTCCATCTCAAAAACAAAACAAAACAAATAAAAACTGTATCCAGGGCTGGGTGTGATGGCTCACGCCTATAATCCTAGCACTTTGAGAGGCTAAGGTGGGTGGATCACATAAAGTTGGGAGTTTGAGACCAGCCTGGCCAATATGGTGAACCCGGTCTCTACCAAAAATACAAAAATTAGCTCAATGTGGTGGTGCACACCTGTAATCCCAGCTACTTGGGAGGCTGAGGTACGAGAATTGCTTGAACCTGGGAGGCAGAGGTTGCAGTGAGCTGAGATTGTACCACTGCACTCCAACCTGGGCAACAGAGCAAAACCCTGTCTTAAGAAAAAAAAAAGACACAGAATGGTGTCTTACAAAATATCTGGGCATCCCATGGCTCAGTCAAGTTTACACAAAAATTAACCATCATGCAAAGTAACCTTATTTACTCACACAGACTGATGATTTTGGTCTATGCATATACCATTTCACGAAATCTTCCCAACAACTTCCTGAGTTAGATTACTGAGGCAAGTAAAAAGGTTAAGTGGATTGTCTGAGATCACAGCGAATGGAGGAGCAAAGATTTGAACCCATAATTTCATGCATTCGTTGTTTCTAACAGTTTCCAGAATAAGGAGTCCTTTTGATTGACAATAAAATACCATAACTTTGTTTAAATCTTTATACAAGCAAATAAACTACTTTAAAAAAATTTTTTTGAAACGAGGAAAATTGAAGATAATCTTGGTTTTAGATAATATTAAGAAATTATTATAAATATTTTAAGAGTAATATGGCAAGGTTATATAAAGATAAAAATGATAGGTATACCATTACATGATAGTATTTTTATTTGAGATAATATATCACAAATAAATCTTTTTTTCAAAAACTATGAGTTCCTACAGGCAGAGTCCTGGGACAGCATATCAACTTATGTACACTCTGATGAATGCCTGAGGCATATCCTTATTAAATACTTTGAATTTTGACCCCGGCCTCAATGTGTTGACTTTATTCTGAGCCAGGGTCTTCCCATGATCACAAGGTGGCTGCAGTAGCTCTAGCCCTTACCTTCCCTCAGCTTTGTAACCAGCTGAGGAAAAACTGTTCAGCTTGCTTAACCATCTCCAGAGCCCTGGGTCTTGCTCCCATGGGGCCTAACCAGATCGCTTGCCTTTAAATGAACCAATCGACTTTGACTAGAAGCTAAAAACTGGAGCCAACCCCATAGCATATTGCATAGGCTCATATTGGCAAAGAGGTACTTGCCCAAATAAACATGGGGTACCGTTAGGAAGACAGAATGGACATGAATGGCAGAAACCAACCGTTTTCCCTCTCACGCCCTCCTATATAGGATTGAGTCTGGCTGTGTTCAACCCGAGTCTTTAGGTAATAAGGAAAGTTAGCCCTTTATGGATGGAATGTTTTCCAGTGATATGGGAATCTTAAAAGAAATGAGCTCAGGGTCAGTTACGGTGGCTCATGCCTATTATCCCAGCACTTTGGGAGGCTAAGGTGGGAGGATTGCTTGAGTTCAGGAGTTCAAGACCAGCCTGAGCAACATAGGCTGAGACCACGTGTTACTAATTTTTTGTTTTTGTTTTTTTTTTTTTTTTTGTAGAGATGAGGGAGCAACTGAGACCCCTCCCCACTGCCATCTTGACAAAAAAATAAAAAATTGCCAGGTGTGATGCATGAGCTTTGTCCCAGTTGCTTGGGAGGCTGAGGCAGGAGGATGGCTTGAGCCTGTGTGGTTGAGGCTGCAGTGAACCATAATCATGCCACTGCACTCCAGCCTGGGCGATATCCTGTCTCACAAAAATAAAAATAAATACATAAATACATAAAATTAGCTCAGTAGAATCAGGAAGAGAGCCAGACCCCGTCCATGCCTTAGTAGGAGCCATAACCCCCACCAGGCCCATGCTCCCCCAGGCCTCTGCACCTGTCCTCTATTTCCACAGTATCCAGAAACAGAATCCCTAATCCTTTTGCTCATTTTACATAGGGAGGACAGAGGTTCAAAGAACAACACTGAGCAGAGGTCACTTGTCCAGGAAGGGTGGGAGTAGGTGGAATGAGCCTAATGGATCCACCCTGTTTTTTCCTCTGGGTCCCACTCATTTCACAGAGTCCAGCCGGTGGCATTGGGGAATGCACTCACAAGTGGGTATACTGTGTCCCAGGCCCACATCCACCCAGAACCCCAGCCACATGGTCTTTCCACTCCCTATATAAAGGAGAGTGATATGCCTTAGCTGTGTTCCCCCGCTACACCAAATCTCATCTGGAACTGTAGTTCTCATAATCCCCACATGTCAGAGCAGGCCCAGATGGGAATAATGGCATCATGGGGGCGGTTTCCCCCATCCTGTTCTCATTATAGTGAGTGAGTTCTCACAAGATCTGATGGTTTTATAAGGGGCGTTCACAAATAAGTGAGAACAGACATGTTTTCTTTCTGCACCTGGCTTATTTCACTTAACCTTAATGACCTCCAGTTCCATCCATGTTGTTGCAAATGTCAAGATCTCATTCTTTTTTATGGCTGAATACTACTCCGCTGTGTATATATACCACATTTTCTTTATCCATTTGTCTGTTGATGGACACTGGGTTGCTTCCAAATCTTGACTATTGTGAGTAGTGTTGCAACAAACATAGGAGTGCAGATATCTCTTCAATATACTGATTTCTCTTCTTTGGAGTATATACCTAGAAGTCAGATTGATGAATCTGATACTGATATAGTAGCTCTATTTTTAGTTTTTTGAGGAACCTCCAAACTGTTCTCCATAGTGGTTGTACTAATTGTGTAAGAAATCTTTGAACTCCAAATATGCACTTGTTCAACACTAGAGAACCCAAACTGGAGAATGGCCTTTTGAGTGCAAAGAATGTGGGAAATCCTGGAACCAGAGCTCCAACCTTGTTCACCACCAGAGACTTCACTCTGGAGCAAGCCTTTATGTGTACAGCAAGTGTGGGAGATCCCACGGCAGACGTGTTTACCTTGCAGGGCACCAGAAAGTTCGCAACACAGAAAGGCTTTTTGAATGGGGACAATGTGAGAGAGCCTTTGGCTACTCCTCTAACTGTGCTCAGCACCAGAAAGTTCTCCCTGCAAAAGCCTTATGAATGCATAGAATGTGGGAAGGTTTCAGCCAAGGAGTGCCTTGCTCAACGCCAGAAGGTTCATCGTGAAGTAAGGACTTATCCTGAGGCAGTATGGGAAATTTTTTAGCAAAACCTTTGTTCATTCAGGCCAGGCACAGTGGCTCATGACTGTAATCCCAGCACTTTTGGAGGCTGAGGCAGAAGGACCACCTGAGGTCAAGACCAGCCTGGTCAACATGGCAAAACTTCATATCTACAAAAAATTAACAAACAAACAAACAAAATAGCTGGTATGGTGGTAGGTGCCTGTAATCCCAGCCATTCAAGAGGCTGAGGCACAAGAATTGTTTGAACCCGGGAGGCGGAGGTTGCAGTGAGTCGAGATCATGCCACTGCACTCCAGCCTGGGTGACAGACCAAGACTTTTTCTAAAAGCAAACCAAACAACAAAAAAACCTCCACTCATTCAGGACAGGGAAGTTCACACTGAGGAAGTCTGGAGGAGACCAGGGGATGTGTTATCTCCTTTTTCCGTCTACGGACTCACCCTAGAGGGTAGCTTGGATGGTAGCCTTTTGGCAGGGAGTCATCAGACAGAAGTGAACCATATATGTCAAAATATCTGAACTGGTGATAATACCTCTTAGTGCCAGGTGTGGAGGGAGCTTTCAGGAGGTGGAATGCACTTGCTTAACTGTCTAGAGACTTTGCAAGGATTATGTCACATCCAATACCCATGTCGGAAGCCATCTCACCTTGACCACCTGGCAGGATCCATCAGCCACCCCAATGTGCTCAAGAAAGTCAGACCTCCAGGCTCTCTCTCCAGTCACCAGAGAGAATCACGAATCCTTTGAATCCTTAGAGACCTCCTTCCTTTCTCACTGGCTGGTTATAGAGGGACATGAGCTGGCTTTGGCCAGGAGGACTTGAGCCGTGGCAGCTTTCTCATTATGTTCCCTTCTTCAAGGGCATTGCTGGACTCTTACTGCTCTTTGTTGCACTTAATCAGTCTCCCGGATTCCCAGTCTGGGACCTGTCTGCTCTACATTGCGTTTTAAGTATTTTTGGGGTCTATTCTTTGTTTAGGGGTAGGATGAGAAATAATTAGCCTCTGCCAGGGTGAAGATGGGAACAGTTGCTATGGGGCTTCCAAATCTGTGTGCTCAGAGGCAAAGCAGGCAGGAGGAAAATAGCTCTTCTGCTACTTTTGGCCTGATTTGCATTGTTGTACAAGGCTTGCTGGGAAAGTTTAAAAGGCACTGTGGGCCTAATCACTGGGTGTAATTAATAGGGAGTGGGAATACTGCAGTAAACTGGGAGAATGTGTCCCTTCTAAATATGCATTCACAACTTTTCAGAGACCAAGACTGTGCAGGATCAGGGTACACAAATTATAACTTCCAAATCTCCCTCTCTCCTATGGCAAATGTCACTGACAGAGCAAATGCATTAAAGTTTATTGGATTTCTATAGTTTTTCTGGTCTGTTCACCTCTAAACAATTGCTGAACAGGTGAAAGTGTGGAGATTACAGGGAGGTAGATGAAGTCCAGCAATGTGGCTTATGACCCAGCCAGTCTTTCTGATGACTTAAGTGGAAATGGCCTTCATTGCCTGCTGACTTTTGCTACCACAGTGGGAGGTTAGCTCCTCCCAAAGAATCAGGCCAGAGAAGGCAGAATTAACATACAGTTACCAAAACTTCTGGTTTTCTAAGAGCAGTGGATTTGCATTTTTATGTAGAACCCTTTATTAAACACTTTATTGTGGTATAATTGACATGCAATAACACTCGTGTTGCAGGTATACAGTTTGATATGTTTTTCAGGTACATATAGTTCAAACCATCTCTATAGCTGTGATAATGAATGCATCCATCATCCAACACATTACCTCATGTCTCTTACAATCCTCTTCTCTCTACACTGCTGATAATGTAGCCCCTGGAAATTAGTGATTAACTGTAGCTTAGTTTGTGCCTTATCTACAATTTTCTTATCAATAAAATCATGAAGTATTTATTCCTTTTTCTGGTTTCATTCATGACACATACTTATTTTTAGATTTGTTGATATTGTGTCTATAATTTTGTTAATTGTCCAGTAGCATTCTATGGAATGGATGTGCCACCATTTATTTATCCAGTCTTCTCTTAATGAACATTTGGGTCATTTCTAGATTGGAGCTATTAAGCAACTATGTTGAAAGCAAAATTTTTAAAAAGAGCTAGGACAGTTGTTGAATCTCCTATTCCACTACTCTCACATTCTAGACAAATTAATTTATTGTTTCTTTTCCAGGACTGAGAGTTTGTTGTCTTTGCTTGTGCCAAGACCCTCCACTGGAAACACCCTCTTTCCCGCCCTCTGTCAGCTTAGACAGCTTCTGCTCATCTTTGTTGGCAGCGCAGATGCTACCTTCTTCAGGAAAGATTCTCTGAACGCCTTCCCTCACTGCCCTCCACACTCCAACCTGATCCAAACTCTTTGAACATCTGCAGCACTGCATACCTGCCTTATGACACCTCTCCTCTTCCCATGAATTCACGGGATGCAGAACTATTCGTGTTGTCACTCTCTTCCCCCTTCCAGGATGTAGACACCATGAGGCAAGCCTATGTCTTGCTCAACTTTGTATGCCCCCACACCAACTCATGGTCAGTACCCAACAATTATGAAACTCCATTCAAGTCAGCATCCAGGTGGATGTCACCTCTCATAAGTATTGCAACCACCATTAAAACAAATCAACATGTTCTTTTCCTTAATCTGGGTGGTGTGTTCAGAAGCATCACTTCACTATATGATTGTCATTCACTCTTTAATAATGTGTGATGTAATTTTTTTTGAGCCAGAGTCTCATTCTGTTGCCCAGGCTGGAGTGCAATGGTGCAATCTCGGCTCACTGCAGCCTCCACCTTTTGAGTTCGAGGGATCCTCCCACCTTAGCCTCCCGAGTAACTGGGACTACAGGCACGCCCCACCACGTCCAGCTAATCTTTGTATTTTCAGTAGAGACAGGGTCTCCTTATGTTGGCCAGGCTGGTCTCAAACTCCTAACCTCAAGTGGTCTGCCTGTTTCAGCCTCCCAAAGTGCTGGAATTACAGGTGTGAGCCACCGTGCCTGGCTGCATAAAATGTTTTTTAAGCAAATAGGAAAAACAGAGCCTGAGTTCTCATAGATTCTCCATCACTTGCACATTGCTTTTTAATACATGAAGAACTGCTTAAAATGTAGAGGGTAGACTATTCCCTGAGATTAATTCTGCTCTGGATTTCTCATATGCTCCTTAGAGCTGGGTCACCGCTACCTTAAGAAAGCACTCTTTGAAACTCGATGCCTATAATTCTTAATTACAATTGCATTGCTGGCTTTATGTGCATCTCTGCTCATTTAAACTCAATGCTGACTGACAAATTGTGCTCCTCTGCCTATTCGACAGTAATTTAGTCAGGCAACCTGCAGCTTGCACCAGATTGATGAGCAGCTGTTGGATCTGTTTGGGGATGTATTGTTGTTTTCTTGGTGTTGGCTGCTCGCTGCAGCTGCTGAATGAATGAATGGTTTTGTCTTCTCCAGTAACATTGCGGGCACTCTGGATGGCCACTCCTGGAACTCCAAATGCACATTTCAAAAAAACCAATCACCTACCATTCCAAACACAGCCTCACTCAGAGGAGCAGGATGGAATGGCCCATCCGATTCAACTCAGATTCACATTGCTGTTTTCCAGGCCAGCGAAAGGTCAGGTTGATACCCCAAATGTGGCCATCCTTAGCCTCAAATCAAAACCTATTTAATTCACTACACATGGTGACTTGTCTCTGAAGAGCTCTAGGCTGGTATAAATAGCCTTCCAGTAAAATATCCCTGTGCACAGCCCCTGGGCTTATGCAATTCTGAGCTATGCAGTCTTCCTCTGCCATATCTCAGGGCCTTCAGCCTCTTAAGCATGGTGAGGTTCCCAGTTAATTGTTTAAATCTCTTCAGCTATATTTATCTCCCTCCCCCAATGATTCACACTTGATTATTTTTCCAGTTCAACTGGTTTTTCATGGTGCCTGTGGCCTGAATACAGAGTTAAGGAAAAGTGTCCCTAAGGTATAAGCAACAACTTTACTGAGATATAATTCACAAACCATGCAATTCTCCCATTTAAAGTGTACAAGTCAATGGGTTTGGTATAGTACAGTATTGTTTTTAATTATGGTAAAATATATATAACATAAAATCTTATATTTTAACCTTTTTTTGCAAAAAAAAAAAATGGTTGGAGTACACTGATGTGATATTGATGTCACTGCAACCTCTGCCCTCTGGCTCAAGTAATCCTCCCACCTCAGTCCCCTGAGAAGCTTGGACTTCAGACATGAGCCACCACACCAGCTAATTTTTGTGTTTTTTGTAGACATGGGGTCTTACCATGTTGGCCAGGCTGGTCTCAAACTCCTGACCTCAGGTGATCTGCCCCCCTCAGCCTCTCAAAGTAGTCTGGCCCCATATTGGATTTGAAAGTAAGCTGACACCACCACATTTCAAGGAACTTAATCTCTAGCTCTGCTTTAATAACAGACATTTTTTGGTGGTTTCATATTATGTCCTGAAACATTCAGAGAGGCCACTGGGGACCCTAAGGTCACACAGATCCTTTCCACTTGGAAATATGCTCACTGGTTCCTGTTGAGGGACACATAAGGTGCATTGGGGAGTCACCCACAGGTGGCAGTAAAGTATGAGTACCTAACAGTTATTATATTTTATATGTGTAAGGAAGTTCCCCAGAGTTGAAGATAAACATCAGGAAGGAAACATTTAACCTCTGAAACGGAACTAGTAAGAATCAAAAATATGTGTGCATTCTCTAACTCCCAACTCCACACCAACCCAATATCATAGCCAAAAATGTTGGTTTTCTTTTCACTAAGAAAAGCAATTCATGTGGGCTTTTCAAGTCTTTCTCTGCCCGTTTGAGCACAGTGCTCAGGCCTGTAATCCTAGCACACTGAGGGACCAAGGAGTGCGGATCTCTTGAGGTCAGGAGTTTGAGACCAGACCGGCCAACAGGCTGAAACCTTGTCTCTACTAAAAATATGAAAATTAGTTGGGCATGGGGACAGGTGCCTGTAATCCCAGCTACTCGGGAGGCTGAGGCAGGAGAATGGCTTGAACCCAAGAAGCAGAGGTTGCAGTGAGCTGAGATCAAGTCACTGCACTCTGGTCTGGGTGACAGAGCAAGACTCCATCTCAAAAAAAAAAAAACACCTCGCTCTTCCCCAACAAAATGTTTCTTTATGTTCCTGCTCTCCCTGCCTCCTCTTGCTGTCTGGAGGAGGTGCCCCCTCTCCTTCAAACTCCTTTCTCCTCCTGGCTTCCGCCCCTCTCAGGTGCTTTAGGACCCCACTAGCTTCGTCATCCTTTCTGCCTTATCTCTTCCCTCCAAAGCCACAAACCTCCTGAGTTTCTCACCTGGCTTCTCTCCCTCAAGCTGCTATTACAGATCTCCACCCCCCAAGTTCTTCACAAAGAACGTTTTCCAGTTGCTCATCTCATACAGACTTCTTAAAGCTTTGAGTCTAGTGTTTCCAGGGGGTGACCCCTTGGAACAAGAAACATGGAGCACAAGACGACCGTGCAGGGCTGAATGAGGGCTAGAAACCAAGAAGGAAGACCAATGAAGCCATAAACTCAGAACGGCTGTGAGGGCATCGGAGGCAAAGATGCAACAAAATAGAAAAAGAAACGTAGACAGGTACATGGGCAACAGCACCTGAAGCTGACTAGTAACTGAGTCAGGCCCCTGCTGTAAGGCTCCTGTCGTCTTGCTCACAAGTACAAAGAGGGCTAGGAGAACCAAGCTCATTGGAACACTCTACCAAGTTCACTAAAGACGTCCTCCAATTCAAGTCATAGTTAGGATTGTCAGATTCAATAAACAAAAATGCAGGATGCCCAGTTAAAGGTGACTTTAAGATAAACAATTTTTCCTCATTATTTGATTTCATTCCACTTACACTAAAAAAAGTCATTGTTTATCTGAAATTCAGATTGAATTGGGCTTTCTGTAATTTACCTGGCAATGCTAGTGACACTCCATACTTCACTTACAGGATTTTGACCAACCTCTTCCTCAGTCCTCTTCCTCACTTGGCTTCCAGAACACTACGCCATCCCCGTTTCTGTGAATGGCTTCTCTTCAGCCTGGTCCTTGAATGCAGGGATTCCACGGGGTTTGCGCTGCAGGCCAGGTCCTGCTTGTCTCTATAGACGCAGTCGATCTGTCTGTTCTAGGTCTTCCTCGTGCTGCACTTACGGCTGATCATCTTCAGAACTTCAGGGCTGAGTCACTTCCATCTTTTTCTTTCTTTTTCTTTTTTTTCTGAGACAGAGTCTTGCCCTGTCAACAGGCTGGAGTGCAGTAGCGCAATCTTGGCTCACTGCAACCTCTGCCTCCCAGGTTCAAGTGATTCTGCTGCCTCAGCCTCCTGAGTAGCTGGGATTACAGGCACCTGCCACCACGCCCAGCTAATTTTGTATTTTAGTAGAGATGGCGTTTCTCCATGTTGATCCGGCTAGTGTTGAACTCCTGACCTCAGGCGATCTGCCCTCCTCGGCCTCCCAAACTGCTGGGATTACAGGCGCGAGCCACCACACCTGGCCACTTCCATCTTTCTTTAGACATCTTCACTTTGAGTTTCTAGCTCTTATCTCAAAGCCAACTCATCTAAAACCAAACTCACCATGCTAGTATACCTACAAAATCTGTCCCCAGTCGCCCCGCTAAGCCATGGTGCCAACATCCTCCTGATCTTGCATTCAGGAAATGTCAGACCCAAATTCAATTCTTCCTGTTTCACTGCTTATATCCAGTCACCAAACCTCTTTCATTCCACCTTTGAACATCTGTCATCTCTGTCACTGGGCCTCACCCTCTGTGATGTCTTGCCTGAATAAATGTGACTCCCAGGCTCCTATCCCCCATCTCTCCAGTTTTTTCTTCAAATGACTGCCACACAATATCCAGAAATGCTTTCCAATTACATCATTCCCTTCTGAAAGGTCTGCACGGTTTCCACTGACTCAGAATAAACTCCTGCTTGGGCCTCACTTCTGCTTCAGAAGGAGCCTTCTTAACAACTGTTTTGAACCAGCACCTATGAAAGTCAGCCGCCTACCTTCACCCAATTATAATGTAAATGTACATTTCTCTCTCTCTTTTTTTTTTTTTCTATTTGCAGAGAATTTGAAAATACAGAAGAGCTTAAAAATAAAAGTTTTTTTTTTTTTTAAGAATTACCTTTTGGGCCAGGTACAGTGGCTCACACATGTAATCCCAGTACTTTGGGAGGCCAAGATGGGTGGATCACCTGAGGTCAGGAGTTTGAGACCAGCATGATGAACTTCTGTGTCTACTAAAAATACAAAAATTAGCCGGGCATGGTGCCAGGCCCTGTAATCCTAGCTACTTGGGAGGCTGAGGAAGGAGAATCACTTGAACCCTGAGAGGTAGAGGTTGCAGTGAGTCAAGATTGTGCCACCGCACTCCGGTCTGGGCGACAGAACAAGATTCCCTCTTAAAACACACACACACACACACACACACACACACACACACACACACACACACGACCTTTTAATCCCTTAGTACATTGAAAGTTTCCATGATCTGACCCAGGCAATAACTGCAGGACTGTCTCCCAGGGGGTCCCTCCAAATATTTGAAACGAAGCCTCAAGGTTTATTCATTATTTTCCAAATATGCCACCCTCTCTCCTGCCCATGTGCCTTTTCCCAGCCTGAAATGCTCTTTGGCCATTCCTCACCTGCTCAGCTTTCAAAAGCAGCTCTTCTGTGAGGCCGTCCCTGGTTTCTCTCCCACACACCCCTCACTCCCAGTTAGAAGTAATTTCTCTTTCTCCTAAATTCCCACAAAATTTTCCCCTTCGTTTAGCACAGCTTGTCTCCCCACTAAGTTGTTGAGCAAACATGGACTGATGGGTCTGTTACTGGGACAGGCAGGACTGGTAAAGTCATCAGGACAATGAGACTTGAGGAGGGCAGAGGGTCCAGGAGGGCACAGTGACATCCGCACATCTGGGCTAGCATCAGGCGTCTGCACTCCCTGTCAGCAAGGCCTGGGTGGACTCCCTCGGTGCCCACCCAAAGCCCCTTGGTGATGGCTGTTGCCTGCAGTCCCCTCTAACTCACAGCTTCTTGACCTATGAGCCTGGGAGGTGATGTAGCCCCCTGGCAGTGTCCCATCCCCTTTGGATAATGGCTAATTCTGGGGTACAAAAGCCTGACTCCTTTGCTCAAGTAGTGCTACTTTTCGGTCAGATTTGGGTTCCAGAGACCCTCTCTGCAGCCCTCCGCCCTCAGCGGGCCAAGGCAGATTCCACCTGAGACCTCAGCTCCTTCCCGTCCCTCTCTGGGTGCCCTCACCTCCTGACCCTCTGAGGTCACTGCACTTGAAGCCCTGGCCCATCATTCGGCCTGGTA
Source organism: Saimiri boliviensis (assembly GCF_048565385.1). Taxonomy (NCBI): domain Eukaryota; kingdom Metazoa; phylum Chordata; class Mammalia; order Primates; family Cebidae; genus Saimiri; species Saimiri boliviensis. Next base: position 53,016,416 of record NC_133461.1, read on the forward strand.
GCAATTTTGTGTTCTCTCTGTGACCTATTCCCCTATCTCTGAACTGGAGAAACAGTTCTCTCCCACAGCTGTGAATAAGGACTGTGGAAGCCCTTAGTTGGAGGTTGGGAAATTACAGTTTCATTCAGTGCTCCTGGAATCTGAAACCCTGAGTCCTCAGGAATGCAGTCCCCAGGGGCAGGCAGTTAACAGTGCTGTGGTGGAGGTGGGTGTGAGGTGCCCTCCCTGGAAGAGAAGGAGAGCTTTGCAGTGAATGCAGCTCAGCCTCACACCCCATCCCCTCTGCCTCACCTTAGTGAACTTTAATAATCAGTCTACCTTTACTGTTGACCGTGGACCTATCTTTCTTTTTGTTTTGTTTTGTTTTGTTTATTTGTTTGTTTGAGACAGAGTCTTACTCTGTCACCCAGGCTGGAGTACAGTGGCGCGATCTTGGTTCATTGCAAACTTCACCTCCCAGGTTCAAGCGCTTCTCCTGCCTCAGACTTCTGAGCACCCGCCACCACACCCAGCTAATTTTTATATTTTATATATTTTGGTAGAGGCGGGGTTTCACCATGTTGGCCCCAGGCTGGTCTTGAACTCCCAATGTCAGGTGATCCACCAACCTTGGCCTCCCAAAGTGCTGAGATTACAGATGTGAGCCACCATACCTGGTCTTGTAAACCTACCTTTCTGGATTCATTCATAAATTATTTCTAAGTGATTGCCATGTGACCCCAAAAAACTAGTACTTCTAGACACTCCACTGTTGGTCAATAAGCACTGACTTAATATTAAAATCATCTAGTGAGGGGAATATTGGCCTAGTTTCAACCTGTGTGCTCACAGCAAGAGGACGATGTTGTAGAAAGTCTGATAAGATGAACGCACCGCAGAGGAGATGGGGTGCTAGCCCGGGGAACTGGGGCCCAGGAGGAGAGAGAGACAGGAATGGCTCACATTTGTCTGCAGAATACATTTCCCGTTTGTTTCATGGCACACTAACCACCGTGCAGCTGTGATTTGCGGGTCTATTCAGTCCTTGGCTGCTTTACATTTTGATTCTCAAGCACTGAGGATTCTGCTTTCTTGGAATTTAAAAACCCTGTTCATAGAATGTGTTCATTTTCAAGTAGATAAAAGATCTTCCTACGGATCAACCAAGAGCATTTCATCTTTTCTTTCTCCGATACCCATCCCAAGGCATACAGCACAATTCAAGACACAGACATCATCGTCGTAGAGCAGAACATAAGCAGATGGCTTTCCAGTTCTGGCTATCTAAATACTGTGTCATCTGTGTTACATAACTGTCACAGAACGCACACTGCTCTGATTGTGCAGCACAGATCATGACAGATTGCTCCGTTTTTTGACATCATTTTCTTCAGTGTTTGCTCTGTTCTGAGCTCAGGGAAACTAATTATGTCCAGGTGGGGTCCAGGTGCAGATATGTGTGCTAACTCCAGAGGGCCTGCTTACACATAAAATGGTTTTGCTGGAGTGATCTAGCTTTGAAAACTTGCTCTCTTGGCCCTTTTTAATAAGTGTTCATTTTTCTCTATATATTCCCCCATCCCCATGCTGACTAATGAGTAACTGAAGTTCTCAGGGAATGGGACCAGCTCTGAGAAGGAGACTCAGACTCCATTGCAGACGGTGGGCTGCCATTCCTCAGAGTCTCTCAGAAAACCTGTCTTTAGCACACATGGTCTCGTTCCCTAAATTATCATTCTCATGCATGATGCTGAGAGGATTTAGCTTCACTTCAAGTTTAGAATGGAAAATCATACTTGTTAAGAAGATGTATTTCCTGTTATGAAAAGGAACTGGATGGCTGGATGGTGGCTATGGTTTCACAACAGTGTGAATGTACTGAGTGCCACTGAATTGTACACTTAAAAATTACTAAGATGGTACATTTTGGTATGCCTATTTTACCACAGGGAAAAAGGAACTGGTACTGTTTCCAACTTCCAAGAGGTGGGATCCACAGAAATTAGAGCAATATGCCACCTTCAAATGAGTAGTATTTACAGAATTCTTCCATTGGTTATTGCAGAGACTTACACCTTACATTGGCATAGAATTGCTTTATAGTTTGAAAATCACTTTTAACACCCTATTGTATTTTACCCTCTCTGTGTATATAAGTAGGTTTATCACTATATAACAAATAAGGATTGTTGCATTATCTTTGCTACCTAAGAAATGACTCCAAGACCTAGCAGCTTACGTGTAATACTCATTTTGGCTGGGTGTGGTGGCTCACACCTGTAATCTCAGCACTTTGGGAGGCCGAGGCAGGCAGATCTTTAGATCAGAAGTTCAAGACCAGCTTGGCCAATACGGTGAGACCCTGTCTCTACTAAAAATACAAAAATTAGCCAGGCATGGTGGTGCACACTTATAATTCCAGCTACTTGGGAGGCTGAACTACGAAAATCACGTGAGCCTAAAAGGTGAAGATTGCAGTGATCTGAGATCATGCCACTGCACTCCAGCCTGGGCAACAGAGCGAGACCCGGTCTCAAAAAAAAAAAAAAAACTTATTTATTTTACTCCACCATCTGCGATTATGTTCAGGGCTTGGCAAAAATGGCCACTTCTGCTTCATGAAGCATCATTTGAGGTGACCCAATGAGACTAGAGGATCCACTTTCAAGAATGGTTCCCTCACATGCCTGGCAAATTGGTGCCAGCTTTCAGCTGGGATCTCAATAAGGGATTTGAGCCAGGGGTCTCAGTTCTTCTCCACATGGGCCCCTCCAAACAGGGCTTTCTACAGCACAATGGCTAGGCTCCAGAAGTGGGTGTTTCAAAAGATAGGAAGAGGTAGCTCCTCGTCTTTTAAGACTTGGGTGGAGGATCCAGCACATCTTCCCTTGCTCTTCATCAAAGCAGCTGCAGGGCCTACCAATCTCCCAGGGAAGGAGACGTGGACACAATCTCTTGAAAGAAAGATTGTCACCCAATTTGTCTCCTCCTGCCTGAAGGATGTCAACACCTGGAGTAGTTGGCCATGGTTACTCAGAGATGTGACCCTTGGTTTTCTCCGTGACGTTTCTGGATTGGTGTGATTATAAATGATTTTATTCCCATGAAGTCTGTTGATAATCATGCTTAAACCACTTTCCCTCCTTTAAGTTAGAGTACAAGAGTGAGTTCTTAAGAATAATTTTTTTCTACTACAGAGTGTTTTGAAACACATCTCTTCCAGGTCTGAGATCTAGGTGTATACGTGAAATCCTTAGTTTAGTTTCTGCCAATGATTTAAACACTATTTTTATCATAATATTTATCACCACCAAATGTATACAAATGCAAAATCATGTGTCCTAAATCTTAGTTTTAATATCATAAATATTATCTTTATCAGATTATCTCAAGTAAGAAGTGAATTCATTTGATGTTACCTAAAAATCTTAAAAGATTATAAATGTCCTGTTACAGTTGTGTTTTTATGATATCAAGCTCCTACTTTAGAGTGAAGCTCTTATAGGTGAAATAACAATTTTGCTTCAAATAATTTTACCTTGCAGCTAAATTTGCTGGGAATAAACCATTCCATCAAGTGAGAGATACAGGCCTATGAGTGCTGCATGTTGACAAATACAGTTGTTAAAACATGGAGACCAAGGAGAACATTCTCTACAATGAAGCAGTTGAGGTGGGGGTCACCACCTTAACCAAAGGAACAGTCTCCACACCCACATCACCAATGGTATAACAACCTGATGTTAAATGCCTCCCAGCATGGCACAGTAGGAAGTAGATGGTAACAACTGTGAAATAATCTTGCCCAAAATGGCTTGACTCTAATTGACCCTTAATGTCGTTCAGTAATTCTTTCTCAGCTAGTTCCTCAACTGAACCACGGATCCACAGAAAATGAGTTGAGCGATGACTTAGTCAATTATCCTAAGAATGGAACATAACTAGTACCATTCTACATGCATGGGGTAGAAGTTAATTCAGGACGTAAAATGGGTGCCTTTGGAAAATACACCTCAATTTTCTTATGGGTCCCTGGTTGCAAAGGGTCAAGTTCAATGAGGAAATAATCAGACAAATGCAGAACTTGACATATTCTACAAAACAACTCACCTACTTTCTCCAAAGAGAAAATATCATTGGGGGAAAAAACAGTGATTATTAATTAAAGGAGTCTAAAGATTTCTGTCACAGTCGATGATTGTTTTTGCCTCTTTTTGACCTTCATCTAAAGGATTCATACAGTCTGTGCTCTTGTATCAAGCTTCTTTCACTCAACATGTCTGAGATTCAAGATGCAACATCTCTTTCCTTTTGCTGCTGTGTACCATTCCTTTGTACACATACGCCACAATTTGGTTATCTAATTTATTGTTGATGGATCTCTGTGACACTTCCTGCTGCTGTAAACATTCTTGCATGGGTCTTTGATGGCCTGTGCAACTCTTGTGTGTAGACTAAGAAGAGGAGTTGCTGGTTCATAGAGTCAGTATCTGTTGAAGGGTTTTAAATACTGCCAATTATTTTCCTAAGCGGTTCAACCAATTTGCACTTTCAGCCAAAGAATCCGGGAGATTTAGTTGTTTCATATCCTTGCTCCTTCTAGGGGATGGGGAAGAGGTCATATTGACAGGGAAAGAGCTTGAGGCAACCTTCAGGGGCGATGAAAATATTCCATATGTCAACCTGCTCGATGGTCACATAGCAGTCAAAATTTTTACATAAGTATGTAAAAATTCATTGAGGTACAGGTTTAAGGTTATACACTTGTATGTAGGTTCTATCTACCTCAATGAGAGATGAGAGAGCAAGAGATTAAAAAGACAACGACCAAACGTAATGGGTGAAACTTGACTAGCTCCTGGTTCAAACTAAAAACACTTATCAAAGACAGTTTTGAATCACTTGGAGAAGTTTTAATGCAGCCTGAATATTAGATGTTGTTAGGAAATTCTTTTTCATTATCTTAGGTGTGATTGTATTGGGTTACTTAGGAGAATGTTCATATTAGGAAATGCATGCTGGGGTATTTAATTAGGGGCAAATTGTCATGCTGTCTGTAACTCACTTTCTAATGTTTCAGCAAGTGTGTGTGTGTGTGTGTGTATGTGTGTGTATACACATAGAGATAAAAATAAAACAAATATGGAAAAAATGTTAACCATCGTTGAATCTAGGCGGTGGATATGAAGTTGTTTATTATTCTTTTCAACTTTTCTGCGTATTTAAAACTTTCCAAAACAAAGACAAGATGTGTTTGGGGGAAGGTATAGAGAGTTGAAGTGACCAGCTTAAAATGACAAGGTAACTAAGGAGAAGACCCTAAAATAAAAATCTAGCCATCTCGACCCTCTCTGTGCCATCCTGTACATTGCTGCTTCCTGGTGTTAAAGACTGATTGTTAAATTTGAATATGCTTTTTAAAATGTACTTCCTTCTACAAAGTGCTTCCAACAGTCTAACAGGAAAGCACAAAGACACCCCTAGATTTCTCTTATAAATAAACTTGCATTCTGCCTGCAAATCAAACCTCCCCCTGCCCCCATCTCTCGCCTGTTACATAGCTACTTTCAAAATCACTCCACAATCATTTGACCCATGTCCATATTCCCTTTTTCTAATGCAAAAGCTAAATTGAAAGCTAAGCGGCCCTGGCAGCCCACAAAGCCCCATGATTTCTGCCCCGAGCGGGAGGGGACCCGGTGAACGCCGCGCCTCTGTTTCAGGTTCACTGCCCAGCTGCCGCGCTCAGCGGAGCTTCTCAGGTGGCTGGGCCACTTTGAAGGTTTACTTTCAATTAAAAAAAATAAAATAAAATAAGAAAAGCCCAATCAGAAGCTGTCAGGGATGCAGGTGAGATTTATTCTGGGTGGTCAAAGGGGAGCGTGTCCAGCAGTAAAGGCCTGAAGGTAGGCAGGAAGGAAATTCAAGCTGGAGAGAGAAATTCCTCCTGGCAAGGTCAGCCAGCGCTGGGCTAGTCCTTCTGGGTAAGGCTGCCCGATTCCTATTCTGGACTTGCTCAAAAGGGAGCGCAGGAGTCGGCTTGCAGACGCTTGGAGGGTGGGTTTGGGGAGGGAGACTGTCCAGGGGGAGCCTTGAAAGCAGAGCTTATTAATCAGATGAAAACAGGCCTGAGGGATCCAAACATGACTGATTTTCAAATTGCTTCCTGATTCAAAAGCTGGTGTTGCCCACCTCAAAATGTGATGAGAGGTGAAGAGGCCAGGTCCCTGGGCAGTTCTGCACGCATCGAGCTTCCATTGAAGTCGGCCTGTGTGCAGAAACGGAGCAGCTGTGCAGAGCAGAGCTGGAGTGGGGGGCTGTGGTTTTATCACCTTTCATTTCCTGTCTCAGTTCTGACATGGCTCTAGACGTTTCACATGCAAGTGTGAAAACTAACGTGTGCTTTGCAGAAGGGATCATTCCAAGTGCTCCACTAACCCTGATCAACACCCTAGTAACTTCTAGAACCAATCAGTCAAGCTATACGCATGGGTTTTAAAATATTCTCAGCCCCTCTTCCCTGTTTACACCCATAAAATAAACATTCTTCCCTGTTTATTTATCCGGGTGTAAACAGCGCAATCCCGGAAGTAATTGGAATATGGAAACTCAAGTGGGTTCTATGCCCTCTCCGTTTACTCTGGACGTGGTAATTATCCATGTTATACTGGCTCGTTTCTTACCGTGGGTAATAAGGGTTACCACTGAAGCTGTTAGTTATGCTAATAGACATTACCCAAATATCCCAGACCTCATTAGATATTTAAAATACATATGTGTTTTTATAGTTATATATACATTGTAAATACCTACATTTATTTTATTTTTATATATAGTTTAAATACCTCATTTGGTATTTAAAATACATATATATGCATTTAAATATGTATTTAAATAAATATATAAGTATATATAAAAGATATGTTTAAATAAAATATATTTAAATTACAGATATATATTTAAACATATGGGTATTTAAATAAATACATATATGTATATATAAAATATATAGGTATTTAAATATATATATTTAAAATATAGATAGATGTATTTAAATATATGTATCTAAAATACATATATGTATACACATATAGACAGAGATTTAATTTTTTAAAAACAAAGTTACAACGAACTAAGCCCATTTTGTCTGATTTCCAGATGTGGACCTTCTTGTACCTGTCCTGTTATTTTTGACAGTTCCCAAAGAGAAGGCCTTGCACACATCCATAAACCAGTCTGTCAAGGGAAGTCATCCGGAAGCAGCCACCATCTTCCAAGTCGTGGCTCTGATTCTCCCTTGTCTTTGTCCACCACGTGGCCTCCTGGGTGGGGAAGCCCCGGCGCTGCCAGTGCCCATCTGGAGAAACCAGTGGTGACGCAGGCCTCCAGATGACATGTTTCTTTGATGGGAGCTCAGCATTCCAAATGGGTTGTCGAAATGCTGGGTTCCTTGCCTCATGGACAAAAATGATTTCCTATCTGGCTCTGTGTCACCTTGTGACATCCGGTCACTAAGTCAGCTCTGTTTTGCCAAGAGAATCACGAAGTGTCTTTTGAAAGGTTTTATCAACTTCTGCATTTGTAAAATAATTTTATAACCTCTGGTCATTATTCTTCTGTTGAGAGGAGTTCAAACATAAGCCAAGAAGATAATTAAACTGTCCATTGCTTTCTTTTTCTTCCTCTTTCTTCCCAGTTTTTTTTCCCCACTTTTCTTCCCAGATTTTCTTCCTGAAAATAAATTTCTTCCTCTTTCTCAAGTTACAGAACAAAATCTCATAAGATTTTTAATGTACAAAACACATATTCATAGAGATGGAATGAAGGTATTAACTGTATTAACACTATCTGGGACTCTCCCTGGTCAGTCACAACTTCTAATAAATCTAAAAAGCCAAGTCAGGCATGGTGGTGCATGCCTGTAATCCCAGCACTTTGGGAGGCCACGGTGGGTGGATCACCTAAGGTCTGAAATTTGAGACTAGCCCATCCAACATGGCGAAACCCCGTATTCACTAAAAATACAAATATTAGTTGGGCGTGGTAGCACCTGCCTGTAATCCCAGCTACTCCAGAGGGAGGCGGAGGCAGGAGAATCACTTGAACCTGAAAGGTGGAGGTTGCAGTGAGCCAAGATGGCATCGCTGCACTCCAGCCTGGATGACAGAGTGACACTCTGTCTAAAAAAAGAGAAACAGGTTTATGTTGTGAATTACAAATAACGCCTACAATATGAAATAGATCAATCCTGAAAATTTGACCTTAGAGCAATTTTCACCAAAATGTAATTATTTCCCTATTAGCATCTATTATATTATCAAAGACAGAGTTTCATAAAAGCAAAAATTTGAGTGTAAGAGATGCCCCAATTTAAATAATATAGAATATGTGGAGTAAGATAAAGATGTTCTTGGGAAGGAGTACCATATATCTTTATGTGAAGGAATAGTACAAATGTAAGAGGTTAGTAGATGTTTTGATACAACTTATAGAAAGAGTAAAGGTCACCCCAAGATGTATGCACTGCCTCGGTGCCCAGGAAGGAAGTCGCCACATGGCTAAAGACAAACATTTAAAATGTGTAATTAGAGGCCAGGCGCAGTGGCTCACTCCTGTAATCCCAACACTTTGGGAGGCCAGGGCGGGAGGATCACTTGAGCTCAGGAGTTGGAAGCCCGCCTGGGCAACATGGTGAAGCCCTGTCTCTACAAAAACACAAATTAGTCAGATGAGGTGGCGTGAGCCTGTAGCTTCAGCTACTCGGGAGGTTGAGATGGGAGAATCGCTTGAGCACAGGAGGGCGAGGCTGCAGTGAGCTGAGATTGTGCCACTGCACTCCAGCCTGGGTGACAGAGAGAGGCCCTGTCTCAAAATAAACAAAATGTGTAATTAGAGTCATGGAACATGGTGTAATTTGAAATTAGAAACTATTTTTGTTATACCCTGATCATATAATTACGAAAGAAGCTCTGTTGCTTCTTTTGGGATTGGGCATTAACTAGAACTGAGCTGCAATACCAACTTTAGCCAGTAGATGGTGCATTCTTAAGGGAAGAAAAGACTGGAAGTGGAAAATTCTGCTTTTATGAAGACATTTGAAGATAGAGAGCTTGAATTTATCGGATACTTTTGGACATGTGGTTTCTACTAAGAAATAGACGGCTACTTTCAGAGATCACTGGGAACTGGGGATGTAAGAGTAGATACAAGAGAAAAGCCAACAGAAGAATTGTTTAGGGAAGTTGGGCATAGGTTTGTGAATGGGTAAGATAAGAAATACTTTTTTTCAGTGGATTTTGGGGAAGATTTTGTTAAGATTTTGGAGGTCCTGGAGTGTGGCGATTTTTAAAAAGCCAAAAGCTTTTAGGTGGGGCGCGATGGCTCACTCCTTTAATCCCAGCACTTTGGGAGGCCAATGTGGGGTGGATCACCTGAGTTCAGGAATTCGAGACCAGCCTGGCCAATGTGGCACAACCCTGTCTCTACTAAAAATACAAAAATTACCCGGGCGTGGCGGCAGATGCCTGTAATCCTAGCTACTCGGGAGGCTAAGTCAGGAGAATCGCTTGAACCCGGGAGGCAGAGGTTGCAGTGAGCTGAGATTGTGCCACTGCACTCTAGTCAGGGCGACAGAGAGAGACTTGGTCTCAAAGAAAAAAAAAAAAGGCCAGTAGCTTTTAATATTGTTAGGAAAGATTCACGAATGACACTAATGACATAGGTAGAGAAAAACTTTCCTACTTACCTTATCGTCTCAGGGGATTTTAAGGTATTCCTGAGTAATGTCTTGGGACAGTGGGGTGTGTCGGGAGGGTGTGTGTAATGTGGATGGGAGGGAGGTGGATGGGGGTTGGTCGTGTGTTGTGTGGAGTGGATATTGGGTGGATATGTGTGTACTGGTGTGAGCCTGTGTCTGGGTGGGCGAGCAGAGTGCATCACGGGTGGAGAGGGCAGGTGTGGGTGTGGATGTATCGCAGTGTGTGTGCACAGGGATGTCCTCATGTGAGCCCCTGGGGAGAAGGGGAGCTTCTAGCAGGGGAGAAGGAGAAGTCATTGTTTTATCTTATTTACAGAGCGTTTATGTAGCCTTAACCGATTTTCTGCGTTTAATTTAATATAAGATACTGAGAAGTGAGGGGGCTGTGATCAGACTGCCTTATATTGTAACACAAAAACAACTCCACCGGTGTACTCAGTGGCTGCCCGGACAGAGCTAGAACAGAGAAAACTATGTGGAGCTACTGCCATCTAGTGGACAACATAGAGACTGCTGATGTGGATGAGGGAAAGACCTTTAGGATGGAATTTTGTTGATCCAGATTTGCTTTTTTGTTTTTGTTTTGTTTGTTTGGGCTTCGTTTGATATTTTTTGTTTCTTGTATTTCTTTTTCGAGACAGAGTTCCTCTCTGTGGTCCAGGCTAAAGTGCAGCGGAGCGATCTCGGCTCACTGCAGCCTCGACCTCTTGGGCTCAAGTGATCCTCCCACTTCAGCCTCCTGAGTAGCTGGGACTACAGGTGCCCGCTACCACGCATGGCTAATTTTTGTATTTTTTGTAGAGACAGGGTTTCACCATGTTGCCCAGGCTGGTCTCCAACTCGTGACCTCAGATGATCCTTGGCTTTCCAAAGGCTGGGATTACAGGCATGAGCCACCGCACCCAGGCGGTTTTTGATTTGATTTGATTCGGTTTTTTGCTCGGTCCAGTTACCAGTCACCTCCTTCTACAAGCTCTGTCTTATTAACCCCTGTGTGAGAATGGTGTGAACAGAGCCTCCTGAGAGTGGAGAGACAGCGTGGGATGAAGCGTCAGCGCCTGGACGGAGTTTCAGATACCTGAATTCAAGTTCTAGCTTCAGCACCCGCTGATCGAGGCAAGTCATCTACTCTCTTCATTCATTCGTTTCTAAGGAATGAGGCCATTAATCCTGTGCTGCCAAAGTAAGCACCGTACCTAAATTTCTGCATTGTCATTATCCGTGCAAATCCTTTTTCAGCCTTCTTCAGTCAAAGCCTTGTCTATACAATGTCCAGGACATCAGGTACACGGCCTTGCCATAGGACAGCATTGCCTGAAATGATATAGGGCCAAGCACGGCCGTTCTGCAGGGGGGACAGCTGTAAGAGCACTGCCCTCTCTTGCGTCCCTACAAATATTACTATAAATGAAACAATTAATCAAGTTATGTCACTTCATTGTGGCACACATTCATGCTCAAGTTCCTGTTGACTCCATGCCAGGTGATCTCTAACTCCTTAAAAGCAAGGGCTCTGCCTACTCGTCCCCCAATACCCACTCTGTGCTATGAACCTGGGTAGGGGCTATTGTCTCGAAGCAGCAGGCATTTTCCTCAGTCTCGAGAATGGACTAGAAGAATATGGCTTTCAGAATTTCAGATCATCAATGTGATGCTAGATGGAAAAAAAAAAAAAAAAAAAGAATTGTACTCACAGCAACTTGATTCCAGAAATGAGAGGCCAGGAAACACATCATGCAACCACCCACCTAACTGGGCCATGACCCAGATGCCCTACACAGGGGGCAAGGAAACAGGAAGGACACAGTAATAATTTTAAAAACATTGGTTTACAGTTATCTAAGAAGAAACTGATAAGTGTCTTCCCATGGAGGAAAAAGCATATCTTGTTGTTACATCTTTGTCTTGCCTATTTGAAATTTTCAGTAAGTTTAAACATCAGAAAAATGTTTCCAGAATTACCCTAAACTTTTTCTGCAGGATGTTTTCTTTTATGGTCAACTGTGACCTTTAGTAAGAGAGCAGAGAACTGGCGGTATGGAAATTTGAAACGAGAGATAAAGCCGACTCCTTCTGCTAATCCTTTCACAGAGCTACAAATCTTGAACCAAACAGGCTGGTTCTCTTTAAAGTCCTCTCTCTTCTCCTTTTATTCCCTCGCAGAAGTAGAAGCATGTGAAGAAGTGACTATGAGCATAAGCAAGGAGAAATGCAGTTTTTTTAAAGGCACTATTTCATACTTAATACAAAGTACATAACCAGTCCTTAGGTTGCAGTATATGATTTAACGTGGTGAAGAGGCTGAATGAGGTAATTCAGAGAGAGACGCTCGTAGCTAAGAGCAGCTTGTTCTTCCCTGCGATGCTCATCCTCCTCCATCCTCTCAGTACAATTTTACTCTCTTGGGTGCCTCTCTATTGTTATGTTGCATAGTTTATGATATTTCAAAATCAATTATCTTTACCGCTAAATCATTTCTCAATAAATGTTCCTATTGAGAAGTAGCCATGGCCTTAAAACAAGTCTGTTCTCTTGCATAATAATGTTCAATCCACTCTCCCCTCTAGAGACTGGTTCAGAGACATGCACAAGATACCAGCAGGGCATTCCATTGATTTTTTTCAAGCACTTTTTTTTTCCTCACTGTTAATAGGAGAGACCCTGTTTCTATTTGATTAAAAGGAACACAGGCATCCACCATTCCAGCCCTGTGCAGAAGCCAGCATGAGAAATTAAGTTGTTGGAGTCTCTGGCTTTGGCCATTCCTGGGGTCAGCTCCCACCACTGTCTTCATGTACTTTGGTCATAAAAGCCAATTAGCTCGCTTTTGCCCAGGTGGTTCAAATTGTGTTTCTGTCATTTGTAACCAAAGGAATCCTAATGGATGGACCCCGCAGAACATAAAATTTCCAACTTTCTGTTGGAATGTTTGTGCTTTCCAGGGTACACACTAAAGGAATGTCGTGAATCACTTCCTTTTTACTTGCAGAGTAGGGGTTGCAGTCTAGATGTCAAAAGGGAAGAGACAGGCAAATTGTTTTCTTTTTTCTTTTTTTTTTTTTTTTTTTGAGACAGAGTCTTGCTCTGTCTCCAGGCGCCGAGCTGGGAGTGCAGTGGCACGATCTTGGCTCGCTGCAACCTCCACCTCCCGGGCTCAGTAATTCTCCTCCCTCAGCCTCCTGAGTAGCTGGGGCTACAGAGCGAATTATTTTCTTGAGGGAATGTGGGCCCAATATTACTGAATCTTCCAATTTTTTTCAGGCAGAAAAAAAAGCTAAAATCCCAATTTTAAGGAGAAATTTGTCAATTTATAATTCATGACAACAAATTCAAGTCATTGTATTGACCAGATACGTCCATGACCCACTCTCTGGGAACCTCTGTTACGAAGTGTAGAGCTGAGCTGAGTTCCTCATTCCTCCCTCACCTCCGTCACCAACACAAAAACATGTTAGACACGTAGTAAACACTGCTGTCGAGAACAGAGGAAACTTCCCTGGAACAAGGGTGCTGGGTTTGGCAGCCAAGTCACTCAGCGCACCTACCTAATGGAACCTGATTTGAACTTGTGCCTTAAGAAAACTACAAATTACTGGCCGGGTGTGGTGGCTCACACTCATAATCCCAGCACTTTGGGAGGCCAAGGCGGGCGGATCACTTGAGGCCAGGAGTTCAAGACCAGACTGGCCAACATAGGGAAACCCTGTCTCTACTAAAAATACAAAAGTTAGCCAGGCACTGTGGCACATGCCTGTAGTCCCAGCTACTTGGGAGGGTGAGGCAGGAGAACTGCTTGAATCTGAGAGGCGGAAGCTGCAGTGAGCTGAGATTGTGCCACTACACTCCAGCCTGAGTGACAGAGTGAAACTCTGTCTCAAAAAAAAAAAAAGAAAAGAAAAGAAAGAAAGAAAAAGAAAACTACAAATTACAATATGTTATGGAGTAGCAGGCTGCTTATGGTAGAGTTGAAACTGAAGGTGTGAAATCCCTAAAGGCCAAAGTTCTACTTTATTATGCTTAAACACAAGATGCTTTTGCCAGTTATTTCTCTGTTGTCTATAAGCTTCAGCCCCACTGTTGTAGACACCACACCATAGGCTGGAGCCAGGAGTCACATCTTATTTCTCAGTCTCTCTCGTCAGCTGGCTTTCAGTTAGCTTCCACCAATGGAAAACACTGGCAAGAAATAGGAAGACAGGAAGTACTGAGAAGAAACAGCACTTCCCGAGTGAGCTGGCTTCCCTTCAGCGGCAGTGCACAGAAAGCCTCCTACCTCAGTGCACCCCGTCCGAGGCACCAGCAGCAGCCGCCATGACTGTCCCCTCAACCCGACGTGGCAGTCTGAGCACTAGCTGGCCCCACCCATTGGGATGCCCAAGCCCCTAACCACAAAGCATCATGAATCAATCAGAAATCCAAGCATCAGTCCTCCAGAGACTTCTCCAAGATCCTAGATTTTGCTGACATCATTTTCCCTTTATATTCTCCATATTCTCTCAGTTCTTAAAGATGTTAGCTGTTTTCTCAAAGTATTAATCTCTGGGTTAACCAATTCCCTGGATCAAATTCCTTCTGCTTAAAATAATTAACATGGTTTCTCTTTGCTTCATTCAACTTTGACTGATGGCAATTATTACAATAAAAATTTACTTTGTATTCTAGAATTTCTTTTTCTGAAATCATAATGTGAAAAAGAGTTTCTTCAAATACAAAGATCTTTACTACAGGAAAATTTTTACCAAAAAGCCACAAAAATAGCTCTGTAAAATCCCTATTAGAGCCAAATGCAGTGGCTCATGCCTGTAATACCAGCCCTTTGGGAGGCTGAGGTGGGTGAATCACCTGAGGTCAGGAGTTCAAGACCAGCCTGGCCAACATGGTGAAACTCCCTCTCTACTAAAATACCAAAATTAGATGGATGTGGTGGCAGATGCCTGTAATCCCAACTACTAGGGAGGCTGAGACAGCAGAATTTCTTGAACCCAGGAGGCAGAGGCTGCAGTGAGCCAAGATTGTACCACTGCACTCCAATCTGGGCAATAGAGTGAGACTCCATCTAAAAAAAAAAAAAGAGAAAAAAATCGCTCTTAGGATACTTC